>NC_092062.1:11902500-12233750 GCF_039877785.1 Chaetodon trifascialis
GCATGCAAAGTTTCATGTGTTGTCCGTGAAGCCAACCCCTCCTCCACAGCCATTCACAAACACTTGGTGACATTATTCATTAAAACTTGGCTTTTGAGAATGTGCTAAATGTCTCTTGAAATTGTTCCAAAACCTCCAAAGGTGTCTCATTTGGGGACCATTACACACATGTCAACACACAGTTTACAAAAAGCCCATCAGAAAATGTTCCAACTAACCAAACGCAGGTCGGTTTGATAAACACTCTCCTAATCATCTCAACACTGGCATGGATTAGGTTTCTCCTCTGGCTCGACAAAAGCACGGGGGCTACAGTATGACTAATCCACTGAACTTGTAAATAGTTGTAAATGGTGTCAGGACAGAGAAAACAAAGAGAGCGAAGGGGACTTCCTGTGTTTATAGAGGACAGGGGGCAGACCCTGAATGAGTCAGTGCACCAGATTACTCCATCTGTCCATCCATCCATCCATCCATCCATCCATCCATGCACCCACCGATCTTCACCATCTTAGATTTTGATTTTTTTTTTCTACTTACTTTTCACTGTCTTGCAATATGTGCACACTGTGCTGTCCATACTGTGTTTGTGCACATATGCATATAAATCTCCTGTCCCTTCATTATATCTAGAAGACGATTAAACCCAGTGGGCAAGTACAGCTTGGTATCACTGGCCCAGAATGTGTGGGTCAGACATGGCCCCTGGTCCAACAGAGCCATGATTAATGAACAAGCAGAGAGGGAGAGGATGAGCACGGGGAGCCAAACATGAAGCGGACGGGAGGGAGACAGAGAGAGATCTCTTTCTCTCTTTCTCTCTCTCGTTTTATCTCTCTTTCTCTCTCTCCCTGTGTCTGTGCCTACTGCCTACTTCAGCAGTTTCACAATCCCCGACTGGCCGGCCAACCAGCCAAGCAGGCCGTGCTGCTCCGTTCCACTCACACATGAGCAGCAGCAGTGCAACAACAGGAAAGGGCCTCCTCTGCTTTCGCTTGCAGGTCCTGTCTCCAACCTCCCTGGGGGCGGATCTTGTTATTATCATTAATAACTGTAGCCCGAGCAGAGATAAACCTTCAGCATTCCAAAACTCTTGGTTTTGTTTATGAGATGGTGTTGCAAGAACAGATAAATTGGGGGTTTATTTAAAGGTTTTCTATTTTGGACAATGGTCTGCTCATCATAGGGAGAGGGCTGCTGTCTGTGATTAAACACTGCCATCCAGTGGTGGATTCAGGGCAGGATGCACTTAAAAGGAAAGCTGCACCACGTGTCTGTCATGTGTTCACTCTCCCTCAACAGGTTTTGCTACTTTCAGACACAGGGACTGTTTGATATACAGTGATTCCTGTAAATCATGTATGTTACCAGGCTGACTTTTCTGAAACTGCTTCAATTTGACATGCTGCATTAATTGCACTAGTATGCTACAAAAATTCCAACATTCAACATGCTTTATTGAAAATGTTTGAGCATGGTTGGAGGGAGCCTGAGAATTAAGAGTTTCATTACCAGTGACTGAATAATTGTTTCTTATGACAATGAAGCTCTTGAAACCTGATTAGCAGTATGGAAAGATTCTGGAAATGACGCAAAGTCAAACACTTAACTGAATACTACGCCTTGAAACTGACAGGAACAACATGCAGAGCTCCATCCTCTTCTCTACTTTATTCATCTTTGTCATTTCATTTTCCTTGACTTCCAGGATCAGGCAGGAAGAACGAGCGAAGAGAACGGAGGAATCGCAACAACCGGAAAGATAAGGAGAACCAGGAGGGTCGGCGGGAGAGGAAGAGAGAGAGGGAGCGAGAGAGGGAAAGAGACACAGGTGAACGTGAAGACTCTGATAACAGGAACAAAACAGAGCACAGGCATCGCAGAGGCCATGACACAGACCCAGTCACCCCTGGAGAAGGCCTTGTACAGTAGCGCTCTGGACAGAAAAAGTCTAGCTCCTCCCCATCCTCCTCCTGTTATCCTCCCATTCTTCCTTTTCCAAAACTCCCCCACCCTCACCCACTGTTCACCCCCCTCGACCCCTCTCTGCAGGGGTGTTGCTGCTACCTGTATGATTTGAATATAATGTTTATGCACAAGCGGGATGGGGCACATGCAGCCACAAGGCTTGGGCCACTATGGACTTTAAAAAGTCTTTTTTCTACCCTGTAGCCTCCACTCCTTCACTTCCACCACTGAGAGAGTGTCTCTATTGAGAAGTGCAGGAGACACTGCTGAGACTGCTGTTGGGACTGAAGAACAAAGTGAGAAATGTCTGTGGAGGACCGGCTGACAGACAGGACAGAGACAAAGACGTCATACTATGTGCTTGTCGATGTGGTTATTTAATGGGGCCCCGTTACAACATTGCGCGTCATGGTTTTTGAATGTAGATTTTGCAACATTATGTAGAACAATTGTTTATTATTGTTGTTCCTGTTCTTTAGATCTCTATTTTATTTGGTGCAGAATTTGTAAAGAAAAAATAAAAGTGAGTTTGCTATTGCCATCTTGTGACATCTTCACAATCACTGCAAATGACAGCTGCAGGAGAATCTGCACGCTGTCGATCAAAGGAGTATGGTCAAAAGCTGAAAACCATTAACATGTGTTCTGTACGTCTTGGACAAAAGCTAGTTTTATCCAAATATGTGATAAATCTAATCTACTTTTGGTTTTTCCTTTTGTGTAAATGGAATCTGTGCTCTCATTAAAGCTCCTTGAGTAGGAATCAAAAGCACCTGTATGTCAAATAAAACTATAATGGGTTTGTACCTGTGTCTATTATCTGTCTCTCATCTGATTGTCCTCTTATGCAATCCGTATGCAGCTATCAGTTCTTGAGTCAAAGGTTGCCATGGGCTCATTTGGGTGGACTGCAGTGGCAGTAGGGCATCACATTATGTCATAATACCCCAGCACTTGCTGTAGATATTGACATCCTGTAATGATGCAACCAAAATCAGTGGGATCTTTTCTAATATACCTACTATGACCTGTTCCTCTATTTGAATCATCAAACATGCAGCTTAAAGTGATCAAGCTACTCACAGTTCTTATTCTTTATGATCATTTTGTTAGTCTGGTTTTCGCAGGACAATAGGTCTGAGATATACATTTTCTAATGAAACTGATTCAAGTGTATGATCAGTTTGAATCACTTCTCTAACAATAACTTGTATGCATTTGAATAACCCATACCTGCATACCTACAATATTTCACTGCCTATGAAGTTTGTCAATGGACCAGAACTGAAATGTGAAATGAAGGATGATCACTGATCCGGATTTACCTGCTTAGTCTCATGTGTCAGCGGCCTTCCAACAAGATTCAGATGTACACTTTCAAAACAAATTAGTTTTGTAGAGTAAAATCAAGAAATAAAAAAATCTTTCTTTTTTTAACAGCTGAACTGTTTATTGGAGTATTTTTGCTCATCAGTAACAACTATTTGCATCAACAGGCAAGATGACAGCATTTCCCCCTCATTCATTCAGCAGAGAAATTCACATTAATGCAGACTGTACATGAAAATATATGAGATTTTGTTTAAATTTGACATCTGCAAAATATAGATAAATCACAGTACAGTATGTACACAAATACTAAGTGCAAGATAAAGCCATGTTTGTAAAGGTAAGTATACATAGGAAAAATAACCATGGTTAACACCATGATTTCTGAGACAAGATGACTGTACTGCTTAAACACAAACAAAAGAGGAAACACTGTGACAGATCTTGAGGTTTACCCAGATGCCTTTTAAGTTAAGACGGAACAAATTATCAATCAGCTGTTTTGTGTTTTCAACTAACTCAATGCCCCCTGTTCACTTCATCTTAGCCACAAAATCCTCGCCCTTCTTGATGGAACCCTTCAGCTCGTCCATGGCATCGGCCACCAGCTTCTCCTCGAAGGCACTCAGCTTGCCCAGCCCAAGGTTCTTCTCAATGCCGTTCTTCCCCAGGAGAAGAGGTGTCGAGAAGTACTTGCACTCGGTCTCCTCGGATCTGACGAAGGAGCACTCCACCACACCCTCCTTTCCATTCATGGCATCCAGGACGGAGAAGGTGAAACGGGCACCGGCATAGGCCATGGAGAGGGTAGCAGATCCGGCTCCGGCTTTGGCCTTCACCACCTCTGTGCCAGCCTCCTGGATCCTGCCGGTCAGCGCAGACAGCTGATCAGCAGGGAACTCCACTTTTGGCGTGCACTGGGAAATGAGGGGAATGATGGTCTTCCCAGCGTGACCTCCAATGACTGGAACATTGACCCGAGCTGGGTCGAGGCCTTTGAGCTCTGCCACGAAGGTGTTTGCTCTGACAATGTCCAGGGTTGTGACACCAAACACTTTGTTGGGGTTGTAAACGCCATGCTTCTTCATGATCTCTGATGTAATAGGGATGGTGGAGTTGACGGGGTTGGCGATAATACAGATCATTGCCTCAGGGCAGTTGCGGGCGCAAGCATCGGCCAAGGTGGCTACAATGGTGGCGTTGGTGTTGAAGAGGTCATCGCGAGTCATGCCTGGTTTTCTGGGCACGCCGGCGGGGATGACCACGACGTCGCAGCCCTGCAGAGCAGCATCCAGCTGGTCGGGACCCATGTGGCCCGTCACCTGGGCCCTCGTCTCGATGTGGCTGAGGTCTGCAGCCACCCCGGGGGTGTGGGCAATATCATACAGGGAGAGGTGACTCACCAGGGGGCTATTCTTGAGAAGCAGAGATAGCGGCTGGCCTATGCCGCCTGAAGCCCCTAGCACCGCCACCTTGGCGTTGTTCTGCGAGGAGGTGGACAGGCTCCGAGCGAGGCTCACGGTAGGTCTCACGGCGCGGGAAAACATTCTGTTTCTGTGATTTCTTTTGTTAATTGAATGAAAATAAAATACCTGAAGAGCCCCTCTCCTCTGTGACACCAACGTCCTCTAGCCACGAGCGAACAGGAAGACTGTAAACTGTCATGCGTAGAGGATATGGGTCGTGCGATATTACGTCAAATTGCGTCAGCGCGTACTGTTACGTCTCTGTCTTTATTTCAACCTCTTTTTTCGGAGGAAAACAAAGCCAGTTAAGACTGGAAGTCGGTAAATTAACATTGGAAATCAGTGCCGTTACAAGAATTACAACTGTACATCAGACCAACACAGCAAAGTCCAACTGTACGGTACGTACGCGGTCGTCACATTGTGTCTGTCGTGAGAAAATGCTTCTTGCTGTTTATGTCGCTCTGCTAAAATAAGCTAGCGCCGTCAAATGAACTCCGTCTATTTGCTGGAGTCAGAGTGCTACCACTAGCCTACCCAGCGTTAGCTACAACAGGTCTTATTGTTGTGATCGCTTTGCCAGTCGAGAAATATGTGTGTACTCTTTTACATGTGTGTGCGCGCGTCTAACGGTAACAACAAGCAGCTTGCTTCTGATTAGCTGCTAGCTGTGTAGCTACCTAGTTGGCTTCCAAACTGTCACCGCTTAATATGAACATTAACTTAAATCGTTAGCTGTTGATTTGACTCGAGTAGCGTTAGCTGTGTTCATCATTAGCCCTGTCATAAGGCCAGCTGGGTTAACACAAACTTGTATTACCTAACACAAGTCACTAACGTGACATGTAGTCGGACACTTAACAGCAGTCCTTTGTTCCGCAGACTTAAGTAAACCCTTTGGTTACATATCAGTCAAAGCTAAGTGAATCAATGCTAACTTGTAGCTAATCCCCTTCCACATCAGACAGAAAGTGCAACTTGTTTGTCACATTGTGTTTTTACAAAAGGAATAGCTTGACATTGTGTATCGCATTTGTGCTTATTTGCAGGACTGTGCGAAAACAAACACATTTTCAACGACTGCTCTTTTCCTTCTGGCAGTGGCAAGTTTGAAGGTCCATCAGCTCTCCTAATGATACATCAGCATTAAGGCTACTTCCAGTAAGTATCAAATATCATGTCTGTCAGCCTTGTTTCAGGTTACAGGTGGCATATAGATTGTCGTGTCATTTGATATTTACAATTCTTAGTTCGACTTTATCATGGGACTGTTTGTTGTGTAGTGACAGTGACTTTAGCTTTTTTGTGCTATAAAAGATTGTGACAAGTGTTTTTATTGCAGATGATCCATCTTACTACAATTTCTGATCATATGTCAATCTAAAAACAACAACAATCTCAATAATAATAATAATGATCTTGAATGCTGATTTGTCTTTTTCAAAATGAATAATATTGATAAAAGACAGGAGAATAATCCAAACTTACTTACTATAACCTTTATTTATGATTGTCCCCTTTCCTCAGTACTTCCTGAGGATGGCTAGTTGTGGGGAAGTAGACCACTCTGTTAGCTCACTTCCATCCAGTAAGAAAGGCAGCAACAGCGGTAGTGGAAGTGGGAACAGTGCAGAATCATCATGCTCTGGCTCCAGCAACTCATCCCCGGCCCTGTCTGTACCAGAGTGTGCCATCTGTCTGCAGAGCTGCGTCCACCCAGTCCAACTGCCATGCCATCACGTCTTCTGTTTCCTGTGTGTGAAGGGAGCTTCCTGGCAGAGCAAACGCTGTGCCCTCTGCAGACAGGAAGTACCGGATGACTTCCTGGAAAGGCCTACGCTTCTCTCCCCAGAGGAGCTGAAAGCTTCAGCGGGAGGTCGGGGTGGGGCAGCAAGTGATCACGCTTGGTATTATGAGGGCCGTAATGGTTGGTGGCAGTATGATGAGCGAACCAGCCGAGAGCTGGAGGACGCTTTCTCCAAGGGCAAGAAAACAGCTGAAATGCTCATTGCTGGTTTTTTGTATGTAGCCGACTTGGAAAACATGGTGCAGTACAGGCGCAATGAGCACGGTCGTAGGCGCAAGATGAAGAGAGACGTTTTGGATATCCCCAAGAAGGGAGTGGCGGGACTGCGTTTGGACACTGAAGGTGTTTCTGGGGCCATCGGGGCAGCAGGTCGAGAAAACTCTGCTGATGGGGCTGATACCACAGTAGCAGGTGTGCAGCAGCAGGTTACAGGTATCCCATCTACTGTTACAGCCCCTCCAGCCACTGCCAGACCTCCCACCTCCCTTGGTGGTCAGCCTGGCAGCAGCAGCAGCCCCACCCTGGAGGATGCTCTCTCCCAGCTGCAAATCAGCCTCAGGCCCACACCTTCTCATGAGCGGTCTGAAGCTGGGGAAGGAGAGGAAGAAGACGAGGAAGAGGAGGCCTCACCCTCCAGGTCCTCTGACCCTCACACCTCTGTGGACGAGTCTGGCTCTGGAGACTGGAGCGATGATGAGGAAGAGGAGGATGAGGAAGAGGAGGGGGGAGATGAAGAGCGCGTGGAGCCGTGGGAGGGGAGGCCACGGAGGCAAAGACTGAATCCAGAGGACAGAGCCCCTCCTGGCGCAGAGTCCGCCTCCCCCCCTTCTTCATCGAGTAGCAGTGGAAGGTCCAGGATGCCCGATGGCCAATGTACAGTGACTGAAGTGTGAAGTCATCATGGATGTCATCATCACCAAATGGCTATGTTCCATTTCATTAATTTATTCCTCACTGTATGCTGTTGTTCACTCTCTCACGGATCAGATGTGGGCAGACTGCTTGATAGAAGAGAAATCAAGCATAACCTTCTCCATGTTTTTAGGTAAACACCTCCATTTTGGGTTCACAATGATCTGGATCTATCTATATCATTTGTTTACCTGCCTCATCCACAAAATAGCTAGCCGGTAGAAGCAATGTTGGGTTTCTGTTCTAGCACTGAGACAGGAGGTACAGTTTGGTAAACAGCCAGATGGATGTAGCTCGTGTGAGCCATGAAATCTCAGAACTGCCTATCCAGCACATCATGTGAGGTAGGTTTATCAGACTTATTGTGGTGTTCAGCTGCCATCAGTCTGCTCACTTTCTGCCATTTGGTTGCAGGCACGATGAGTCTGTTCTTTTTAATTTCCAAAAAAAGGTTGGAAATTAAACGGTAAAAGTTACTCGCCAAGATGCCTCTCCCCCTGCAAGGTATTCTTGTGTTGACATTTATGATCCTAATACCTGTAGGGTTGCTGGGAGTCTCAACCAGATCTGTGACATTAGAGAGAGAAAGCATGAATGGGGATGTTACTTTTGGAAATGGAACCGTGTCTTTATCCTTATGAACGACTGCATTCTAATCATCTACACTTTAACTCTCTCAGCTAACATAGCACGCAGACATAAGCTTGTTGGAGCTCAGGTCATCTGACTACTCTTGCAAAGAATTGAATCCTCGCTAACTTGTCCCCAACCTCTCCCCTCCGAAACGACTTCCTGACTTCAGATTTAACTGATTATGAAGCTTTTCCTGCAAAATTCTGAAATGTAACTTAACTTTTGAAAGTATGTCATTTGAGAGCAGATTGTACTAAAGTACTTACTGATACTATTAAGGCATGTGTGTTTTTAAAGTTCACACTAAATGTGCTACAACATAGTAATGTAAATCAGGAGCCCACAGGATCATGTGGCTACATGCCTGAAGGGTTTGTGTTTTGATTTCCATTAAGCTGCAGCTTTCTGAAATTTTCAAATCTGTGGAGATGAAAACTACTGTTCTAAACGAATGCACATAATAGAAGTACATATCGAATTGATTTTAGCTTTTCCCAGCTTTAAATAATTGGCATTTTAATGTGAAGTATCAGTGTTTTCCTTTTAAAGCTGTTGAGGCCTCTGTGGTCTCGTGAGTATTCTTATTGTCCCTGACTGAAGTATTCTCAATTGGTGTGTTTCTAAAGTTTTGTGATTTGTGCATGTTTGAAGAGAGAGTTATTTAAACACTACTGGTTGGCAGGATGTTGAGAACTGGTATTTTTTTGGGTTGAGTTTGAGTACATGTTTTTAATTTGTGTTTGTTTTTGTGTTTCTGGTTGTAAATCCTCTTGTGTATGATGTCTGAGGCACTAAGAGAACAAGAACATGCCACTGCTGTTGGCCACCCTGCAGAGATGTCAAGTTACGTTATTTTTATATTTCTTACATGCTTACATCATCAGCTCAGTCTTAGACTTTCCATTCTGAAGAATAAAGTTTGTGTAACAGTTTTTGCTTGGCAACTTTTTTTGTTACATGGTTTGTAATTTAAGAATAAATTGTGTCATTTCATCATCCTAAAAGGGTTTGTTGGCTTCTCATTTTGCCATGTGATTAGGGTGCACGTCTTTTTTTTTTTTCTCTTTTTGAAATGGAGCTGTCTTGAGTGTTACATAAGTCGGACTATCAATGGGCCCATTGTACGTAAGATTTGACCCCATTTAGACACATTTCCACCTGTAGAGATTTTTCTAGGGGGAAAAAACTCATTCTATCCACTGGATGAGGGACTGAAGTATTCAATGTCTATATTTACTATATAAGCATCAAAAAATGAGACTTGGATTAAGCAGGTGACATATGGACAAAAGCTGCTATTGCAGGATTGAGTGAAGCCACTGTAGTCTCTCTAATTAGCCATACATACAGTCAAAATGGGTCTAACAACAAAGAAAGCATGAACTAATGCATAATGTTAACAGTATGTAATACAGCTCTTTGTCTGTCAGTGGAGACGGTATAGACAAGTTTTTAATGTACAGTACATCATCACGAGGCCACCTTCTTTGCCTCATTCACCTTGTAGGTGTTTGGTATTCTGACCACAGCAGCCATTAGCGCTCCTGCTGGGTGTCTGGCCAGGAAACATGGCCTCTGGAAGGGGAGCCGGAGATTAAGGCCCGCCATCCTTCAGGGACCTGTCCTGTTCGTGCCATTTCAGCCTGTGCATGTTGCTTCTGTAACACTGAGTTTGCTGTATGGACTCTAAAGCTTCTTAAAGAATATAGTATGGATATCTCAACCTCAGCAGCATTATCAAATCACTGAGAGCCGTCGTGCAGAGTACAGAGTGCTTTTACCTACAGCTAAGAATGTCCCAGTAGAATAGAAACAGAGTGGGGATAATCAAGGCCACAATGAGCACAGGAGAATCTGAAGGATCCGCTGAACTGACCTACAAAACTGAGGTAAAGAGGAAAGAAATGCAGCAGCTTTACTTTCAATCCTGCAGACAGATGCTGATGCTTCATGCTTGTTAAACCTCATCGGTGTCTTATCTGTATGCTGCTGCTATGTGTCTGCTTCAGTTAGGATCAGCCTGGCAGGATCTAATCAATACCATAATCCCTTTTTGACAGCGTTCATTTGTTTGACTGATGGGGACAGGGGGGGTTCAGAAGATGGAGAATGTAGTCCTTTTAGGCCCTTGTTTTCACACACTGAACATACCCATGGAAACATAAAGAGCATTTTCACTGTTCTATTACAGAATATGCTTTAATTGAGAGGATAAATCTAAGAAATAAGCCTTCATATAGAGTATCAGTCTACAGAGTAGATATGAAGACGATCATTTCTCAGGCTGGCTGACACTGGTTTGTGTAAAGAGGAGGCTGTTACTAAGATATAACGCCAAAGGAGCAGGGGAGTCTTTATTTATGGTGTTAATTCAGTTCTCATCCTCAAGAACACCATCCTCATTTATATTTGCAATATATGACCAGAAAAGAGCATTATCAGCATCACTGTTTGTATCTGAGCTCCTACTCTTGCGATAAGTAGGCACAATGTTACAGAGAGACGCCAAACAAAATACTGCACAGTACAACCATTTAAGTATGTGACGATGAGCAATCTCTCATTATCAGTGTATTACAAGAAAAATACTTATAAATATCTTCAGCACACCAAAGAACTGAATATGTCTACTTATGTCTATCAAGAGTCAAGGACAGGTCTTTCCAAATATGTTGCAGTTGAACATCTTGTCTGATCTCAGAAGTTCTTATGAAAGTGAACAAAGACATTCATTTGTGTTTGGACTTGCTGGCCAGAGCCTGCAGGTTAGCTGGACCGCCCCACACCGTCCCGAACACATCCCTCTCAGTCCTCAGAGCCTCTGACAGGGGGAGCTCCCTCCCTGACAGCACGACCTTCTTCACGGCCCGGATCACTGGGGCAGGTCCTTTTGTATAGCAACTGAGCCAGTTCTCAGCCTGCTGCAGCAGAGTCCCTGCGTCCTGCTCAGCCTGAGGGACCTCCAGGACTCCGTCAGCCAGTCCAATCTGCAGGCCAAGTTCAGGGTCCACCTTCAGAGCGCCACCAAGCAGCTTCAGGGCATTCTGGCTTCCGATGGTGTGGACGAGTCGCGCGGCGCCGCCCCAGCCTGGGACCAGGCCCATGTGTTTGTGGACAAACTGGATCACACTGCCAGATGCCATTAACCTATGTTAAAAAGATGACAGAAGTTAGGTTAGGTTAGGAAACTTTAGGATGAAAGTAGTGTAAAATGTATGATCCCTTCTATAAAAACATTACCTGAAATCGCAGGCAGTGATGAGTTCTGCACCGCCTCCCAGCGCTCTCCCCTCCACCAGAGCAACAGAGATCAGAGGCAGCCTGCACTGAGAAAACTCTTCTGTCAGCACACCATCGTGCACATTGCATAACAGCTAAACTCCTTTAAACTTATTTAAGGTCTGGCTGGTTGCTGCTGTTTTAGTCTGCTCTGGTATTTACTGGAGCTGTAGAGAGAAAAATGAGAGCCCTTACCTGAGAAGCCTTGTGAGAGCATTCTGCATGAACATACACATCTTCATCCCATCCTACAGGGTAAAGTATACATCCAAGAGACAATGAGACAAAGACGAGCAGAGACAAAGGCAGAGAAATGCAGGCATGCAGACTGATTACAGAAGACAACCACAGCAAAGAAACATTGTGAAGAGGCTCTCTGCTTTTCTACCTGTGGGTTAGATATCGCCCTGACAGCGTTGAGGTCCGATCCAGAGCAGAAAGTTCCAGCAGCGCCCTGAACAATCAGGCCTTTACCATCGGCCCAGCCCTCCAGCTGACTCACTCTCTCCTCCAGATCCACCATCATGCTGCCTGGGAGGAAGCAAAAACTCAAAACTATAAACTAGGCTGAAGCGTCATTTGTTTCAAGTGATCATTTAAATACCAAATCTGTGCTAGTCATTCCAAAGAAAATATGCAGTGTTAAATATCACCTTACCAGAAAAGGCATTCATGCGGGAGGGGTTGTTGATGGTCAGCACAGCGACGCCAGACTCCTGTTTGAGCAGATCGATGGAGCCTCCAGGAAAGGCCTGCAGTTTGTCTCTGATCTCCTCCTGGCTGAAGCCATGGATGCTGGAGTACACACAGCCCCTGCTCTGTCTCTGCAGCAGCCTTAGAGGAACAACATTTATTCAGTTTATTTAAATCCTGTCAATCAATACACACATCCAGCCCTCAGTTACAATAGTGTGTATAAAGTACATTACCAGTAAATATGTTGTGTGTTGCTGTTGTTCTTTACATTAGTAGATGCTTGCTATTAGATAAATGATAATTTAAATCAAACTGAATATACATATGTGTGATTGTAGTATAATGAAATGTATATCTAATGGAAATCAGACAAGTGTTGCTCAGGACTGAGATTTAATGCTGGCACTCACAAACAGGAGGTTGAATGCTTTTAACGCACTTCCTCACCTCTCTGTAATTCAGCCTGGAGGAGATATGATACAGAGCTGCACAAGCAAACTTGTAACCCATAAAAATGAACCACCTCTGTTTCTGACTCATTGTAGTCATGAGTCAGAACCAGAGAAGTCATGACTTTTAGAGATTAGCATTTCACAACTCTCAGCACCTCAGAAAGGTTTATGTTTGTGATTTGTGAACAAACCATAGGAGTCCAAAAGGGCAGACTTGATGTTCCTTTATTTACGACTTTATTTACTATGACCCGCATGGTGACAAACAACCCTGGCCAGACTCCCTCACCAGGCCCAGGCTCCACAGCTGCTGCTCCTCACCGGCTGCCGCCTCACTGCACACAGTGCCATCCTGCAGCAGCATGGAGAAGAAACATGAGAGAAAATATTCACCTTTCACCTTCATTTGGAGAAATGACCTTAGACATGTTAGCCAATGAAAAAAGAGGCGGGCAAATATTAAGGGAGTGTTGGTATTTGGGGCTTTTAGTAGCAGGCCTTGATGACATGTAAAATGAGGAGAGGCAGATATAAGCACTTGAAACTCTTCATTAATAATTACCACAGGAACAAGTCATAGATGACAGTGATTAGTTTTATTAGCTGTGGCCCTGCAATCAGCTGGCGACCGGTTCAGGGTGTACCCCGCCTCTCGCCCATTGTAGCTGGGATAGGCTCCAGCCCCCCGCAACCCCGAAAGGGATAGGCGGTATAGATAATGGATGGATGGATAGTTTTATTAGCAGGAAGCATAAAAAGCTGCAACCTTTGAACCCTCCACTGACATTTAGAAAGTTACTGCTTAACTAGCACAATATATAATAGGCTGCTAACGACGTGTAACAAGATATGAGATTAGGTCTGTAATATTTAACTTATTTACTGTAACTTAGTGCTACTCGATACATTCAGTTTAATGGAAAACATCCAACCCTCGCGTCTCCACACTTTTCTGGCTGAAACCACTGCATTAAGGAGGCAAGCCGGCCCACTAACTATTGATAAATATTCTTTCAAAAAGCACAAGTGACGCATCAACGTTATGAATGACTTTATGAACTGTTGTTTTGCAGTAGACCATTGAATCTTGTCATGTGGAAACTAAATGTCACACAAGGTTCAAGTGTCCCTTTCTTTCTGTAATACGTACGCACGCAACGAGCAGCAGAGGGACTTAATGAGTTGTATTTCGTAAAACATATTTAACATGCCGCTATGACAAACGATTTAGCAACAAAAAAGCTAGTGCCAACCTTGTTTTCAGAGTGCGGTGCGGTGTAACTCTTAAATCTGTCCCCCTGGAAACTAGAGCTCTTTGAAGTAGATAATGGCCGCACACAGATGTTGTTCCTCAACGTCTCCACATGGGGGCGGAATAATACCGCCATCAACAATTATGAGTTAAGTTTATTTGTCCACCATCACCTCTTGCAAAAAGTCTAATTAATTGTGCAACTGCGTTATTGGGACACAAGCTTTTTACACAACACTCTACCAGTGATCATTTATTGTTCAACGTGAGTTGTAATAAGAGTCATTATTGGCCAATGCACTGCACAGAGAGATCTGCCCTTTGTCTGTCACAACTCTGTAAACACAGCATACTGAAGAACTGGCTTTTGCAGACGTGTCCTTATTCAGTAGTATTGACAGAGGCCTTTCAGTAACACCTACAGGTTACAGCACAGCATTGGCACAGGTAGGTGACAGTTATATTCACATGGCCTGTTGTCCGCTGAAGTTTTCATTATTGTACTTGGTCCACATGAGGACGAAACAGCAGAATAGCATGTTGTGTTTGATTCAAGCCCCAAAACACTTTTTCTTGACACCAGTGAGCTAAGTCTTAATCTTTCTGGGGCAGCTTCCAAGTCTAACACTGAGTCAACGTCTTGTTAAACAAAAGTCTGCCTGCAGATTTTATTTTATCTGTGGCCAAGCCAAACAACTTAGATGCATCTTCAAATGTCAGTGATGAACATTATATGTATGTTTTTAAAGATATTAAATGGGGGATTTGAATATAACAACTGAGGTTAAAGGTGGAGTCAAGAAAAGACTGTGGCAAAATGTACTTTTACTATTGACTTAAGGGCAATAGTTATGTTCTGGCTTTGCATTTTTGCCTTTAAAGGAATCCTTACAAGATGCAGCCCTTGTTTGAGGAATGGCCTTGTTCAGCTCTCCTAGAAACATGTAATATCATACCAAGAGGGATTACCACCTTTCTGAGGGGCAGTAAAAGTGTGAATTGCTCTGGGATCGTAGTACTGTGCAAACACAGACAGACATAAATTACTGTTGACTTGTGGTATGCTATTAAAATAATTTCACACCAGTTATTGAGATAATTTGTCTGACCGTTGCAAATACTAAAGTTTGTCAAGATCCCTACGATTTTATCTGGGCCTAAAAGAGACAAGTGGAAGGTCTGATAGGAGATCAAGGTCATGTTTGCTGACTGAGAGTAAGAGATGAGGGCGTCCAGGCAGTGAGACAAACAGGCATGAACAAACAAAAACAACAGGATGATATAAAGACCAAGAGACTTGCAGGAAGAGGAGGGAAAATGTGCCAAGACAGAGGGAGGTTGAGACACATCCTGTCCTGTGGTTTGATCTATGGCTACTGGAAGCGTAAATCCTTCACTTCTATCCACACATCCTCTCCTGCTATTCAGAGCCCTGACCATATCTGTGAAAACAAACTAAGGAACTGAAAATACTTTTCTGTTTCGGCTGGATCACTGAGCATTCCAGAAACATGCTGAATCAATAGTGTAAAACACATTTAGGAGTCGCAAAAGGGATTGTGTGTGGTATTATACTCACATATTAATAACCATCACTGCTGTAGCATCTGTACGAAATCTACTTTGGAGGCACATAGTTTCACAATTCCATTCAAAGGAATCGCTCATATTAAGTATTTTGCACTTTAAGGTGTGATTATTTGCTTGGATTAGCTGTTGAAGACAGAGTAGGGTATTTTTCCCTTAATGGGTGGTTTTGTGGAACCAAACGTCTTCATGACTGTCCTGCAAACACAAAACGTCAGCAACAAGGGTACAGAGCACTGCATCCAAGACTGCAGAGGACTCAACTAAGTTTAAAAGTCCACACCTCTCCGGTCTATTTAAAGGTGGGGAAGGAATTCCAAAAGGTCGGTGGGACTCTTCCCAGGCAGGAATTCCAGACGCACTGACTCTCCTTCTTGCTGTGTACAGTACATTCAGCGAGGTCAGCCAGCCTGCAACCTGTCACTAAATATCACTCTGTGAAGTGCAGCACCTGGGGGACGTGGTGGCTTAGTGGAATTTGTATATATGGCGGCCTCCAAGTCACCCACAAGTGTGTGTGCACATGTCTTTCAGTGTTTAGGTTTTGGTGTATGATGAACTCTCCAGTGTGGCCTGTCCAGACTGTTTATGGTTTTTTATGTACTTTGATTCCCAAACTATTATCTCACTGTGCCTGTCTGCTCTCATTCATCCTCTGCTCAGCCCTTTCAGTCATTTTGATTAAAGTCAGCCCTGCTGTTTTATGATCCCTCAAGATATCAGTGATGCAGCCGCAGCCTCCAGCTGATAATGGGAGCCTGTCTGAAATTTCAACCTGGCTAATGGGAGAGAGAGAGAGAGAGAGAGAGAGAGAGAGAGAGAGAGAGAGAGATTTCACACATTTGTCTATATGCATGCACAAATGTTGAATGTATGCCTGTGTGTCTTTCAGTGACTGTGTGAGTGTACACAGCCTCTAAAGTGATGCATCAGTGTACTGATCGATACGCAGCTGTCTGAGGCTCCACAGGAAGTCAGGGAATGTGCAGCAGTCAGCATGGCTCTATACCAACTCACCAAGATAAGAAAACACACACACACACACACACACACACACACACACACACACACACACACACACACACACACACACACACACGCACACACACACACACACACACACACACACACACGCACACACACACACACACACTGACAGAGATCAGATAAGTGCCAGTAAGGGTCTATTTCAGGGCAGGAAGAATGGCAGGTTGGCAGGTGCCAGAGGCTCTCAGGGGCCTGGAGGTTTCCTGTGTGGGGAGGTCAGAGGAGCTTGAGGGCAGAGATCCAGGAGACATCAGAGGGCCAATGAACACTGTTCCACAGCAGCAGCAACTGGGATGTGTCGGCAGCAAGTCAGCCACAGAAGTACAAAATGCAACCATTTACTGACATATGTGTCTTGTATTTGAAACCACAACTATAAACTGTGAAAACAAGACCAAAAAACTACCAAAAGTAGTAGTTACTCAAACTAGCTTATTAACAAAGCTCAAAAACAATCTTAAGTAATCTAATATAACCTGATCTCTAGTTTCATAAGAGAGAAATATTCAACAAACATGTGTGTAATGATCAAATATGACTATCTAGCCATGCAGTGGACATGATGGCAATGATGAGCTTCCTTAGAGGCCAATCAGGCTTTACCATGCATACTTTCTAGCGTCACCATGTGTGTAGAGAAAGCATACAAGGCTGTGGACACTCAGAGCCAAAATGTAGCAGTGAAACAACCAAGAGGGCTGAGCAGCTAATTAGAAATCCTTTGCAGTATAGTGAGTTCTGTCATAAGGCTGTAAGAGGATGGACGCTATAGAAAGAACCTGCTTTGGTCTAGACAGATCAAATCATACCAGATCAAAAAGTGTGTGTACAGCCAACGCGTCTGTGTGGATGCAGCAATGGAAACGAGCCGTATGCAGCAGTATGATCAGTTCCTTGTCTCTGGCTGAAGTTGAGATGAACGGTAAAATCCCCACCTGTCCATGCACAGAGCTAGTTGCTCATATATGGACACAGGTGCTCTGGAAAAACGTCCTCTCCTGACTGTTGGTAAAATAATCAACAGGCTGTTTGAAGAAGCTGCTGTGTCTACACTTGATGACTCACTCTGTCATTGCATTATAAAATACAGATTGTTCCATAAATTCTTTCCAGTGTTATTGTGTTTTAAGCAGCGCAGGAGCCAAAACAGTTAGTACTAGTTATATAATGGTTTCAGCATCTGGAAAACTCAAGACTTGAGCACAGGCCAGTACAGGGAATCTACACTCCTGCCCAACCTTGACACAGGAAAGCAGGGTGAGACAGCCAACACAGCGCTATGCTGGCCATCAGGAAAGGATGACAATATTTATATCATCGCCAGGGTAGGATTTCTGGCACCGTAACATTGACGCACCTGTTATTTCAGTCAGCCTAAGGTACCAGGTTTCAGGGCGAGGGGTTAGGTGTCCGTCCCTCTCAGGGCCGAGGGTGTGTATGGTTGTGTGTGCGTGCGCATTTGCGAGTGAGCCTTTGTATGTTTATGTAAGCGACTGGGCACATATGCGTGTGAGAGAGCACAAAAGCGATCATTTATGAGACAGTGCAGCAAAAATATGAAATGATACAGATGTTTTCATGCAGACAGGCAAACAAAAAGGTGAGAAGTGAGATGGCGAGGTCATCGCAGCACTTTACAAACAAAATCATGTCGAGAAAGGAATGCACGACACATTTATAGAGAAATACAGCACAATGACAAACAGCCGCTGTCAGAATAATGGATGTTCCTCTGCTAATGTCATGTAACTCTGCAGTCATCACTCAAAAGAAAAGATCACAGTGTCGCCAAGGTCGTCAGTCAGCAAGACGGAAGGAGCCACACAGTCGATTGATTCTGATGCTTCATCTTTGTGAGTCGAACGGTCACCTGGGAATCCAGCTGATGCCGTCACAAAAAGACTTCTGTGCAATGTTTGACAGATTCAGACCTTATTAAATCATTGCTCCTCCTGCAGGGTGAGGATTGAAGAGGCCTCCACTGGGATAAGACATCTGCACAGTAGCAAGGTCGGCTTAGCTTGTAGTTTGTGAATTCAATTATTGGAGAAAATAATAATGTAGAGGTTAAAGAAGACTGAAGGGGTTTTTCTACAGGGCTGTTCAACATCTGAAGTAGGACTTTATCAAAATACTAAAAATGTGCTATGTCCTGCTGGTGCTTTCACAGTCACGCTTCTCAAATGGGTTTAAGTTGGCAGGAACGAGTCAGTCAGCGCTATACAGCAAAACCACATGCAGTATAATAGAAATGGTGTCATGTGAAAAGAGAAATCATTTAGTCCTTATGTTTATTACACAAAAAGAACAGCAAAGGCATCACCTTCATCATAATACGATTCACCACTTTGATCCAAAAAAAGCTGAGTAATGTCCTGATATGTGACCATTCAGAATTAGTAAAGGTAGAAAAAAGGCTTTGAAAGTTTCGTCATAAGCATCATTATTTATGTTATGCACAAAAGCAGGCTCTCGTGAATGATGTTTAACATACATTTTGATTGGAAAACATCAGCAATGGGTGGACAGAAAAAGTAAATGTCATTACAAACAATGCATTTAACTTTCAAATCAGGATAATGCATATAAAGAAACCAGCCTTTGGTACAAAGTTATAAAAAAAAAGGAACTCACATTCACATTTTTGCGTTACTGTAATCATGTAAAACGTAAAGTGAGTCAAAGCAAAATGTTTTAGTCACAGGCAAGGTACAGTCCAGGCATGTACTGTGTGAAGAAGGCAGAAAAGCAACACCATGGGAGAAATCTCTGCTCCGCTGCCTTTAACTCAGAATCCCACATGATGCTTCATATTGTGTATGTAACATCATATTCTGTGCAAAATACACACAAAATACAAAATACAGTACATATCAAATACATCATTCTGGATTTCATTTGGCTGGAAGTTTTTAGATCATTTGAATATGCGCTACTATCACTTTAGGGTATAAATAGAGTAAATAGACCAGAGGGAGTTTGTGAAGGGTCTGCTGTTGGTAGATCTGCAAGGCTACACTAGTCAAGGCTAGAATCCAGACCTGAGCATAGGATATCCATTCCGACGGTTGGCATGAACAAATGACGCACTGGATGTGATCGTTCCTTGGAAAGTGATGTTTTCACTGTCGTTTGAGGCAACGCATGATGCCTGGCAGGTTATTTGGAGCACACTGCTGAATACGTGAAGCTGCTTCAGATCATTTTCCTGTCTTCCTTGGTCAGTTAGGCTCCACTGGATGCAACATACATTCTAAAGGGTGAGCTGGTGACTCACAACTAAAGCACTTCTGAGTCTGTAGGAGTGGAGAAGCAGTCTGGGTTTGGTATGTATGTACAACAGCAAAAAAACAGAAGTGTTCAGTGTTCAGACGTTAACACTGAAGGCTTCTTCTTGGTTCAGTCACACAGTGAGGTGGAGATCAAATGATGACGGTCTCTATGTGAAAGGCGTGTGAGTAGGTGAAGGAGGAAGTGTGTTTCTGAAGGGGGAAGGATGGAGGCACAACAGGGGTGGTTGAGGGAGAGGAGGAGGTGGAGGAGGAGGACGTGGGGGAGCGGCTGGCCCATCGGGAGGGACGGCGTCGGTTGGCCGGACGGGCAGGCCTCGAGAAGTTCTTCTTGACGGAGGAAGAGGAGACAGACGACTCATCGCTCTCCTGTGGAGAAACAAATGAATTACCATTTAGGATTATCACACCGCTCTATCAACATTCAAATTCACACACTCAGATACTTTACATTTTGTCACGTGTTCCATCTGTAGTCTTCTTGACCCTAGGGGAAACAACAGGCATATTTCAAACAGGAACACGAACAAATTCAGCACGCTCACGTGGAAAGGTCATGCAGGGAGAACTTATTCCATGTGGTCCAGAGAAAATCATCTGAACCGAAATACCTGGCACATGCTGCAGTTCTGCTGCCACTTACCAAAACTTCAGAAGCTTCGGCGTTTTATTTTGGACAGTGTCCTTTTGGTTGAGGTTAAACTTAAGTGGTGCCTCTAATTACATTCTTTTCAAGAGGTCAAATAAAATTGTCCTGATAATCGCTCCCACAATTCTTTTAACATCTGCATGACTTTAAAGCAGCATAATCACTTCAGCTTCCGTGGTCTGCCAAGGGCATTTAGTCAGCTGGCTTCTTGCAGATACTTCTGTAATCACGACACAAAGACCAGAAAAACACTTCCACTACGAGGCCCCGTGGAGGGACAGAGAGGTGATAGACGAGTTGATAAGTGTGATAGACCTCCTGCCAAGTTTAAACTTTATATGCCACACCACGAGCTCCTTTTGTTAGGAGCCTTTAAGCAATGGAATGGCCCAGATGCCCAGATTATAATGGAGGCTCTGGCCTGCTTCTGTCTCTCACATACCAGAAATAAACAACATTCCCACCGGAGCTGTCCTCAGTCAAGGGCAACTAGTGCTTAGCGTTTCAGAATGGAATTAAAACAGAGTGCGTACGTGTGCAAGTCCATCCAGGTCCATAAGTGAGACTGGCCTTGAAAATGTAGTTTGACTTACTGTATTTTAGTCTTAATAAAATGCATACTTACACATTTTGTTCCAAGAGAATGCCTCTAAATGTTAACATCTGTACAGTAAAGAGCACACCTGCTGAGCGGCAAAACAGGTACTTATTGTACATGTGAAGGTTTGAATACAGACTCTACATGTTAGACTCTACCCACCTGCACCAATAGATGTATCTCTTTTGCACTCATGGCACTGTGGCTGCTGAGCTGTGCGTGTGTTGTGTGCGTCTGTGAGGTGTGTGAAGTCTGTGTGTGTCTCAGAGTGGGAGGTAAGGGCAGAGGGTCCATGTCCAGCATGTCCAGTTCTGAGACGGTCTCCTCCTGTCTGACATTGATGTTAGGACTTGAAGATACCTCGTCCTGATGGCTCTGGTTCTGCTGAGCCCGAGCTGCGCTCTCATAATTCTTCAGAATCCTTTCCAATGCCCCATAGTTGGACCTGGAACCCTCGGGCCGTGGGTATGCAGCCAGAGTGAGGGGCTTCCACGGGTGGTCATTCATCATTCGAGGCACAGGTCTGGAGGAGTCAGACTGGGAATGAGGAGCAGACACATGCCTTGGCGGTGCCTGGTGCCCTGGCTGTGTCATCAGTCTTTGTTTGTTCTCAGCAGGCAGCTGCTGGAGTGAGACACCGACTCTGGCTGGCTGAGGCTTTGCTCCATTGGGATTCTCATTCTTAGAGCTGGAACTGTCCACACTCTGACCTGGCTGGATATTTGAATCCAAGACAGGCTCAGAAAAGAGAGTCTCTGTGGTTTCTCTGAGTTGTGTTTTCCTGGAAGGACTGCTTGCTGTTCGAACTTTGTGCTTGACCTCAGAATGGTGTGCAGGACTCTGAAAGGTTATGGTGGTTGCCTCCCTGAGTCCAGTGTGTGGCTGTTCGGACGAAAGGTTCATTCTGACCTCTTGACCTTCAGGACCACATGTCATTCGCCTTGGTTGGACCTCATAAATTGTGGCATCCGAGGTGAAGGGAGATAATGTGACTTCAGGATGCACATCTATGACGCTGGTGGTGACATCAGTACAATGTGGCTGAAATGTTGTCTCTCTGGGAGGTAAGACCTCATCGGATATACAAACTGGCTGGCAACCCACAGAGTAGCCATCTGTTACTGTAGAACGGTCTTCCTCTACGCCACGACCCATCTCAGCCTGAAACAAAGTTCTGTTGAACTCAGCAGTTTTTTGTTCGAGCATTATGTTTCTCCTGGAGCCCTGGAGCTTGAGGCTGGTAGGTGGTATTTCAAGCGAGGACAAGAGCAAATCTACAGGTAATTCTTTTACAATCGGTGGTATTTGTAGCTCATGTAAGTCCCCAAGACCAGGTCTGTGCTCTGAGCGCAAGTCTCTTCCAGCAGTCAATATGTTGGCTTCAGAGAAGCTTTTCTGGACAGTCCCATGTGTAGACAACTTACTGTTGGTGAACTTGCTTGCATCGCAGGACCAGCGATTGTGGCAGCAGCCGATATTACACTTAGAGTTAGCAGGCACAGAGCACGACGCTACCACACCGTCTATTAAAACCTTTCCTTCATTTTCTTGTAGCATGGCCCCGAACTTCCTGACAATAGATGGACTGCTACACTTTCTGTCCACCAGAACACAGGGGCTATGGCACTTCCTCACTGTCGTCACAGGGGAATCTGGGATGTGGAGCTCTGTGTCTGGATGGGTGGGGGCACTCAGATTCCAGGAGGAGATGCGGGGAGGGATGGGTGGAGCTGATGTACCAATCTCAGAGAGTACTGCAGGGCTTGTCGTTGTTCCTCTGTCTGGATCAGCGGTGCTCGCTCTTGGGGATTTGCTCAGGCCTCTGGTGGCCTGCCAGGTGTTATCTGGTGACAAGGTGATCCAGTTTTCCCTCTCCAAGGCCCGGAGGTCATCGTAAATCTGGCTGAGGTCACAAGGGGCTTCATCCACCTCCAGTTGGGTTTTATCATGGTGAAACAGCATCTCGCTTTCCTCAGGCAGGCACAGGGATTCAGATCGATTCCTGAGGGCAATTAAACAGTACAACGCATTAACTCCACTCATGTATATAATCCGTCTCATTTATATCTCATGTCTACATAATTTCATTTGTGACTATTTTTCAAGAGAGATGTGTAAAAATATGATTTATCATTCATTTATAGCACTAAAACAAACATGGCATTGAGATGATGTACACAATAATCGCATCAAGACATGACAGACGTAGTGATTATCATAGTTCCATGTCGGCACCAGGAGGTTTGCATAGCAAAGGGATTTATTTACCTCCTATCTCCGCTCTTCTTTCTGATCTCATCCTGGTAGCTACAAAGCTCCTCGCTCACACGGGCTATCTCCTTCAGAGCCTGAGGCACAGAGAAAGGGAGACAGAGATAAAATGAGACGTGCTGGACACTGTTGCTGAAGTACTGTACAGATAAAACTTAAAACTGAAGTAGATAAAGAGGAATATGTAGACAGGAGACAGTACAGGAACACTGATGATCAAACAGTTTGTTGCGCAAAAGCAGAGACAGGGCTAAAAAATGACAGCCAAACCAATGTATTGTATATAAATAGTGTTTTAGCAAACACAAAAATAGCTTGAAACACTCACAGCATTCAGAGCAGTGGTGTTCTTCTTCTTTTCGCTGCCGTAGCTCCGCTCTGACCAGAGAGGACTTTCTCCAGGACTAACATGGACATTTTTTTCACTATCTGTAGGGATATTTTTCTGTGGCACTCCACATCTTGGAGCTCCATGAAAAATGGCATCCAGCTCTGTTGTATCCACAGCTTCCTTGCTATCAGTGACTGATTCTTGCTGCCAGGTGCCTCTGGATCTCAACTCATCCACCAGCTCAAGTTGTGACAGGTCACTGTGAGTGAACTGATCACCAACATTATATTCCCCGAGGCTGTCTGTTTGAAAGCAGGTGGACTGCTGAGTATCTGTGCCAACACAACCAGTGATGTTTCTGTTGCAACCAAACCCAGGTAACAGTGAATTGATTGGTTCTGACTGACTGCTGCTGCTGAGCGGCTCGGAGCGGCAGTTGTCACTGAGCAGGCTGGAGCCAGTGCTCGTCGAGCGTACGCTGAGCCTCTGCATAACATCGTCGTTGTCCTGCCTCCTGCTGTCCAGTCCGGTCCCTTCTCGCTTCGCCCTCACTTCACAGTACAGCTTGAAAAAAGAAGAAGGAATTGATGTCCATCAGTCTTATGTTGAATGAAGCAAACATTGTCCTTCTGTAGTCTGAAATGGATTCTTTAAAGATTCATTTCGACGTTAGGTTCTGCAATAATTGAACAGTAATATTACATTATAAAAAGCCAACAATTTGACTCAAATCACAAATTCAAATACAGCCATTATACACCCCAAATCATTTCTTTACTCAGATAGTTTGATTTATCTAATGGCATTATTATGTCAGTGCTGTACATTAAAAGGTACACCTAAGTCAGAGTTGTGTTCAAAGGGGCATACATTAGTGACGGTACTTTCAGCAATTACTCTCCTCTCACTGGATGCTTAGAATGAAATAAAGAGGATGGGTCAAGAACGAAAGGATTTGACAACATAATGAACATCAGTGGCACAATGTATTATACTATATCTACTGTATTGCTCCTGCATAATCGCAAACTAATATGGGATGACGGCAAGACAGCATAGCAACGAATCCTGTGAACGTATTTAGACTACACAGGATTAAAAAAACATTCAAAGAATTCTTTCAAATAAAATTGGATAACCCCTGGTCTCTTGCCATAAATCCCAAAATAGCAACTATTTCATGTTGACTGGGCTCCCCTCCCAACACACAATGTCTAGATGGGACTACTGCCTTTTAGCCTGCTTTATTCCTCCGCTGTTTTCCTCTCTCATTTTCTGCTCTCAGAGGGGCAAATGAGAGCCACATGTTCTTTTCAAAGCAAATTGTTCCAGTGCCTTCGCACTCCGTCCAACTACTTTTGCTTCCCTCATTAAAACCACTAATCTGCTCCTTTGGGCATGTCAGATTTTCACTCAGGCTTTGTCACCACCCATCCTAAACTATATTCTACCTTTGTCCCTCTCTCAGACCCATTAATTTGCTCTGAATCACTTCCCTATCTGACCTTTCTTATCCTGTTACACTTTATCCACTAATTCTCACCTTTTCAAATCAACCAGCTGAAAAAGTTGCACTTTCTCATTTTATTTTCACAATAAATAAATTTGTTGGAATACTTGATCACTCGAAGTGAGAGACAATTTGGTGTATAAAATAATGGCAAGCTCAGGGTTTAAGTCTTCCAATTGCTTGTTTTGTCCAAAAACAACTGAAAACCCAAAGATATTTACTGTCATATCAACAAAAGAAGATTTACTATCACATAGTAGCAAATCATCATCATTTGAGAAACTGAAACCAGCAATATTTTTGGCATTTTTGTTTGAAGAAAGACAGCTGCTACAGATGACTTTTTGGTCAATCGATTAACTGACTAGTTGTTTCAGCTGTATTTCTCATATTCCCCGAGCACAATTCTGCTGATGTATACAAACTGACTTCCCTCAAGTTTATATTCATTCATAAAGATGGTACTACAAGCACCATATAAATCCATATAAATAGTAAGAACAAGATTATTTTGAATAATGAAGGTGAATGAATGAATATGTTTTTCTGTTTTGGTCTTTTGACTGCCACAGAGAACCAACTATGACTTTATTTTTATCTATTAAAATGTCTTTCTGCTGCATGTCAGCTTCTCATCAGGTCATGGACTGTCTCGATCACTGCCTCTGTCTCAGTGTGCAGAGATCAGAGAAATATAGGAACCCTCACCCTCCTCTTATCACTCCTTCCTTTCTTCATACTCTGCAGCTGCACTGATCAGGGACATTGTTTTCACAGTGCTGATGGTGAACAGGATGTGTAGGAGGAAAGTGTTACATGCTGTAGCTGCTCAGTACATAGGATGCCATATATCATACATGTGGAGAATGTAGATGTCACTTTTTTAACTTTTACCAAAACCTTGACAGCTATGCAGAAATATTTTCATTCAGACACACACTCAGAGCTTCTTACCTCTTCTATTTTCTTCTGCATGTCCTTCAGCTGGCTCTCCCATTCCCTCCTCTCCACATCGAACCTCTCCAGCAGCTCGGCTTTCTCCCTTGACCAGTCCCTCTCATTGTGCTCCAGGCGACAGCGCAGGTCCATGGCTGTCGAGTGTGTGTCCGCCAGGAGCCTCCGCTGCTCTTCCCTCTCCCGGCGGAGCATTGAGGTCTCGCTGTGCTGTACTGGAGCACTGCGTGATGCCACAGAGCCAGGACCTGTTGCTGACTGGACTCCTCCACCAATCAACCCAGCACTCTCTCTAGCCTCCAACTGAAGAGAAAGAAAAAGACAGGAAGTGCAGAGGGCACAGAGGAGAAGAGGGAGCAGGGAGATGGGAAGGGAGCGAGTGGGAGAGTCAGTGGAGAAAACAGTCAGTGGTGATAAAGGATAAATTGCAGTTGGAGAAAGAGAATATGAGAGTCAGATGACAAGCCGGGCAAGGAACGAGAGAGAGAAATTGTTAGTGGAATTAAGGGAATGAAGGAGTGGCAGGAAGAGAAGGTGGAGAAAGTGGGGGAATAATGCACCATGGGGATGAGTGTGAGTGGGTTCAGAGGAGGGAAGAGGGAAAAACGAGACAAGATTGAAAGATGAAAATATCCTGTAAGAGCTCACACACTGGGTTCATGGGTTCAGGGTTCAAGTCTCTTTTCTACGGTACATCACGAACACAGGATACAGGGCAGGATATGGCAGATTCAGGCACAGTGAAATGTGTCTGCAGAGGATGCATGTGGCCTCAGTCAAACGGTACTCTGGCATACAGTTCTTAGAGAAAGATAGATTCATACAAAGAGAACATCTCAACATGAACAGGGCCAAACTTGTTTCAGCACACATTACAAAAATGCCAATTTTATTAGGTTCAACTGGACATTTTTGTTTTAATGAGATTACTGAGTGCCCCTATTCAATGGCCTTTTTTCAAGTGAAATACCCTGGGCATTTCCCCTGTGAATTTCATTGTGTTGGGGCCAAAACCTTAAGCCAGTAACATGTGGTCACTGTATTGACAACAAATAAGAAACATTGCAAAAGGATGCCCCACTTTAGATTGTGTGTCTAAGTCAGAGTTCAATCTCAAAAAAAAAAAAAAAAAGAAAAGAGCTTAGAAAAGCTGACTGCCTTTGATGACATTAAAGATTAAAGTCTTGGTGGTCTGATTTGTGCCTCTAGATAATGCTGCTGAGGAAACTAATCCAAAATGTCCTCTAACAACAAGATACCGTAATACAGAGGAATTATCTGATTTAGAAGCTTTCCTCTTTTGAAGTCTTTAAGAATGAGGGTGAGTTTTGGATCTGTACCTCCTGTGGTAAATATGTGCATTTTTGTCGCTCATAAAAAGGAAGTTCTGGCTTTGGAACTGGAGAGAGCCCAAGACAACGCCTCTGGATGTGCATATATGCTTGTGCCTCAGTGTGTGTGTGTGTGTGTGTGTGTGTGTGTGTGTGTGTGTGTGTGTGTGTGTGTGTGTGTGTGTGTGTGTGTTAGAAAGAGGGAGAGAATTCATACGAGCATGCCTGAGTGTGTTATTTCAGTGTTCAGTCACAGACAGCGACCAAAGACTTCTTACAAGCCTCGGTCATGGTGCTATTTCTGCCTGTGGCCTGGGGTCACGAAATTATGGTGTAGAAAAACAAGTCAACCCATTCTGTCTGCCTGTGGCTCTTCTCAAAGTTCTCCACAATTACAGACGGATGATGATGGGTGCTGTCCACAGTCTATTTAAATATCCGAATGTAAACAAATAGTGAAAGTGCAAAAACAAGATGGTTGGAGTCACAATAAAAGAGTT
This sequence comes from Chaetodon trifascialis, assembly GCF_039877785.1. Taxonomy (NCBI): domain Eukaryota; kingdom Metazoa; phylum Chordata; class Actinopteri; order Chaetodontiformes; family Chaetodontidae; genus Chaetodon; species Chaetodon trifascialis. The sequence goes on from NC_092062.1 coordinate 11,930,363, forward strand.
GAAAACTGTGAGAAAAACTTAAAAGGTAAAAAAATTTAAAGGTAGTCCTCTTAAAGGAAACTCTGGGGGAATAATTGCAAAAATATACTTGTATACATGGACACAGGTCAACCTCATTACAGCCAGCTGAGAGAAAACGCACTCATTCACACACAAGCGACTTAAAATCAGTTTCGAGGAGCCATCCCCTGCTACCCTTGGACACCCTGTCTGTCATTGCATGGCACAGAGTATATGAAGGTAACTGTGTCACCACGGTGACCCACTATAAATAGCGGACACAGAGCCTTTTACAATGTCACATTCCTAAGGGAGGTGGGGAGACGAGGTAAGGGGAGGAGGGGGAGTTGGCTGCTAAGGCAGAGTGAGATGTCTCCTAGCTGCCAGCAGCTTTCATAAATCAGTGGCATGTGGAGAAATATGCCTGGAAATATCCGGCCTAAGACCTCTGCCTGGGACCTTGGATGCTTGCTTGGTATTTGGTCGTCGAAGTGCCCAAAAAGGATGTGGAAACAACATACAGTACTTACATTCACAGCCATAACCGACTGTGCAGGAGGGTGTGTGATTAAACTCTGCTGATGAGCTACAACTGTGTTGGTGTTTAATTATCTTGTGATTAGAACTCATAATCTCTGGTATTGCAAAAAGATGATATACAGTATCAACTATGCCAAATTAAGAATGACATAATGACATGGCTACACTGTGGCTACAGAGCTTTGACCAATCAAGTGAAAACCAGCTGTTAACTACGGCTAAAAAATATGTAAGATGTGGAAATTTAATGCATTAAACTTCATTTTGAAAGTAATTACACAGCAGTTTAGCCTGTGGATTTAAGCAGACTGTCCTGGTACAGATAAGGACATCTGCACCATGACAATGTGCAAGTGCTATTTCATTTAAGGCTTCACTTAAAATGACCTCAAAATTCCAACTTACTGAACCCAGGTCCTTAAGTATGCATCACTTCTTCCATTCACTAACATTCCCTACTTGTACAATCCACTTGGCGGATTGGATAATCCTCTACAGTATTCTGGCCGCCTCCCTCTAATTGTGTGATAACGCTTTCAAAGTCCCTCTGCAAAGTCCAGTAATGAATGAACAAAAGTTAGCCGTCCTCTTAGCCGTGGAAGACTAACAAGTTCATCGTCAAAAACTGCAAGGAATTGTTCAGTTGAGCCCTCTTTGACTGTCTGACTCATTCAGTTGACTGCATCACAAGGCTTTTCTCAGACATAAATGTTAATTCTGTGATTGCTTTTCAAACTAATTCCTTCTAACCCCCCAAAGCTGCAACCTCCACAAGAACCTGTTTCAGTCTTCAGAGCTAAATATGGGATCTCCTCTGCACATGTTGAAAACAACAGGAGTTTCTCACCCATGTTGAAACAGTTCACATTTCACCTCGAAAGTGAAATGAAGTTACACCAGCATGCATTCTTGTCCACTATTTAGCCTACTTCTGAATGCAGCAATAAAAAGTCAATTACATGGATTATAAAAACATGATTTAAACAACATTGTCAAAGATCAACAGCTAAATTACACTGAACGCTACCTTCTTGAACTAAAAGCAGACCAAAGATTGGTTACAAATTTATTGCCCATCAGGAAAGCAAGGAACTTAGGAGTCTGTAAATTAGTCATTTGATTACTGAGCTGCAAATGATTTCACAAAACTTGACTTGATGTATTTTTAACCCAATGAGCAAGCCTGGATTAGCACTTGGTAAACATGTACCCAAAACTATAAACTGTGGCAGGATGTGGCATTAAGACAAAACAACTTTTACAATGGGGCTAACCTCGCCCAGCATGGCTCAACTCCAAGTCACACTTCCCTTTGTCTGTTTGTGCAATCAACATCAATAGAAATGTCTGCGTATGTCTGCATTTGCACTTTACAAATATGCAAATGTATAAAGAAATGAAATATCAAGACATTTCTAGTGTCCCACACAACCTGATCTCCCTGGTTCCCCAGAGTGGCAAAGCTCCCAGAAGAGAGAAGTAACACTCAGCTGCCTCAACCACTGATGTCTGACATGCACATCAGCATCTTGGTATAAACATCAGTGTGTGTGTGTGTGTGTGTGTGTGTGTGTGTGTGTGTGTGTGTGTGTGTGTGTGTGTGTGTGTGTGAGGCATTATGGTATAACCTCCTGCAGTAGATTAAGCCTCTTTCTTCCTCTGCCACACTGGGCTTTACAAACACAGAACAGTAAATGTCTGTCTTTATAAGACTCAGTCAACCACAGTGCGAGAAGGAACAAAGCCAGCAGGACAAAGAAGAAGAAGATCTTAACAGCAACACTGTGCCATCTACTCACACAGAGAGAATGACATTTATGGCAGTTATGTGTGTGTGATCTGGTAAAACCATGTTACTATGTCGCATTCCTGTGCCATCGAGTCATCAGTGGTCTTGTCCAACTACTCTGCAGTATCATTGCACCACCTTGTTAATTTACTGCACCACTTTATGGAATTTCTGGGCTTCATCGCGGCAGTCCGAATCATTTCATTTTGTTTTTTGCTTCGGAGGATGAACAAAGGGGGAGAGCTGTGTGATGGGTGAATGCGTGACCAATCAGTTTTAAGTCTATGATAGGAATCATATGGGGCTCAACTGGTAGATAAAGTCACTGTCATCACTACATCGAAAAGAAAAACACGCACAGTCAGCACAAAGAGAAACCAAACTCTGAGCAACTTTCACAGGATCAGGAGTTTTCATGAGCATGTCTCATCAGGTTTGTACTTCTCCTATAAAGGCAACCAAATAAATCCATCTCCTGATCTTAGTAGAAAAAAAGCTAAATCCCTAAAGCCACATTGCTTTGAAGAATAACTATGCATGGTCCTTCAAGTGATCTGTGCAATGCCTGACACAGCATGGCACCAGTATGCAAATGAAGTATTTTCTGCTCACTTCAAGAAACTCTTAAAGTTCATAGCTGTTCATGGCAACAATGGGTTAATATTTCATCCACTTGGTGCTAGCTTTTAAAAGCCAAGCTGGGTGTCTGTGTCTGGCTGAGCAGAGTTTGTCTCTTCACTGCAAATCTTTTGTCTAAGCTAAGGCTTGAGTTGGATGTATGCCAGGGTGACTTATCACCCTGCCATGTGGGTGGCAAATGTGGTGAGCCCAATTTACACCAAACTGAAGGCCAGGTATGCACACACATGCACAGAATATACACAAACATAACACACACAAGAAACAATATATTCAATTTCAATTTCAGAAATATATTAGGTGGAGTAAAAACCATTCTTTGTGTGCAGTAAACAACGTATCTATTGCTGTTAGGGGAGATTAGTGTTACTTTGCATTTGTACAATTGACCTCATACTGTGCACACACCTGCACACACGCCCAAGCACACCAGACAAGTACAGCTATATATAAAGTAATGAATACAATAGATTGCTCTACTGACACATATAAACACTATCTAAAATACTACTTTATTTGCTGAGTGAATACAGTCTTAAACACCAAATGCCACCCATGCACCATTGCCATCATCATGCCTGAGTTACCTGTGCAATCCTGCTTTTGAGCTCAGCCTTCTCCAACTCCCAGGCACATCTGTCTCTGGTGTACTGCAGCTGCAGCTCGCTCCTCTTCTCTTCCTCTTTCTTCACCTCCACCTGCACTTCTTCCAAAACTGTCTTCAGGTCCAGCAGAATCCTCCTGTTCTCCCCTCCCTGCATGGAAACACAGTTGGCAGCGATCTAATTCATCAAATATGACTAGATGAACTGCCTTATTTGAAAGCTAGACTATCCCTCTTCCACAAGGTGTAACAGTAGCAGTTAAAGAAGTCATAATCTAATCAAAATTGAAGCCCTGGGGAATATTCTGGGAATATAAGAGATGACACCACAAAACACATATTCACTGTTAACATTTGCACCATTTACAAACTACAACCTTAGAGGAGTATAGACTCGCTTAAGGCACACACAGAGACATATTAAGCCTCCACAGGGGTGGTAATAAATTTCCAATTACTTGTATGTCAGCCACTTCTCTCAACAATGACTCCTTCTCGCGCATCCATCCTTCTTTATCCTGTACGTGTCGCTTTTTCAAATCCTCAAATTTCTTTTTAAGCCGCGTGTGTTGTGTTTGCTGCTGCTGGGGTTCGGGACCCGGCCACACTTGGCCCCTGAGGACCTCAAGCTGCGTCCCTGCTCCACCCTCTCCTCTACCCGGTGAAGCACCGAACTGTGGCTCGTAGAGCTGACTGAAGACGGTGGGCGGAGAGGAGATCCTCCTCAGCGGACTGCGGCTTTTGCCTCTGCCTCTATCTGCCCTGTCCATCCCGGAGCAGGGAACGAACTCCCATCCCTGGGACGGGACGTAGCCCCCGCCAGCACCGCCCCCACCGTGCAGCCCCGAGCCGTTCATAAACGCGCTCCACATTCCTCCAGCGCATTAAAACATGAAAAAAGAAGCCAATGCGATAAATTATTAAAATCTGACCAACAAGCTATTTTAAGCATCCAAATCTGCTCTGTAAAGCGTAAGCTGATACATTTTTTTACATAGTTCAGCACACTTTTCCGTCTCCCGGCTGACTGATGGCACACTGAACGCATCAGTTATCCAAACCCGGCCGAGTCCCCAGCCGGCCACACAGCAGCCCACGCTGCGCTCATACAGGCGACGGGACTAGACGCTTTGGTCCCTTCCATATCCTCAGAGACAAGGTCAAGCCGTCATTCTTGTGCCACAGTCTCCGCGGTGTCCTGTGTCTATCTTTCAAAGACCTCCTCGCTGTTTTCCTTTCACATGTTTATACCGAAACCTCAGGGACGCGCTGCTGTGTCGTGTCTCTCTCTCCCCTACAGAGTCGGTGGAGGCGACAGTCCAGAGCTGGCAAAGACAGACACCCAGTAACCGCTCCGACGCGAATGGGAGAAGTTCCCAAAAATATCACGGAGCCCACTGATGTAAGAGCAGCGGTGTATTTTTACCTCCTGTAACCATGACTTTAGCTGAAGTCTGGATGAGGCAGCGGAGAAACATCCATTAATCAACACCGGATTGCTCTAATTACGTCGCAGAATACCACCTCGCGCTGTATCCATGACAACGAATTCATTTACGCACCGCGTCGCGGTAGACTCAAAACAGCACAGTTGGCCGTCACTGTTTTTAGAGGCAACACCCACTTCTTACGACCTAATTCTTATATTACAGTCACATAAAACAGGTTTCCTGCCTGTAAGAAGTTAAAACCTTTACCTTTCCTCTTTTCTCAGTCGGAACAGAAGTACCCCCCACCCCCACAGCCAGCCATTTCTCAACCGCTATCTTGGCGTGAAAGAGGGATGACTATCACGAGGAAAGCAACGAGGGGTGGGATGTTATTCATCTCGATTCAAGAGATAACACAACAAGTAGCTAGCCACCACAGCTGGTTTGTAACCTTAGCTCTGAAAGCAAACAAACAAAACAGCTAATTCGTTGCTTCTCACGACAGAGCAAGCTAACTAGTCGTAAGTTAAGTAGTGATGTTCAGTTAGCTTTCTACATTAAATGTGTGATATGATGTTGACGTTTATCTGTTGCGCGTTTCTGGGAAACGATCTGCTCAAGCGCTAAAAGTAACTTGAATTGACCCACATGGGCCGCTGTCTGAAGCCATAGGAAGCACATGCCATTTGGATGAACAGAACCTTACCTCTTCCTCCAGTAGGCTACGGTCCTGATTATTGCAACGAATGTCCCTGAAAAACCGCCGCAAAAGTCTGCATTTCTGCCAACGAAGTAGCTGAGATGAAGTCTGGACTGGAATGCGGCGACTTAGTTAAAAACAACTGGAGAGCGGCAGCCTACAGCTGAAATGATGCTTTCATTAACGGGAATAAAATCTCTCTCTCTCTCTCTCTCTCTCTCTCTCTCTCTCTCTCTCTCTCTCTCTCTCTCTCTCTCTCTCTCTCTCTCTCTCTCTCTCTCTCTCTCTCTCTCTCTCTCTCTCTCTCTCTCTCTCTCTCTCTCTCTCTCTCTCTCTCTCTCTCTCTCTCTCTCTCTCTCCACAGCTGGCCCTAATATGTGACGTAAAACATCCCACCGGTGGGATGAAAGAAGTGGACCGGTTCCGCCCCCGTCCTGGTGGTCAGGTCCGCTGGTTAAACAGATCCACCATCAGCACATTTTTGGCCTGATTTTTCAGACCCACCCATGGGCATTTTTACACACTTCTAAATGTCACATAACCAATATCCAAACATGGGTAAAATGCCAACACTCCTATCACATTCCCCTTGGACATTTGGGTGATTTGTTGCAGCTTATGTTGACATTTTATCATGACTCAGACAGTATAGTTGCCTAAGATGCACTTGCAAGAGACATGGGCCAAATGTTTGTTTCAATGCCAGATGGTGTGTGAGTGTCAGTGTTAGTGTTATTACTGTGAGTGTGCCCTTGTGTGTATGTGTGTGTAGTCTCTGTGTGTATTGCCCAAACAGTCATAACACAAACTTCAGCATTTACAATGTAGGCCTACTCATAAATCTGGTTATTGCTGCTGTTGTGTGAAAACCTCACAAATAGACTTACCTATTAAAAACCTCACTACTAAAAAAATATGGTGCACAAGCACACAGGCAGGTGTTTTCAGTTACTGTGGCTGATTCGACCTCAGCTCAGGTTAAACTGGACCGAGCTAAGTGGGGAAACACATAATGTCCTGAATTTCTAGGAGCTACTAAGAGTGAAAATAGAGTAAACTAACAGAAAAGTGAGGCAGATGTCAGTCAAGCAGTCGGTACGAGCCCATGCAGTCAAGAAGCATCCAGTTAGGCAGAGTAAGTGAATACGCCTGTGTGGGTGTACTATGGGTGTGTAGGGCCTTTGAGACTGCAACATTTTCAAAACTTAGATTGAATGTAAAAGCTCGTTACTCACAGCCAGAGTTTAATGGCGTACTCACCTAACACTCCACTGTCGGTCCGAGGTGTTTGGTCTCCAGTAAATGTTGAAAGCGTCTGCGTAGACTGGCAGCTTGGTTCATATATGAAAAATGATAATGTCCTGTACCTTGAGTGACCTTATGTGACGTGTTCAACATAACAGAATCGAAATGAACAATAAGTTTAAAAAAAGAAGAGGAAATAATGAAAATGTACATAGTATGGGGTTGAGTGTGTGCTTTACAGAACAAAGAACAGGGTGAAAAGGAATACCAATTTAAAAATGGTGGCGTAAGAGAGTGAGGAAAACAGAACGAGAATGAGGATCAGCAAAATAATGGGCTGAAACATCTGGATGGATGACAGTTAAATTAAAAGCGGGGAGGGCAGAGGGAGTGAGGGGCAGATTGACAAGTGGTTAGAAAAGTGCATATCAGAGGAGACAATAATGACAGTCCTTAAAGTCAATCATTCATTTGTTTGCATTGGCTTACAGACAGTGGCTCCTCTGCCTGTTTATCCTCCTGCTTGGGGACATCCAGCCGGTCTATGAAGCTCTGCAACTCCTTCCTGAAGGCTTTCATCTGGGCGTTGATACGATACAGCAGCTCATGCTCTCTGATCCTGTGGAGCAGAGGATGTTTGGACTTCAAATACCATTTGAAATACTGCAGTCAAACAAACACAGGGTGAGTTGAATGGGGTAAAACTGTGATCCCTAATCCCTTTTATGTGTTTATACCTGCCACCTTCCTCATCCTCATCCAGCCTGGCAAACAGCTCCCCATTGGTGACGTACACCCGGGCCTCAGCGATGATAGTGCTGGTGTCAGCGATGAGCCTGTCGATGGTCCGGCCCAGCCTCTCCGCCTCGATGCGGATGTCTATCATCTGCTGCCGGTCCTTCAGGCTTCTGGATAAAAAACGGCTGTCTACAGGTGAGTAAAGGGAACGCGTCGGGGTGAGGCAGCGGATGTTCCTCACCTCATCTGAGTCGCTCTCCCCTCCGATAGGGCCCTCGCGTTTGCGGTGAGGCGGGAGGAGGCGAGGGGAGGAAGCCGAGGCTGAGGGGGTGTCGTCATCCCGTCCCCCATCGCTCTCAGCATCACTGTCCCGAGGGCTGCCGCGGATGCCCAGGTGGGACGCCAGGTCATAGCGCTGCATGTTGGAGAGCAGCACGCGGTTCTCATACTGGAGCTGCATAACTTTGCCACTCAGTTCATTGATCTGCAGACGAGCCGCTTTCAGCTCCTCCTGGAGGGCCTCCACTTTAGCGGGGTCAGCTCCTCCTAGGGTTGAAACAAGGCGACAAAGAAAAGTGGAACACCTCTGCAAATGAGGCTTTCATGTGCAGCTCCTGGGGGCTTTACAAAACACATTTTTCATCAGATACAGATTTATTAAGCTGAAATAGAACAGATATCTCTTACTCTGAAGTGCAGTTGTTTTGTTCCTGAAAGACAGTGGACAGAAAAAAAAAAGAAAACAAACCTCCAGCATGTCTCGATCCAGCTTCGTGGGATCCGGCCTTGTATTTCAGCTTATTGAGTTCACCTGTCACCTAAAGATGAAACTGGATGTTATTCCCTTGTGCATTTAGTGCCGAAAGTATTAATAGATCAAACATTTGAATTTCTAATGCGTGAGTCTTAGATAACAGACAGACCTATAAAAAGGCCTCAAAGACATTGATGATACCAAGAATAGCACCAGATACAAAAGGACAGAGGAGACACTTATCAAGATTACTTCTTACATCTGTGAAATTAAAGCAGCGCTGTGTTGCCTTGTGACATCAGAAAGCATACGTCATATATTATTTACAGTCTGCTGATATTTTAATGGAGATATTTTAAATTCCACCATCTTTAACAAGCCTTCAAAGAGAGGCTGAACAAAATAGATAGCAGTCCCAGACAGAGAAGCTACAGGGGAGTGTTTCTATACAAGTATAACTGATGTAGTAGCTACTGGATTGCGAGTCATGCTATAAATAAATAAATAGTGTTGTCCAGTTGCAATGCACTGGACCTGTTGATGAAACTGGCATTTCTACCTTTTTGTTCTCTTCTTCCACATCTGCTAAATTCCTGCGGAGAAGTTCTGCCTCGTCCTCCACCAGCTGAAGCTGCTGCCTCAGCTCTGAAAGGGCCTCGCCCTGCTCCCTGCACTGCTGACCTCCAGCGCCAGAGCCGTCCACTCCTGCTGCCGCCAGACTGGGAGAGGAGGGAAGCATTGAGAACTGTGAAATGCAGTTTACAGCCCCTCTTTTCTATTCGATTTTTGGGAAAGCAATACAGTCTTGTTAAGTTAATCTAATTCAGTCTGATGATGAATGAATGCAAAGTACCTGTCCTCCCTCATGTCATCCAGTTCAGCCTTCAGCCCCCTGTTCTCCACCTCCAGTTCCACAATCTTCCTCCCCAAGATGTTTGCTTCCTCCTCCACCAGGCGTAAGCGCAGTTTGAGCTCTGATTCACGGGTGGTGGGAGGCCCTCCAGCCTCACCTTTAGGCAGAGGGCTGTCCACGTCCCCGTAGAAAGAGCGGTACTTCTGCAGCTCCTGCTCCAGCCGGTCCTTCTCCTTGTCAATCTTTGCCATTTTTTTACGCATCAAGATAGCTTCCTCCTTGATGAAGGCCAGCTGGCATTTCAAATCGTCGTTTTCTTCCTGTGAAGACAGTTTGTTTGTTTGCCCATTACTTACAGTCTTCTGGGTTGTACATGTTTTTTCATGGAGGGGAAAATACACTGTAATGTAATTTTTTTTCTTGTGTAAGTTCATTTGTTTGGTCGTGTGCTTTAAAAAGTCAACATTCCCGGAATCAGTTTCATTGCCTCTGAATGTTTTTCCTTTATGTTACTTTCACTCCTTACAAATTATGACTCTCCAGGACCCAGTTCTACATATTAAATTGTGTTTTAATTTGGAAATTACATTGCAAAACAACCTCATTATTAAACATCTCCATTGAAATTTAGGACTTTATAATCTAATTATGTGTCTAAATGCTGACTCACCTCAAGCGGGGTCTGTGGAGCCTTTCTCTCTGCTTTCTGCCCATCCTTACTTCCTTTTCTTTTCAGTGAGAGCTGCAGGGACACAGTGGTTACATCATCATCATCAGCTCACTGTTTTCTTACTGAAGGCAGTGATATCATCTGGATTTATGGAACACTGAAGGTCCAGACAAGTAATGGAAAAACAGGGCTGTTTAAAGTCACCCTCAAGAACATTTCTGGTAAAATATTCAAAGTGAAATCACAGTGCTCTCAGTGCGAGTGTGATTTTATAGCCTTGAAAGAAAAACAACCCCATAAAGAACAGTTGTTAGTCCTTTTATCATGTTTATGATTATGAATGAATATTTCACCAATCTTTAAAAAAAATCTGTTATGGTTATTCTTTCAAATTCAAAGTCAACCTTGTGCCAACCTAACCTTGCCAGTACAGTAGCGGCAGTACAGTAATACAGTGAATGGGTCGTATTACACATATTCTATTCAGCCATTTGTACACATTCAATAACAATAGAGAGAACTGTGTACTGTGGATATTTCCTTCACATTTGAATGTACATACAGTATCCATTACTGTTTCCAAAGCACTCTATATGTACAAACAGACACACTCTCATAAGCCCCTCACCTCTTTGGCTTTCTCCAGTTCATTCTGCAGTGCCTGCTTGGTGACCTCCACCTCTATCAGCTGCTGCCTCAGCTTCTCATTCTCCTCCTCTGTCTTCATCCTCTTCTCCTCCACATTCTCAAGCTCATGGTGCAGGCGCACAGACACGTCCTTCGCCACCTGGGAGAGGGACAGAGACAGAAGGAAATATAGAAGTAATTAGTCTGGAATATGATAGAATGATGCTCAGCCTGCCAAAGACTCACCTTAAGGTCTTGCTCCAGACTTCTGAGCAGCTCTCCATCCACCTGGCCACTTTCTGCGAACCGCAGCCTCTTCCTCTCGGCCTTCTTCAGACGGTACTGAAGGATCCGACAGTTCTTGTTGGCTCTCTCCAGCTCTCTGCGCATGTCCTGCAGCTGGCAGGCGTCTTCCTCATAGAAGGTATCCCGCATCTCATCCATCTCTGCCCGCATCTCCTCGATTTCGGTCTACAACACGGCGGAAAAAAACAAAACAAAATGCGTCACAAAGTGATTGCATTCAACCTGGGCCCACAAAAGCAAATAAACAGGGTCTTTAATAACATCTTTTCAAAACAAAGCGTGCAGCTACGTGCAGTTGTCATTGTGAATCTGCAAGCAAATACAACAGGTGCGAGCATTGCTCAAAATGATTTGATAAACAAAATGGTCTGGCTTGTAATATCTTAAACATTTACCTTAAGATCTTCGTTTTCATCCTCCAGCTTCTCGATCTCTTCGTGCAGTCTCTGGTCTGGCCGGGGAGCCGGCTGTGGACAGTCGGGCTCGGGGGACAGCTCCGGCTCTGAGGCCGGCGGTGATGCTGATTTCGTCTGCATCTTTGTCCCTTTCTTCCCCAAGCTCTTATTCAAGTGAAACTGTATTAGCTCGGACTGCAAGCATCCCTCCTTCCAGAAACCGGGTCCGCAGCCCACTGTGCCTTTGGAGCTCTTCTTGCTGCCGCTTGTCGCCGCGGCGGCCTCCGCACCTCTCGGGTTTTTACTCCTCAGTTTGGGGGATTTGGTTGCGCAAGGCTGATCGGAGACGACGCGGTTCGGATCCGCTCTGGAGGGTGAGGAGGCATCAGCGGCGAGCCGGGGGGAGTCTTCTGGTGTCTGGGTGCCGCTTCTGTCTGCCGCCGCCGCGGGCCTGCTCAGCGTCGGGCTTTCAGCACCAGCAGCCTGGACAGCAGCCGCGCCTCTGATGGCAGGAGCGCCTCCGGCCTGCCGCTCCCTGCCTGTGGAGACGGGAGAATGACCTCGGCTGCTTCTCACTCCCCCTCCCCCTCCTACTCCTCCTTGCCTTGACGTGATGGGCTTTGACGAGTTGCTGCCCTTCTGTGTAGCTTTAGATCCACCGTCTTTGAGCCCGGCCGGAGACGACGATCGCTGCTGCTTCCGGCTGCTATTGTCTGGCTGCCGCGGCGAGTCGGCAGAGGATGGGTTCATCATGGTGTCAGAGACTCAGCTCATCCTCAACAACATCCATCCCTTTCACCAGTATCCCTGCAGCTGGAAAACAATTGACTTTTCAGACCGAAAGGCTACAAAAGGATCTACAGTCTAAACAGCACATAAGAAAAGGTTATCCTCTACAGGTCGACCAACTAGGCTTACAAACTTGGACTAATGTGGTTATTAAAAATAGCTTAAACAGGTACGTCAAGACGCACCTTGCATTTTAAATGAGGGATTTTTATTTCTTTTCTTTTTTTTTTTTTTTTCTCACATAAACGAGGCTAATTAGGCTTATGTCTGTGGAAAGCGCCCAGGGACAGGTATACTACCAGTGATCATGCAGTCGGCCATTCAGCCCCTGTTTGATGAGATGTGTGTGAGATCAGCTGCAGATCGGGTAATTAGACAATCATTTGCGTCATGTGCGCTGCCCAAAGGCCAATGGGCGAGAGAGAGAGAGAGAGAGAGAGAGAGAGAGAGAGAGAGAGAGAGAGAGAGAGAGAGAGAGAAAGAGAGAGCAAAAGGGAAGGCAATGTCATTGGCTATTAAACCTGGAGCAGCGGCCAGCCAATTAAACCGGTTTCACTTCAGTTGGCAGAAATAAGGTTCAGAGTGGCCTCTGTTCTGGTCCTCGATCGACCCAGAAGAGACAAAGAGCGGTCCAGCTTCTTGATACTACAAAAGCCACATCCAGACAGACAAGAGTACTGACAGAGCCGTTTCCTGTCAGCCATCATCTTCCTCCTCATATCCAACATTAGCGATGAGTCATTACTTAAATGGATGGAGGATGAACCATAAAAGTGTCAGAAGCAATAGACACAACGTCTCTTTTAGGGAGTCCACAGTTGGAATGGTTTGAGCTTTTTTTTTTTTTTTTTCTTTTGTCTCTTTGGTTTTAAAAGCACTAAATCGACAGTGTCACCCACTCACACACAGACTCTCACTCCGTGCTGATTAAATCAATATCAAATAAGACTAAACAAAAGGGGAAAGGCAAAGCTCCGTTTCTTGCCCAGAGTGCTATCTACATACAAACAAGTGGGAGCAGCAACAGTAAATCAACCCACCTCGGAGGCCTGACAGTACAGAACAAAATGTGTACCACAGTCACACATTTGCCCTTCATACAGGTTACTGTTGTCACATTCACCCAAAACACGCCTGTGTGCACAAAAAACGGGTTATCACGTGGAAATCATGAGGCTCCAACTGAATTTCTTACCTTTTCTGGGGGGTTTTGTCGGATGCTGAAGGGTAGTGGTGATGGGGAGGCAAAAGGGATGCTGACTCGAGCGCCTCCCGACCACCGAGCAACCTGTTTCAATATTCATGGCATTACATCATCGCTGGGAGGGCCGGGGCTGCACGGAAGTGAAGCTGCACGCAGCAGGCTGCTCTCATTGGAAGAAGACAGACTCTCTCTCTCTCTCTCTCTCTCTCTCTCTCTCTCTCTCTCTCTCTCTCTCTCTCTCTCTCTCAACAGTGATTGGATGGAGCCACTTGGGACTGTACATTCATCCACCTTGCATTCTCTCATTTGAATTGACCTTGAGTATATGGATCTGACTTGACCACTGGAAAGACTGTGACTGCTCCGAAGGTTTCTAAGTGGAATTTTTTTCAAGGGTGCAACAGAGCTCTTTATACCAGGAAGACAATATGGCTGAGACCTCAGTGGACATTATTCAACAGCTGTCATTGAACTAAAGCAACTACAGCTTATCTACCAATAAGTCCGGTTTTCCAACACACACAGGGTTGCCTGTCTCTTACAACATTTTTTTTGTTTACAATAATGCATAAGCTTACTGTACATTTCTGTCTAGACTTTGTCATAACATACAGTGAAATCCTTTAAATTAAGAGCATATGTGTTGTTTGCTTAGATTCTGACATTTATTTGAATTTGGTTCAGTGATCAGACTCATAACATCCATTCGTGACTTGGATTTCAGTCATGGGAGGTTTTATTTACAGCCTCAATGAGTGTTTGAAAACATTCAAAAATGTGGTAGTCTCTATATTATTGTTTCTTGGCCATTGCAGTCTCTCTTCCATCTCTCATCTCTGTCATAACCCAAAACTGAAGCTGTTGCACAACATTTTTCCACGAAATCCCGGGAATCACTTGTCAAACTATTTAGTATTTGGGACCTTTCTTAATGCTGTCAGGGCATGAATAAGCAGTTTCATTTGGAGTTCTGCCCACCTTTCATTTCTCCTAGAATTTGTTTGAATCTGTGCTGTTTGGAGATGGCAACATGAATTTGGCATGTATTTGCTTTGAAAACAGGTTCATGTGTGAGTTTTTCCAAAGGAAATTGTTACCGAAGACCATATTCTGTCTGGAAAAGACTCAACTCTGCTGAGTTCCTCATAAACTCAAGGCATCTTCACTTTTATTGAATTATATCATGGTGAGCCAGACCCATCTCACCAGTCATTTAGAGCTTTTAATTCTTGGACCTGTGCCGACAACATAAAGCAAGCACATATGCACACACACACATCTGAAACAGCTCTGTTTAAAGATACGCCGCAAAGAGCCAGAGTGGTGTTGCATGTGTCTCCCCTGTGTGGGTAAAATAACAAGTTTTGCAGGAAGTGCCAGGGATTGACTTGGATTGACAGCTAAGATTTGCTCTGCTCTGAAAGTTTTATGCCATGGATTTTAACTTCCGTCAAGGCTCCAGTAAGCAGAGCTCTTAGCGTCCTACTTTGCCTCTGCACAATCCATTTGCCTCTGTCGCTGCAGGCCTTTACAATACTATATCTTGATCCATTCAGAAACAAGACTGCTCTCTGTTGTAATCACAGTTTAATTGCCAGGCTAAGATGCTGCATGGCTAATCAGCCGGCTTTGGACAAGAATGATGATCCATTTTCTCTGAATGGGATAACAGATGTTTGAGGTCTTGCACCCCCTTTCACAGTGACACACACACACACACACACACACACACACACACACACACACACACACACTTTACCCACATCCCCCACCAATCTTCTCTTTCGGCCCCAGGACTGTTCAATCATTTGCTCACATTAAAGTGGCAGATGTCAGAGTTGTGGAGGTGATGCCAGACAAGATTACTGCTTCTTTGTCACAACATAGAATAAAAGAAGATAATGTTTGGCTGAAAAAGTGTCATTTCATGCACTGACAGGACAACAGTTTCCTAAATGATGAGGAAATGAGGAAACATACTGTGTTTCTTTAACAGCTTGTATATTTTACATTTAATATTGCAATTTGAATTAAAATATGTATATGCCAGTATGGATTGAAAAAGTACTGGAATATTCTGGACTGAATCACGTTGTCTTGTATCTTTGCCAAAATACTCAAAATTATACACTTAATTTCTGCACTATCCCTGAATCAAAATGCCAGTCTGTATCTCATCCCATTACAATAATTGTTGTTAAAGACTTGAAATCAGACTAAATGACTTGTTAAGATGGATATTTTCCTGCAGTGATAATGAGACAGCTCACTCAACAGCAACTCCTGCCAATGTTGTCACAATTTCTTTTTATGTGCCCATCTTCTTGAGTAGTAAATATTCTTTCACTTCCCAGTCCTTCAACCCACATCATTTACTGGTGAGAGTGCAAGAGAGAGAGAGAGAGAGAGAGAGAGAGAGAGAGAGAGAGAGAGAGAGAGAGAGAGAGAGAGAGAGAGAGAGAGTCCTTGATTAACACCCAGCTAAAAATATCCCCCTCATTCATTTCACACTCCCAAGTTTCCCTCTCATTCTCACATCCTCCATTATTCACAAACACTCTTACCCTGGATCTTCACAGAAACATCATGTGTAGACGGGGTTCCCAGGCGGTGTACTTGTCACTGTTAATACATAGTCAGGGATAATCTGCAGTGTCATGCTGTAGTTTCCATTAAGGTTAGGGCTCTTTAAACTGCAACATGTTTTTTTTTTAAAAATGGCTACACATAATATTTTCCCATCAGTTAATCCTTTCCACATGACCTTGAATACATTAACATGATTGCCAATGTAAATGTGGCTGTGATGACGGGAACTGGCAGCCTTAACAGGCCTCCACACTAAGTTTCACATAGAAATGACTGAATTCTGCCTGAAAATGCAGTGTAAACAAATCAATGTTTTAAGAACAGCACGGGGACAACAACCCACATAAAAGGAGTCATACACGGAAATTTCCATTGCTTCACTATTAATTATTAATCATTGATATGGATGAGGTACTGAAACAAGTCTGTCATTCTGACAGGTAACCAGTGGATAGTGCCTTTTTGGTGCAATACATTTCTCCTCTAGGGCATAAAAAAACACTGTCTCTGGTCTCAGTTGTTGTGCTCCAGATATCAACTGAGCTCCTGACAGGCAGGAAAATTGTTACTTTGCTGTGAAATCCACATGGGATTTTACTGAAGGAGGCTGTTCTGCACAGATACAGACACACATTCAAACTGACATACATAAATGCTGATGTAGTCGTCTGAATCCTGTCTGTACTGTATGCCTACACACACACACACACACACACACACACACACACACACACACACACACACACACACACACACACACACACACACACACACACGTTGTGTTTTTATCACTTGTGGGGACATTACATAGACTTACATTCATTTCCTGGAGCCTTACCCTAACCCTAACCATAACCACTATCTGCCTATTCCTAAGCCTGTTCCTAACCTAACCTTACCTAACCCGTAACCCTATCCTCAGTCTGCACCCTAAAATTTAATGATTTACATTAAGGGGACCTGCATTTTGTCCCCATAAGGCAGATGAGTCCCCACAGTGTGACTGTGTAAACAGATTTTTGTCCCCACAACATGATGAACACCAGGTCACACACACAGTATACAAATATATATACACATTCTGCATGACCATGCGTGGCTTTGTATTTAGTGCTTATGCTCTGTTAGTGTCACGTGAGAAGATGTAGAAAGGAGTGAGGTCATTTTGTTTTTCTTCAAGATTAACATTTAAGTATTAAATTGACTGGAATTAATGCCATTAATTAATGGAATTAATTAATACACTAATGTGGCAGAAAACCAACAGATACGATACCACATGAACAGGCCTACTGTACTTCCACCAAGGCTAAAGATGCTAAGCAAGCCTAATATGCCATTGTGTCTATTCTAAAAGATTTGTAATGGCTTACTATATAGAAAACACTGCAGGTCAATGGTTGGAAGGATGTGGGCCCCCCATCCAAGGGAAAGGCCGCTGATGAGGTTTTCTGTTACCGAGTTGTGAAATTATTGCTCTCAGTTGAAGAATAACACGAACCTCATCCATGTAATACCCCTCTGCTGGTGAAGGCCTCCCACTCATAAACTCTGCAGGAGGCGGTGGCAGGGGTAAGGGGGTTGTTTCTCAATCTATTACACAAGCGTACACACACACACACACACACACACACACACACACACACACACACATACACACACACACACACAAACGAAACCTCCACTCAATAATCCACCCACTCACACACACACACGCACTAAAACAATGTTTAATACTTTATTGCGCTGGTGCTGTTTCCCACATACACCCAGCTGATTCAAAAAGAAGCAGGAGGAGGGGATGCAGTGGGTGGGGGTGGGAGGTCTTTGGGAGGATGAGGGGGGCAGACAGCTGCTGTGTACAGTTACCATGGAAACCTTTGTCTAAATTGAGAATTTAACAGAGATGAGCATTGTTATTAATTCAGTTTTAAGTGGTTTTTATCTTTTTGTCTACCAACATGTCAGAGATTTGCCTTAAGCAGTATTTTTTTTTCATGTGTCAGACAAGCAACATATGGCTCAAAACATGGCAGACAGAACCCCACCCTATGCTGGAACCACACCTCTATACCACTGCAGATCTTGATTCTTATTTGCTATAAATGTGGATTGCTGAGCGGGGACAGGACCTTTTAAAATGACTTTCAAAAATGAAACGTTGACCATTTAAACATAGATATACATAGATGCAAAGAGAAGGTGAAGCTGCGCTGCAACAACACAACAGAACTGTTACTTTCGGATATCCTTCTTTTCTGAAAGGTTTGGGAACGCCAGTGACAGCAATTTTACAAAACAAATTCTATTTGCCTATTTTGGCTTCAACCGAGGTGGAAGAGAAATTCAGTTCAATGGAAAGTAAAAGCATTGTAAAAATACTCCATTAGGATTAAAAGCCATTCAAAATCTTACTTAACTAAAAGTGTAAAAGTGTTTTTGGCTGAATACGACTTCAAGTCTCAAAAGGTAAAGTGCTAAAAATAAATAAATAAATAGTACAATACAATATCTCAAATGTGATGTTATAGAAGTACAAAGCAGCAG
The DNA here is from genome assembly GCF_039877785.1 of Chaetodon trifascialis. Lineage (NCBI taxonomy): Eukaryota > Metazoa > Chordata > Actinopteri > Chaetodontiformes > Chaetodontidae > Chaetodon > Chaetodon trifascialis. Next base: position 11,948,782 of record NC_092062.1, read on the forward strand.
AAAGCAAATACATGAGTAAAGTTCAAGTAGATTAAAAATGTACTCAAGCACAGCACTTGAGTAAATGTAATTAGTCGTTTTCTAACATTGGGTTGCATTTTATAGATCACAGTGCATTGGTGTGTAAGGCTGAGTGAAATACACCAGAACAACATCAACCTGAGAAGCAGGAATTGAAGTTTCTAATCCTTCTCATATCATAACACTCAATAAAGTTCTTTGTTTTGAGGTGAAGTCATTTCCATGATTACAGTGGGTGGTTCAAAATGTGGTGAGTATCCTGAGCGTGCTGTGGAGGAACTGGGACGCTTATTTCCTGTGATGTTACCATGGTGCCCTCTAGTGTTGGAAACCTACTCTGCACATGTGATACCAACAATGTCCTTTCACAATAGCTAAACCACACAAAACATTCATGTCAAAACACTGTCCTGATCCACATAGACTGTAAGATAATTTATATCCTTGTTAAAAACCAATGTCAATTACTACATTATGAAGAAGACAGTTAAATAAAGTGGCGCAACATCTGTAGACGCATTCAGTTTAATTCAAATTGAACAGAATTCAAAGTTATGATACCTAAAAAAAATACACACACAGAAGCAATGTGGACGTATAACTGTCCAAGCTAACAAGCTGGGAACATTCCCAAATGCGCAGTGTACAAAATATCACAATATAATATGTACAACACAAAAAGAACACAAACACACAGACAAGCACACTCAGAAAGTTGGTATTTACATGAAAATAAATAGAAAGAACCAATAAATAACATCAAAATGTGTTGGTTGATGGATGACATAAAGCTGGATTATCTGATATAGAGCCGAGCACTGATTTATACTCTGTATACTGCAGGCAGAGCAGAGTTATTCTTCATAGTGGTATAAGGTACACAGTCACTATAGAGGTTCACCAGCTCTTTTTTATAGAAATCATAATCTCTACCTTTTTAAATCCAAATTTTTCCCCTGATAAATTTACATTCAAGTCAGGATACGGATTAAGCCTGAAAACTCAAACACAAAAAGATATTTAATTGAATATGGGAAGAAAATGGCGCTTAAGGTATGCTTAGTTAGCTTGATAAAAACTGGCTGTCAGCTGGCTCTGAATTCTCTGTAAATACAAAGGGAACCCAGAACACCTCCGCTTCTTTGTTCGGCACACAACATTTTCACCAGCGTGTAAGACAAACAACGACATCAGAGAGGATATAATATAAAAAGACAGGTAAACATCTGCAAAGACAAAACTCCACCAGCTTCTCGGTGAAAACGGGGAACACTGAGATAATGATCAGATCCATCATTTCTCTGGATGATATTCATTACATTTCATTGCATTACACACAAGTAGGGATATATAAAACCTGCAATGCTTGTTTACAGAAATAGAAAATTTTAACCTTCCGTGAGCTACAGTTGATGATAACTCCATCATAAAACAGTGATGGAACGATCCAACCCAAGTCTCAAAGGGTTAGAAATCTATTTCTCCTATTTCTATGCACCCCGTACCTCTGGATATTGACTTGTTCTCCTGCTTTGAATGTAACTGTGCACTAATGGGGTGAAAGCTCAAAAGTCAGCAGCAGCTGAGTCCACAACTTGAAATAAATAAGAATAAATAAGACAACTCCATTTTCTCAAATAAGTGGATAACTGCAGAGGTGTCGTCACATCGATAATAACTTGAATAAGATGAGGACAAAGATGACATGATACTGTACATTATCATCAGTTTTAGATTGTAAAGGTGAACAACAAAACATAATAAACTGACATGTTTGTGCATGTGTTATGATGTGTATTCCTGTCTCAATACAGCAGTGATCGCATATATAATCTTTTTCAAGCAGCTCAGGCGCATTTAATGTAGCTTTCCCAGAATAGCAACAGGCCTGGTAAACTCTGTTTCCTTTTCAGGCTCAGTTTTTTTTGTTACTGAAAGTCACGTTTTAAACCAGATTGACAGTACTTGGCACCGCAATAAAGAGAAGGAATACTAAGATCTATCCTGGACCATACACTACTGTATTTTTGGATTATTTGTGATAATGGTCACCTTATGAAAGACCTTTGACACCTCTCACTGACAGAATGATCCTCTCTCAACACAAACCTGTCTCATATTTTATCTACAACAACTCAGATCATGGCTTAAATAAACACCTTAAAGCATCCATCCATCTAAATCTTCCTCAAATTAAGTCTTTCATGTTTTAGCACTGTCAACCTGGAACTCAAAGCAAGGCCCTACCTCACCTCTACCTCTCTCGCTTCCCTTCCTCTAATCTCTTTTAGCCCTTCCTTTCCTCTTTCTCCTGCCAGAGTTCTCCTGCGGCTTCTCCTCTTTGCTTCCCGTCACCACTGCTCCGTTGGCGGCCTTGCTGAGCCCGTTGAGACTCCCGTTAGAGAGGGCCTTGCCCGCTTTGGAGGAGGAGGAGGAGGAGGCGTCGCGCCTGGGCTGCTGACGGCGGTAGGTTTGGTAGTAGAAGTTGCCGAAGAGGATGATGAAGGTGATGGCGTAGCAGATGAGGGAGTAGTGCATCCAGTGGGGGAAGTCGCAGTTGACATAGAGGGACAGGGCTGTGTGGCCAATGGTGATGTGGAACTGGATCTGAGACATGACGAGAGAAACCAGAATCACATGTTTGCAATGCATAATTGTTTCAAGTTTTCAAAACGGCTGAGATTCATTGTTTCAGTTCGAGATTCAGTGAGAGATGAACCCTCCAAAATGTGTTAAATGAATACTTTTATTGAAATTAGTCACAAAGTAAGGTGACAGCTCACCATCTGGATGATAGTCAAGTACTTCTTCCACCACAAGTACTTCTGGATCTTAGGTCCGCAGGAGGCCAGGCCATAGTACAGATACATCAAGACATGGATCGCTGCGTTCATGTGTGCACCAAAGAAAGCTGCAAATAAAAGAAAAAGAAAACACTTATATTAGTTGTGGGGCTGAAACACAGCTTTGATACACATCTTTGTTTTCTACAAACCCTTAAACACGCAAACTGTGAATGCTACATTTTCCAGCTTCATTAACACAAAGAGATTGACAGTAATTCAGTAAATTGTCCACTGAGATGGATTATGTATCTATGCCTGTGCAAGATGTTTTTCATGCTGCCACACAGAATATGACACAGAGGGCACCTTACTACAAACATTTACAATGCTTCCTCCACAAAATGACCAAAACTACTGTGATTAGTAGTTAATTGGATATAACATCATAAAGTAAAGGGCCGAATGAAACAGGGGGAAAAGGTTACAATTATTTTAATTGTTGATTCAAAAATATATGACTTTACAGCTAAGAGCAGGCATGATGTAGAAATCTGTGGTAACATGAGATACGCACACTGTCCACCTGCCACCCATTTGATGCCGATCCACCAGAGCGTGAACATGGTGCAGTGGTGGTAGACGTGCAGGAAAGTAACCTGGTTGAATTTTTTCCTCAGGATGAAAAACACAGTGTCCAGATACTCGATGCCCTTAGAGACGAAGTACCACCACAGAGCTCCTGCCACCTGTCGCAGACATGAACACGAGAAATGGGTTGAAGGGAGAAGATGCAGGTGGAGGAAGGAAATGCAAACAAACAGGGAAACACAGAGAGTTGGAGAAATAAAGAAGTTGTTGTTTTGGTCGTTTAACACTTTTCTAGTCTATTCTATTCTACATCTTAATCCTAAGGGTCACCTGAGACTGGCTTGACTTTGTCACGTGTAACTACGTCATGGAGCAGCAGGAAGGAAGGTGAAACTGAACGCCATCCGCGCTCCCTCTTCCAACTCGCACTTTCTCTGATAACAGGAGGAGGGTCCGAATAAACGGAACCTGATCATATTTCTAAAACCACTGAGATTAAGTTTTACTGCCACGTTGACAAGTGTTTTCTTCACCATTTGGGTACAACAGAACACCGCAGTGACGACAGATTTATCTGTGAAACGTGTTGCATGGTAGTAAATTAGCAGAGGTGTCTTATTCCTTCTGGAAACCAACTGCTGCACACACCTAAACCCACGAAAGAAAGTTACATAACAGAGCAGGTGAGGTTCAATCCACTGTGGTAAATGTTCCATTTTCGCTTATTACAAGTGTGTTTGTGTGTGTGTGTGTGTGTGTGTGTGTGTGTGTGTGTGTGTGTGTGAGAGAGAGAGAGAGAGAGAGAGAGAGAGAGAGAGAGAGAGAGAGAGAGAGAGAGAGAGAGTGCAGGAGGCCACGCAACACTCACCCTGACTTCATTGGGGTCGTCTGAATAGTCCACTGGTTGGCAAATGTAACTGTAGCTTGCCGCCCGCGCTGCCATAAACAACTTAAAAAACAGGAGAATATCTCTGTTGAGTCACGGATAATAAACAGACAATGGCAGAAGCACACAGCGAGAGTGACAGAGAGATGAACAGAGATCAAGTGCAGGCAGAAAGCTGGATACCCTGTAATGAGGTTAGTCTAAACCCAGGGGCCAAAACTGCTACTGTAATGTATAGTTATGGTTTGGAGAAAGACTTCCACAGCTTCAACTTACTCCCTACGGTTCTTCCACACATGCAGGATACCAGAGGAACATCTAGCAAGTCTCTAATAGCCACCTACTTCTTTAAAGATGAAGAAGTTGAGGAAGACCATGCTGAAGTTGTAAACAATGAGGGTTTTGCGGAGCTGGAACGGCTCTCTGTTCTTCATATATTTGGGCCCCAGCCAGAGGAACAGCAGGTAGGAGGTGCTGATGGCCAGCGTGGGCAGGGGGTTGTCCATCAGAGGCCATTTCTCCACTCGCTTGTCTGTGGGACAGATGTTCTCAGAGCATTACATAACTATTCTTAATATTGGCATCACGCTGGCACAGTGTGGGTTCACTGTTTATTTACAGGAGAGAGCAGGTCAAAACTGCTGAGTGCAGATGCCAGGCGAGCTGTCTGGACATCAGTTTGATGTAGACATCTTTGTTTAATGGTGCATGTGATACATGTAGAATGTTACATATAGTGTGGGTGTGTGTGAATTTTGATTCTCTTGTGAGGTGAAAGGTACTGTATCCATCCCTGCAACAGTTTTCATCATATCGGTTTAGCAGGTGAATCAAAATGTGAGTTTTACTGATTTTCACCCACTGATTCCAGTTGTTTCAAAAAGCAAATTTCTGGCTCATTTTTTACTGCCTCATTACAGAAAAAACATACCTGTAGATGTTTACATGGTGGTATACTTTGGTCACTTATAAAACACAATTTCTCTCCTTCAAAAAAAGAGATCTCTTACACTGACTCTGAGACATGACAAAAATACAAGATTATTACCTGCGATAGTTAGGGTCCATTTGTAGAATTCTATGGTGTCATTAATTAGATGTGTGACAATCTCCATGGCCGTGGCCGATGACCTGAAATTAAAGAGACAGGTGTGAGAATGGAGGCCTCTACAGTCACAGCTTTTAGGAGACAGATCTAGATCCACTGAGTAAGACTGGTGTCACCTACAGGAGATCAGTAATCAGCGTCACCCTCACCTTATTATAACACTGGAGCACCGTAAAAATTCTATTTTATGTATTATTTTAAAATGACTGATCCTTATATGCTATATGAAGCCCTAAAAGAAAGGAACCAGGAGGCCAGTTTTCAGCCTACAGGAGTCTGTGGCCCCATGAGGCCATGATAGATGGGCTATAGGCTTCATTGCGCACAAAGTCTGGGAGCACCGGCCGGCAAAGCGCATGTGTCAGCAGATTTTTTTTGGCTTGAGCACGACCACCGGCCAACCTGGTGGCCCTTATCGTGAGGGAGGGGGTTGCCTGGTGCCCCACTTTTCCATTGAAATGGGTCATCTCCTATATAGTGCCAGACTGACGCATAGGCTGATAAGTAGCGGGGAGCAGAGTCAGACACAGTGTGATTTAATGATCCTGTAAGGATGACGCCCCCCTCTCTCTCTCCAGCCTGGAGCGGATCAAGCGCTGCTGCAGCATCTGCCTTCAGTCCTGCATGCGCTCTCCGTACAAGCTGCTGCGAGAATAAACCAAACATCATTGTTTGAATCGACATTTAACCGCACGTTATATTTCTGAAAGGCTTAATCGAAAATAGGCCTAATTACTATAAGATCAGCAACAATTTGAGTGTCGAATTTGCATTCTGCGGCATGCAGTCCGGCCTTCAACTAAGGCTGCAGGAGCAGTCCTGTTATCAATATGGTTTCTCCAAAACGCTCGAGTTTTTCCATCTTAGATCTGTAAAACAACATGATTGCTGTCCATAAAACATAACATCAACATCAAGACTGGGCACAGGCAACACATATCAGTCCTTAATATCGACATTGGTCTCGCCCTCTACTCCGTGCGAATGAGGATGCTCATTACCTTACCGTGTCGGTGCTTTAAAAAAAAAAAATCCGTCTATAATGACATTCAGTGCAAGGTCGTGCAGTGTGCGCTATCCCGGCTTATGATCGACTGAGCTTGTTTTCTAAGAGTGGGTTAATTGTTCCGTATCCAGTGTGAAATAAACGGGCCGCTGAATAAACGGCGATGGCATGAATTTGTCGTAGAGGGACCACACTGGCCTCCACTGTGCGTCTGCTTCAATGAATTCCTCCTCGATTCCTCCACAACACCAGTGTCAAGGCAGACAGAATACATCCAACACTTCCGATTAAACTTTCAAAATAAAAAAGCAAACGCGCATGTCCTCATACAGCACAGGGGAAAATGTGAAAATACAAAATATTTCATATTTAATGGCGATAAAATCAAATAATTGTGATAATAAAAGGTATAACAATACTAATTTGTATAATAATAATAATAACAATAATAATAATAATAACAATAATAATAATAATAATAATAATAATAATAATAATAATAATAATTATTATTATTATTATTATTATTATTATTATTATTATTATTACAATATAATATGATTAATAACAATAATATTTCAGCCACAAGGATTTTAAAGTCGAAATTTAGATTTGTCATAAACAGACCTAATCGGTCACATTATCTTTTACTGCTGCAGAATGAGCGCATGTGACAGTTAGTCTCCTTTTATTTGAAAGCTGCATCACTGTATTTCCTGCTTGATGTGTTTAGCTTGATGCGGCTCTTTTCGTGACACTTGACGGTGGGGATGATGGAAAGATGCTATGCGCATGCGCACAGGTGGAGGCGGATGCAGCAGCAGCGCTCCATCAGCTGCGTCAAGTCGGCCAGACTCAACCGGAGTACGGCAGGCAAAGCAGCGCTCTTGCCTTCAAAATAAAGCTTGAAAAAAAATTGTCGCCTATTTGGACAAAGCTGCTGGGTGCACAGTGATGGCTTTCAGACATTTAAAGTGAGTCATTGTAAAATAGGCACAAGAGAACATAGTCTGTTGCATCATAGTACATTAACGTCTTATGACAAAAGTGGCAAATAGACAGGACAATAATTGAGAATATATGAGGTCAATATGTGAGGAGTGTGTTATTTTGATCCCAGCTATTCTAAAGCGCAGCATACAACTTTGTGTCACACAGAAAAAGCCGAGGATGGTGTGACACAAAAATTGCAGTCATGAGCGGCCATTAAAAGGGTTTTATTTTGAAATCCCTGACCAGAATCCCGTACGTCACTGTGTCTGTATTGACACTCGGTGGCTCCGCTGTTGCACCGGCTTCTCTCTCGTCCTTTGCTGTGTGAGCTATCTGTTGTTATCCACACATTAAGCGTTTTCTGTCTGATCTTGTGACACGGGGATCAGCGGCGCATGTTGTGCAGTCCTGACGCGAGGTTGATGTGCGAAGAAAGGCGGAGATGCGCTCTTTGGACTCACTTCATTGATGGTCGTGAGCTTCCATCATAGGCCCCATTCTCCGATTACTGGAGCCAGTTCCCCCTCTGACAATGGTCCGGTGAAGCACAGTTTCTGTTCGCGGAGGGGTTTTTCAGTGATAAGGTCAAGATTGTCTTTTGAAAAATGAAGATTTGGAGCACGGAGCATGTTTTCAGGTTGGTGAAGCAGAATGAGCTAGTCTGTCATTGCAGGGCCAGGCTGATGGAATGAGTTTATATACATCTGAATTTAATTAAACCCATGACTTAATGATTCTGGTCAATCCACCTACTCTGATTGTGAGTCACTATATGAGCATTAACAGCAGGAGTCAGCCACACTTGTCCTAGAGAAGTGTTTTGGCAGACTAAGCACTGACTAATAGTCCTGTGCACTTGATTATTATCATATGGACATCATGATACATATTCCTATACGCTCTGTCAGTCTCTCAAAAGATTGCCAGTAGTGAAAATTTTGTGTGCAGTTACCCGTGGGAGACGGTGATCAAGGCTGCCATGAGGAAGTACCCAAACCCCATGAACCCCAATGTGGTCGGGGTGGACGTGCTGGACCGCAGTCTGGATGAAGAGGGACGCCTGCACAGCCACAGACTCCTCAGCACAGAGTGGGGCCTCCCGGGCATTGTGCGAGCGGTCAGTCATCAACACACACACGTGCATGGACCCACGCACCCAGATGTATAGAAATATATAAGCATACGTTTCCCCTTTCCATTGTTAAAGTATATCCCCCCTGCTGTGCTGAATCAAACAGCAGTAGGTACAATGTGATGGTGGTGTTCCCATCAAGGCTCCACGGCAAGAAGCCAAAGTGGGTCCTGTAAAAGTCGTGTCATGCACGTGGACAGGTTCAGTAATATGCAGGCTAATTTCACTGTACTTACTGTGTCTTTGTAGATACTGGGAACGAGCCACACGCAGACGTATGTGAAAGAGCATTCTATAGTCGACCCAGAGGAGAAAAAGATGGAGCTGTGCTCGACAAATGTAAGTTTATACTGAGTCCACCTGCCAGCCAGCTTGTATCAGCTGCAGTTACATTTAGCAAAGGGCCACAACAGCATTAAAATCTACCACTGCTGTTGGACAAACTCAAAAACATCATAATGCACTACAGTGTGCTACTTTTTCCAAATGGGACTATTCATAAATGACACAAAACGCAATATTCAGGAATACTGTGGTACGTTGTGGTAGCAGTTGTTATTTCCAGATCAATAGCATGCACTGTGTTTGTATCATGATGTTCCACAAATGAGGAAATCCAAATGTATTTTATTTTCCAGATTACTCTCACCAACCTGATTTCAGTAGATGAGCGGCTTCTGTACAGACCTCACCCAGACAACCCTGAGGTGTAAGTACATTGTACAGTTTATTCAACACTGCATTTCATCTCTGAACACATTTCTGGGTCTGGGGTGTGCGTCACAGTGCTCACAGGGAACCAGAATAAACTGTTCCTGTAATCATCTCTGTCCCTCCCCCGCTCCTCAGTACCGTCCTGACCCAGGAGGCCATCATCACAGTCAAGGGAGTGAGTCTAAGCAGTTACCTAGAGGGGATGATGGCGAGGAGAATGTCAGCCAACGCCAGGAAGGTGACGCAAAATAAAACCTGCACATTTACATCAGTGCATTTATTTCATCTTTACATGCAGTATGAAATTAGGTGCAAGTAAAAAAGATGTTGCTGTTGATTTCCTTGCATGCCTTCTAACTGGGACTTTACTCTCTGATCTCGCTCTCTGAGCAAGTTTACTGGACACCCAGTCAAAGTTACTGTTTGTCTCTGTGTTTGGCCTTTGTCTCCTCTTTAACCCTCTGTTTCTCTGTGTGAAACTGTAGGGCTGGGATGCTATTGAGTGGATTATTCAGAACTCTGAAAGAGAGAACGTGCCTCTCTGTGACATTTACTAGCTCTGGTAACTCTTCTCTTTGCTTTCCTCGCAACTTTGCTGTTACCAGATCATCATAAGAGTGCCCCTCTTTTCCTTTTCATTGTAAAAGCTGTAAAAAAAGAAAAAAAAAACCCTTCAGATTTGTGTATGCATGTGTCACATGATACTCAGTGCTCATTTGTTTGTATACGCAGGACTGCAGTTCTGCAGCGATGACGACTTTCCCTGACTACACCTCATAAAGCACTGGGGATTCTCAGCATCTCGGGATCCTCAGCAGCTGGTACTTATACCGTCTGGGAGGTTTTGTTGGATTTTCATCCCACACCGCCTCTCTCACCTATTACACAGTACATGCACTGGAAGCTCAGACCAGACAGAGTGAAACGCTGCCAAAGCTGAATGGTTATCAGAGAGTGTTAGAGATGGATCTACGGGTTGTTGGCCCATGTCTGGCAGATGTGGCTCAATGCAAGCCAGTACTCAGTAACCCATTAACAACCATTCTAATTAAGGCAAGTGAGGAGAACAGGGCAGTGTCCTTCTGTGTGTTAAGCCAGTTCTACTGCTGAACGAGCAGCAGGTTTAACATTCAGTGCTGCTGCTGTCAAAGGTTGCATCCATATCATGAAGCTACCAGATTTTCCTGGTTTGAATTGCATATAACTGCTCCACACTTCCTTTGTTCTCATGTCATATCTTAGCAGAAGAGATGTAGGCAAAGGGACGAAGGAGGTACACGCACACTTTTACAAAACATTGTATGGTACAATGACAATATGCAACAAACTTTGTAACTTTTCTTTGAACTCATGTATGTCTTGTGTCATGTTGAACACTGGTGACTCCTATAGCAGGAGTTCAAATCAAAAACGTTGTTACTGGTGCTTATTGTGTTTTTCAAGAGGCACAAACTGTAGATGATATGTGTGCATGATAGTAGTAAAAAGGGGGGAGGAATGAGAGGTTATTAAAGAAAAGAAGCTAGATAATTAGCTTTAAAATTGCTAATGCAGCATCAGATACGTAGAAAGAAATGACATGAACTGATGCTGTTTATCTCAGAAAGAAAGATGGGAATGTACCGTTAACATTGCCTTCTTCTCCTGCTGTCACAGCAACTGTACACTGGCACCTTTGATGAAAACTGATGGGCAATGCAGTCTTAAACCAGCAGATTTGTAACTGGCTTGACGAGGAAGATGAGGATGACATATTCAGCTTTTGTCAACGCAGTGAAAAAATAGACAGACTCTCTCTGTGGGCAGAACTGCCCATTTATATGGACTTTAAATGATGCTTGTGTATTAAAGCTTTGTCAGCAATAATGCACATTCATGCCTTTGCCAGTCTTACTCATCATGCTTCCCAAATGTTGAACTACTCCATGAAAGCTACCTATACACCCAGAGCAGCAGGGCTGTGCTGTATGTGCAATGCTGCAGTGGGAGATGCACACCATTACAATGGCTAAACCATATTTCCTGATCAAATGAATAATATTTCCATAATATTTATATAAATATTATTTATTTAAAGACATGGTGTAACCAGCAATTAATTACTACATTGTTTATATCGCCTGAGTATCATGCAAAACAAAATAAGTTGCATTTGCTTTGTTATTTTTAACCTCAACTGTTGTCCTGCTGCAACAATTAAAACAATTGAAAATTAGATTTCGAAATTTGTGAACAGTGTTTGTTATTGATCAAACTGAGCTCCTTGTTTAACAGCAGGCCTGCCTAATTACAGCCAATGCCCTGGAGTTCTTTTTTGTTTAATGGCCCTGGAGAAGTCCACTTGTATTGTAGGATAATTAGTATTTCTCCTACCCCCGCACAAGTGGGATGAGCCACTTTCCCAGTAGCCATACCAAGATTTATTATTTTTTAACTACAACATTGCAGTTCATCGTTTGTCCAATAGAGAGCACAAGTTTGCTGTTAGCAACAGGCGACGCTCCAGAGCAGCTCCTGCTGGCTTTGAGCAGGAAGCCTGTGTGTTTCCTAACTATCTGAAGAAAATGTTCAACAGTTGTCCGTCATAAAGCTTCAGTGTGTGCTAAGAAAAGTCACATTAAGGTGTGAGGATGACACATAACTGATGGTAGAGGAGGCACAAGTTATTTTCTTTCATTTATTCAACAGAACATAAACAGAACGCATTGCATAGCATGTACATCAATCTCCACTGTCCGAGCAGCGACAGAGGAAAGTCTGGGTTAAACTGCACCTTTATACCAATATTTCCATTCCATCAAACCCAAGAGAGCAAGTTCAGCCACTTGCCAGAATCTTAATAAATAAGTAAACTCAATCTGATGGGTGTTAAAAAAAATCATGCAGGAGGCTACAGAAAAATCAGGTCTTTCAAACAGTTAACTTTGGTATCAGGGTCTCACATGTTAAATATCACTCTTCTGCAAATGAGACATTTGTTGATAATGATAAAAACAGCATCGGGATCTGCAAAGATCGCAAACAAGGATTAAGCTGTACCAGGTTTTCAAGTTTCATAAGGCACACACCACTGTTATACTGACTTCAATATCTTTGGTAGTACGTCACTCGGATGCTGTTGCTATGGCAGCTACAGCAGAAAACGAACACACAATTAATACAAAAGAATCGTCAAATCTTTATAAAAGTGAAAAACAACAAGAAAAATAGAAAACATACTGAGGTGCGTCAACGTATCAAACAATCATTACTCCGTCTAGTAAACACCTGACTCCCTTGCTAACATCCATTCTCCCTTAGGTACTGCAGCAACTCAAGATTTACTTCTCTGTCCCAGTGCCAAACGCAATATTACTGCAAACTTCATTAGACACATTGCATTCCCCCATGTGAGCAGGCCTTGTAATGTATTAAACAAGATCACAATTTAAAACATCAAACAGGTTTGAGTCATCTTCCAACTTCCCGTGTTGAAAAAAAAAAAAAAAAAAAAAGACAAAAAGGTTTGCAAAACAAAAATAAATCCAAATGAGGAAAAACAAGTGTACACATCTATGGTCAGGGTTACTTTGGAGGTGTGATTAAAAAAAAAAAAAACACATTAAACTAAGACTAAACTCTGAGAGTCGAGTGTTCCCTTTATCCACTGCTCTTCCCTCCTCCACCCACAGGCCGACTGCTGCTACATCTCTTTTCCTCTCGGTCACATTCACTCACTTTCAACAGTGAACTCTCACAGGAGCCTCTGTGCTCTTTCAAAAGAAACATGATTGCATAATTGTCCCGCTGCCTGAGCCCCCTCCAGTCATACCTCAACTAAACACACATCCAGGAATTCATTGTGCTATTAAACAAAAACAATATTGTACATTTCTATGTACAGTATGTACATTCAGTTCATCAGATTTTTTCAGTGGGGGGGGGGGGGGATCAGAAGTTGAAAAGGTTGATAAAGTCTTGAGGGGAGAGGGCCATGGTGCAGCTTTCTGGGTTGTTGGCTGTGCAGGGATGGTTTGTGTCCTGCCAAAAGAATCAAAGACAAACAATATATATTTTGTCTGTTTCATCTTCTAAGTGCAGCTTCACTCGCTGTAACATTTCAGTTTCACATCCACTTTGATCAAGTGCAAAGTGAAAAGAGGAAAAATACACTACCTTCCAGAAAAGGATGTGGCAGTGTGTGCAGAAGTGCAGGGTGTCACTATATTGCTCTCTGTGGGGATAGCAGCGGCTCAGCTTAAAGTACATCTTCTTCCACTCCAGGTGACCTTTATCTGACACCATCAGGCGCTTTCGAATCTGAAGAAGAGGAACAGAGACTTTAAGACATGACCCAGGGAAAGAAAAATACTTTGAAATACCTACTTTAATCTTAGCTTTCATGAGAATTTCTTACTACACACAAAGTAACTGCTCAAAAGATGGAGGTTTTACTTCCCTCAAACACTAACTAAATTGAAACCACTCTGACCTGTAAGGAAGCTTTACTTTATCCTACTTTAGCTTAAAGCCTGAGACCGCCTCACTCGGTTATCAAGTTCATGCCTTTGAGCACAGTGCTAGGCTACTGTAGCGTCAGTGAGCACACACTGCGGCCTCCCATTTTCCAGCAGCAAGTCAAAGATTGACCTCCTCGTAGAGTGATTTGAAGACGCTTGTTATCTCACTTTAACTGTCACAGATGTGTAACCTGCAGGTCATCCGGAGCAGTGTCACAGTTTAAGGACAATGAGGAAGCAAACTAGGAAAACTGCATTCCTTTTTTGGGTCATGCATTAATTTCTACGTGCCTGTCTGTCTGTGAAGTGGTACTGGCAGAGTCTCTTCCAAAGCAGCCGGTCCTCAGTGAGGGCTCCCAACTCGGGGCACACTTGGCCCAGGCTGACCAGGTCCCTGCCATCCGACAGACGCTGCATGATGTTCAGCTGAAGACTGGCAGGCAGGTCAGTCAGAGTCATGCCTGTAGATGTGGGCTGAAGGAAACAAGAGGCAGAAAAAGAAGAAAATAATTAACATTTAGGTCCTTCTTGAAGTCCCTATATTTTCATCCCGTACTTCGAGCAGGTGCTTACCCTGTTGATCTGGATGTTGTCGAGCTGTTGCTGCCACTGCATGATGTTCTCCATGCGGTGCACCCAGATGTTGATGTTCCCCACCAGGACAGACTTGCCCATGTCCTGAACAAGACCACACAGCGAGACGTAGAGCGTCTGCAGCAGCTCCTTGATGGGACGGACGTTCTGCTGGTCGTCCAAAACTAAGGGAGAAATCAGGAGATATTCGTTGAACTCAACTCATTACTCCAATCATGACCTATAAGTGCAGTTTTAAAGCCTTTGTGTTACAGACAGATTAGTAGCTACCAGGTAAACAGCCAAACAGTGATTCTGAATCACTGAAAAGCACATTATTAAATGAAATGTTTTGGAGTGGCTGTACTCTCCCCCTGTGACGCTCATAATATTTGGCCACTGGATTTCATAACGCCACCTAAACAACCTGAATCTCTGTTTAGCAGAGGGAACATTTAGTTTACACAGTGGGTTGCAAAGGGGTCTGGTGACTGTCAGTGTTTTTCACTGTGTCATTAAAGCACTAAATTTACTTGCCGGCCTTCTTAGATGTGGTCAGGGCTCATTTCCTCACTTATTGGTGCAAACAGGAGTGCAGGAAGGCTTCAGCTCTACTTATATTGTGTGTTTATGTCTTTAAGACAGAAGAGGAGTAGACTTCTCTGTATGTTTGATCTAACAATAATGAAAATGAGACAGACTGAAGGGTATTTCTGTGCATGTAACACCTCTTTTGCACATAGATCCTAGTAAGTTAGTGGCATAACCTTTCTGCCACTGCTAGAGGGCAAAGAGAAAAGAGTGCTTGTCACTATTCCCACATGCAGCTACATTCCTGAACATTTCCGTCTCATGGCTTTTCACACATGCCTGGCAATGCCGGAATAGATGGGGCAAGGACAGCCCAGCAGATGGCAGTAATGCAACACTTATGAATGCCAACCACCATAAAACTGAACAGAAGAAGAAAACAAAGACAGGGCAAGGCCAGACATGCAAGTATGTGGCAGGAGATGTGTTTTACCATTTTAAGGAACATGATGGGTGAGGAGCTGTTTTTTATGTTTGTAAGTCATCAGTGGAGTCTTGTGATTGACTCGTCATTTAACCCTTTACGTGCTGGTCTCTGGTTTTATTCACAGCCATACCGGCACTTTCCCCGAAATGTTGCTACATCTTGAGGTGGAAAATCGGTGGTACAGATTTCCCTGAATATCAGACCCTGGTCCCATTCACACTCAAGTCCATGCAGGAAATGTTCCTGAACATTTCAGGAATAGATATGCATGCATGTGTCTGCCCGTGCAAAGAAAATAAACAAATAGGACAGCAGAGATATAAAACCCTTAGACACATTACCGGAGAAACACTTAGGAGCCGACTAGTTGAGTGACTTTAAAAAAGGGACAGAAGAGCGACGGGCCTCACCTTTCTGTACCACTCTCTCCAGGATATTCATGTAGTTTTTCTGCGCCACTCCGCTGAGCGAGGGGAGCTGGGACTTTGCGATAAGCTCCAGGAGCTAGAGCAGAGAAAGAAACAGAAAGAAAGAAACAACATAAATTTCATCACGTCAGCTGCTGAGACTCTGTGTTCCGTTGTCTCATTACTTAATGTTTGTTATGCTGCATTCTTACAAAGACACTTGCACTCCTTACAATAAATGCTGCCTAGAACAAAATCTGGAGCCATTCCACCTGGTCATTACTCTCAACTGCAGCTGGATCCAACAACCACACAACGGCATTCTTGGCTCTTGGTCCCTTTGGGGAGAAGAAGCTACTGGAAAGGTGTTGGACAACAGCCCAGGCTGTCAACAACGTCAGCCTCCACAAACAAGCTTTTAATCATTTGACTCCTGATCCTCCTGTCATGTGAATTAGCCGAATCATTTGACAGCGCATGCGTGCACTTGCGCATGCATGCGTGCTTGTGTGTGTTGCATGCGCGTGTCTGCGAGGTTGTTTCTGTTGGCTAGCAGACAAACAGCGGCTTCCAGGGTGGCATGTCTGGCATGTAACAGATGCTGTGACATCATGGAGAAACTCAAGTTCCCCCTTGCTCAATTCTGACCGGAGCATGTGACCTTTGCCATCATCTCAACATCAACATATTGTGGGGTACTTTCTGGTAAACTGAAGGGGATACTTAGCAGTCCTGGTGGGGGAGTTATGAGAGACACAAACTTTACTCATTGCATATTATTCTAAACTCTTCATAAACAATGCAAGTTCATTACTACAAACGGCTCCTACTGTACGGAAGTATTCAGTCAAATACTAAATGAGAAGTTGATGAGTTTGGGAACCTTAAAACCCAACTTTGAACTAAATTACTTCTACCTCTTCAACCTCCCTGCTCGTTTTTAAGCTTCTTCGCTCCCTCCTGGCTCCCTTTTTCATTCTTTCCAGCTCCATTCCTAAAACCTAATCCCATGCCCTTCTTCTTTTAGCAGCTCATCAAGTGTTCCTCTCTTTGTAGAGCAGCCGGGCAGAACAATGTGCGTTTCCGTATCTACTTTTAGACCCCGCTGTTCGCTAAACTGCACTTCATAGCTTTGTGCGCAGCTCATACTTTTCCACAAACACGCCAAAGCATTGCATCTTCTTCTGACTTTATAGTGGCGCTGCTGAACCTTCATACATTCATTTTAAGGTTTCAGTCTCCTTGATGTAACCTCAATTTGTCTGCTCTGAGAAAAGAGAGGACCACTTGTTGTCTCTTTGTGGACGAACCTGATCTCTGTAACTGAGACGGAGATAAACGAACCCGCAAATGCCACCAGACACAACCAGTGAAGAGCAGTGACCTAGGACACCGTGTCCAGACTAGACACTAGTGTTACACAGCCATATTGTTCTTTGGGCTTACCACACTACACTGCACTTGTTAGCTGGAGCCTGCACTAAAAGGTCAATCCAAAACTTCAACAGAGATGGACACAAATGGCCAACTATCTGTGGAAAGTTATGCGTTAAGAGATTAAAAACTTAGATCACTCGCGGAATACCAGATTATTTTCTATTCTGATGTCGCAGGAATACTATAATGCTGATACCTTATCCTTGTGTTTATGACCGTAGATAAAAACAACAGAACAGCTATAAAACATGATCCCTTGCAATATCGCTGTCCTGCCAAAACAGGAAATTGGTATGTCTCCTCCTGACCAGGCCTGAATTGGTACATCCCATCACATTTATTAGGTTGGCAGTTAAATAGGAAAGAGAAGTTCAAGAGAAGAAAATCGTGGCCCAGGATGAAACAGAAAAGAGAGGAGGCAACACAAGAGGAGGCAGCCTGAGTCTGGCAGAGACAAATGTAAGTGTGTGTGTGTGTGTGTGTGTGTGTGTGTGTGTGTGTGTGTGTGTGTGTGTGTGTGTGTGTGTGTGTGTGTTTGGGGGTCTGAATCACCTGACAACCACCGGGTCTGGTTTCATAAACCCCTGTCGGGTGGTCGCACCTCACCGCACAGCTATCACCTCCCTCAGCTGCCCCCCATCCCCCCCATCCCCCCCATCCCCCCCCCCCCCCCCCCCAAGCACAGGAGAGCACGGCCACATGCAGCCCTCAGCTCACATGGGAGCACATGTGGAGGAGCTGGTGTTCGGTTCAGTGTGGTGACGCTTTGATGTGGAGGGGAAAGGCTTCAAATTCACATAGGTGATTTTCTATTGGTATCCCATAATGCAATTACATTATTGATTATGACACCATGAATGTTAAAGATGTCACATTCCCCTTATAGTGCCTGTTTTTCACTACGCCATTTGGCATCCCGAGTGTTAATATTAGGAATATTGGAGGATGTTCAAAGGGTCCAACATCAGTTTTACACTTCTGACTCATAAAATGCTTAAAGTGAATGAGCAAATAAAAAGGAATTGATTTTAAATACAGCTTTGCTTTAATTCAATTTAAGGATGCCAGATGGCTTTAGGAATCATTTTACAACAAAGTGTCCTGCTGTGTCACACTCCTCCTACCCTACCACACACACATATACACTCCTAGAGTCAGTAATATCACCACTGAGAGACCCTTGTCTGCAGAGCATTGATAAGATGCTGGCAAAGCCTACACACCCTCGTAACCTTAACTCCTTCTCCACTACGAACTTCTCGCCATGAACAAAACATGTCCTATTAACCACCACGGAGGAGGAGAAACAAAGGAGACAGAAGAAATTGGAAGAAAAGAAATAGATGAGGACTCACTCGGACGACGTAATTAAATCTCCTTGTGTCCTTGATGGCGCTGCAGAAATCTAAGCGGTTGAAGGCCTCTCCCAGTGTACAATATCCGTGGCGCTGGGAGAATTTAATTATCAGGGTATTAGATTGCAATCCGTGGCGGGAGTATAGAGTTTTCTCAGCATGTTTACATTAGCAATGATGATGTGAAGAGTTGATGTGAAACTAAATGAGTTGGTTTGTTACCTCCTTGGTGCTTCCTTTATGAACATAAATCCACTTTTCCCTGTGGAAATCTGTGAGAAAGCAGAGTGTTTATATTAGTGGCCTGCCCTCATTAAGCAGCTTATAAGCATTGTGACAAATGCACAGGCACACATCGCAAATATGATACAATTTTCTGCATAGTTATTGAAACAGAGTTCGCGAGATGATGGAAAATGAATCATAAACAATATTATATGGGAAAAATTCCCATCATGAATGTTACATAACCTCCTGAGCCATCACTGGTCCACAACCTAACTTTGATATACTGTTACGAGATTTAATACCCCACACGCATAAAACAACAAAATGCTATTCTTTATATATTTATACAATAAGCCAGACTCTTTGGATGTGACTCACAGGGGGCCTTGGTGTTGTTGTTCATTAGGTCTTTCTTCCTCTTCTTGGCAGCCATGTCGTAGCTGAGAGAGAGCAGCAGGTTCTCCTTGTTGAAACACTCCTCCTCCTCGGCTTTGCAGAAGCTGGAAAAACACAAAGACCTTTATTTCATTCCAAGGCGTCATTTCACTGTTTTCAGAACAGGCTTCATGTGCAGCACTTTCCATGCTTTTCACTGTTCCCTTCTGAACAGAGCACACAATCTAGCACCAAAACAAAGTTACCTAATAAACTTCTTTCTAGCTACTATTATTATGCACGTGCTTTATTGTAACTTCAGGCCGTGTTAAAGGAGTCACTGCCATCATTTTAGAAAGTGGACAGACTCAACAGACGTTTGTTAATCCACTCACTTGTTGTGAGGGTATTAATAGCTCAGTGATTAGCCTCGAAAAGGAACACGGCCCCAGAAAAACACGAAGGTGTAGGCCTCCTGTCCGTCTGTCACCCAGCCTTTGTTCATACTGCTGTTTTGGACTTCTTCGGTTTATCAACCCCTCCACCCCCTCCGACTTTCTCAACAAAGTGATGGCGCATTTAAAAGTTGCGCAATTTCAAAAACTATTGGACGCAGCGACATTTCTTACAAGCATTTTAATGACCAACCTCTCCACGGAGACATTGTTGTTTTTGTCGTCTGCTGTTGTCTTTTTCCATCCCTCCTCGGTTTTTACCCAACTCTGACCCGGTGACCTCCAGTCCTGTCCGAGGAAAGGCATCCTGGTTCGCTGATGTTGAGTGAAACAAATCTGAAAAATATCAGGAGATAGTTCCTGTTTGAGCTGAGATGTCGCTCTTCTTGAAGACGTTTTGTCCTGGACGTATTACTGCTCTACAGTTGACATTGCGCAGCTCGTCTTATATCCTCAACTCAGAACCCGGAAATACAAGAGATCCGCCCACTTTGGAAACTTCCGCGCAGCACGTGGCTTTGTTTATCAACTGGAGCGTTGCAAAAGCTCGTGGAGAGACGCGAGCAAAAGAAACACCACGTCTCATGTCATGGAGAGGTGGAGACAGACGGGACAACGGAAATGCATTTTCAAGGATGATGAATGGCTTAAGAAGGCATTTTCTTAATGTGAAAGGACTCGTGAGACAATTATGTAACTAATCTTAAAATTAAGTGCAGTCTTTGAGTAAATGTAGTTAGTTTCCACCCCTGCTGGGACCAGGGATGGGAAGTAACTACATCTACGCAAATGCTGTACTTAATTTTGAGATACCTCTGGATATTTGCTTGAGTATTTCCAATTAATGATTCTTTAATGGACGGATTATCAGACACTGGCCCCTGGGACAGACATATGTGAGCCCCCTTAACCCTCCCACATACAAAAAACACCAACAGACCCAAAGAGACAAAAAAATGACTACCAATGATAAAATATGATGCATTATTGTAGATTAAAGGCCCTGCATGCTCACACAGGTGTTTTGACTTTTGTGGCTGATGAAACATGCACAGGTTTCAGTTGCACCAAGCTGTGTAAGCTAGTGAATATGATCATGTTGAAACTTGTCCCACACAAAAACTAACAAGAAAACTCCTGAAGTCCAACAACATTTTTTATTATTATTATCTTGTATAGACCCAATTAAAAAGAAGTATGATTACTATGCACATTTTGCTGGTATCTATCTGTATCTATAGATAGATTATACATAGATAGATAGCATTGGTGTTGAAAAGTAATCACTGTTCAGGAAGTGTTTTGCCCAAGCTTATCAGTCGAGGCTTTATGTCACTGTAATACAAAGAGAAAGAAAACATTTCAGCCTCACAGTAATGTGGCTGTAAAGTCCCCTGATTCTTAGTCACTCATGCTATTATAAATAGACCAAGTTGTCCTTTGGATCCCTCTGGAGTATTTGGTTGCATTGTGGATTGCCTGGGAGTGTGTGTGTGTCTGCAGGGGGGGTTTACCATTGTATTTAAATTTTCCCAAACAGCACTAACTGGATGAGGGTATTTTGTTTATTTTGGACTGTGCCATTAAAGATAAAGTGTAGTAAATCTGTTCAGGCCACTCTCTAGTCAACTCTTATCAGCTTATTTAAATACAAGACACATTGACGCGCTCATCTGTAAAGCTTTTGGGAATCAAGTTCAAAGTGTGTATCTGTGTGTTTATGACTGTAATAGCCTTCCTCATGTCACTTAACCTTGTGCTTTCTGGGGCAGTTACCATGAAACTGATTCAAATGTTTCTATGTCCATTGTTTTGGTGAAAGATCAGGAAGTGTTGAGTGCTGGATTAGTCATCAACACACTGTAAAAGCGATAGTAAAGGCATCGATGAGGAAATGCTGTTAATGTCTCACCTAAAACACATCACTGATCACTGATGTCATGTGACTGTCGATGCAAAGGGCTGAAGTTCACTGCATAAAAATCCTGCGGCGTGAGAAACACTTTGTGTATTTATTCTCAGGAAGAGTCCCAGATGTGTTTGTGTCTGTGTGTGAGAGAGGAGACCGAAAGAGAGAGTTAATGAGTGTACGCTTCCATATCTGCATTGATTGGCAGTGTGTGTGTGTGTGTGTGTGTGTGTGGGGGGGGGGGGGGGGGGGGGGGGGGGGGGGGGTCCTCATAATTCATGACACACTATACAGCAGCAGCACATGGTGCACAGTGTGCTCTTTTTCCAACCAGCAGGCCAGTGTTTCAGTCTGTCCACTGCTTGTGTTGGGACACGTCTTGTATGTGCAGCATGCGTGATGATGTGCTCTCTTATCACTGATGGTTACAAACTAAAAGGTGGCGCTATGAAGTTGACCTATTTCTGACGTTGGCTCTGTTTCCTGTTTCCTTTTCTTCTCTTCAATTAGTTGCCTTTTTGTGACATTCACAAAGAATGAAGTACAGAAAGTGGTTTTCACTCAGCTAAAGTGTGTTTCAGTCTCCTTTTTATTGAAATCACTGAATACGTTCAAATGTGACTGCACTGTTCATTACAGATCATGCGTTGGTGAAGCTTTTGGAACAGGTGCGTCTGTGGCTTCATGTCTGTGGTTTTAGTTTAACACCCCGATATATGCAAAAGGTCAAAGAGCCCTGCACACACTGTGCATGTTAGAATATGCCAACAAGACATTACATGAGAATGTACCAATGCACATTGGGTACTGGCAGCCTGACTAGGTGTATTGATCACGACTTAGAATTGCAGCTATTGCACTGCATGCGGTCAACCATACAGTATGTAAAAAGAGGAACTTCAAGACTAAAAAAGTATCATACTGTGAACTACAGGGAGGATGGGGGTACGGTAATGCATGGTGTATGGATGGTGTTGTGAGTCCCTGAAGTCTAATTAAGTCTATTTTCAGAGTAGGCCAAAACTACAGCATGACATGGAAAGTCCCAGCAAGTGCTTGGTCAGTTGGAGTCTGACTGACTGAGAATGAAGCTATGACCTAAGGCTCAAATAGTTTATTCAGTGAATCACAGACAGTGATGCAGCAGACATGTGCTCTGTTTAGTGCTGGTCCAGCTAGTTTTTAGTTATGCGACCTGCGTGGTTCTAGAAATGGCAATGTTGGTTTGTGTTGTGTTTAGTTCTGAGCGTGTTGTGCTAGTAAATGAAAAATAATAATTAGTTACAGTTACTAGTTACCTCATTTAAAAAAATAGCTAAAATACTTTGATGATTATTCCCACCAAAAAGTAATGCATTTCTGTGATAAGTAACATTTTTGTTACTTTTTCAATGTCTATTAAATGTCTATGCTAATGAAAGGCAGCACAAGGATACAGCACATATTCTGTAAATTCAACAAATGAATTGATGAATATAAAATGATCACATGGAAAGGTCTATTTCTTATTACATTTTGAATTAAGTACTCAATACAAATAAAAAATACTCAGTTACAGTTACAGTATATGACAGTTCTCAATAAAATATCAAGCTATCAATGACAATTTCTTAAGAAACTATCTGCTAACAAGGCAAGTGAGCCTACCTATACAGACCTGTAAGCTAGATTACAAAAACTGAAAAACATGCAAGATAGGGACATTTTTTTGATCTGGAGTGGGCTCAGTCCATATGGGGGTTGCTTCAGTTTCAAACAAGAGGAAGTCAAGTCTGTGTTTCTTGGTGGTTTTTTGCATGTGATTCTCATAATTTTGATTTTATTCTTCCAGACAGCTATTCATCATGCTACAGTGAACACTTCAGTTCCATTACTGAAGATTTATCTTGATGGCGAGGAGGATATGAAGACAGATTTCAGGTTGTCTCCTCATCTTGCCCCAGTGTCCGACTTGGAATCCTGATTTGAATGACCATTTCATTGCACTTTTCAGTGTCAGAGGCCATTTTTCACATTCCAGATTCAGTGAGTTGTAGCATTAGATCTGCTCTATTTGACAGACTGTTAACAATGTACACCCATATACAATATGTTTTCATTTTTGATTTTCAGCAGAATGTAAAAAGTGTCCAAAATATAAATCTCTGCCTTGTTTATATCAGTATTTTTGAGATGCATGAATGTATGAGGAATCAAATTCAAACCATTTGAAAAGTTTTTGGTGCATCATCCCCCCCGCCCTCCTCTGTCCATCATCCCTGTTTTTGTTGTGATGTTGTGACCAGACAGGACAGCTGGTCAGCCCTGCTCGACCCTCCAAAAACCTTAATCACACACACACACACACACACACACACACACACACACACACACACACACACACACACACACACACACACACACACACACACACACTCACATACGCACACAGTCACTCACATATACACCTGTTGCTGCTCCTCCTGGTTGAGTTTCATCACTCGCTCACATTCTCTGTTGTGAAACCCTGCTCATCAGTTTACCACTCCCTCTGGTCGTCTCTCACATCTGCCAGCTTGCGTGGCAACCAACAGCACCACATGCCTCACGTGGTGTAACATTCGCCCTCTTGTTTGTTTCTCAAAATAACATCAGATCACCTATAGTTTTTCCAGTCCCCAACCTTTTCACCCACACGCCTCCCACTGTCCCCTGGAGTCTATTCGCTGGCCCTGAGCGACTGAAACATTTGACCCAGTGACTTCTGGTTTCAAAGAAATGTACATATACTCCCGTGTAACACCTCCTGGTCACATTATGTTTACTGCACATGAAATGGCTGACGCTACTCTCTGAAAGTCAGATGAATGAAATTATGTAATCACTTTAGCTGTTCCTGATCCTCACTTTGAGGGATCGTTTCAAAGGAGATTGTGTAATTCTTTACAGAGATCTGAATTACCTGCATCTCTTGAAAAAGTCCCAGCCCTCTAAATCATGGTCTCAGGGACACTTAACTAAATCACAAGCGATATTCTGTCTTGCTGACTAAACAGGTAACTGAATTTGTCTTCGATGTCCATACTGCATCTGTCTCCCACTTTCCTGTCCATCTCCATGTGCTTTCTTGCATGAGCAGAAAAATCTGAGACTTCCTCAGGTTTAGTTTCACATGCAACAGGGTGAGCAAAGCCTATTTCAACATGTTCCCACTAGATGATATTCAAGACAGTTCTTTGTAAAAGGATATCATCTCTATATTATCTTATGTGTGGCCCTGTGAGTGGATGGAAGGAACTTGTCTGGGCTTGTAAAGGTTCCATGTGGACGGGAGTGTGAGCAGTGTGAAACAGACACATGACACATACAGGACACGTGCTGCTCAGATTGCATTCACTGTCAACTGACTAGCACTGTTAAGACATACTGAACCGCTAGAGAGATGGAGACAGGACACATGTATGAACTGATTTTTTATTGTTAAAAATCAAGGGCTAAAAGCAAAGTACAAAAACATCAGAAAACCACTTTCATTTATTATTTTAGCCTAGAGTAGATATACAGTATATGATGATGGAGAAGCATGCATCATATCATACTACAGTAAATGGTCCAAAGCAGTGACAAAACTACAAAAACTAAAACCTTAAGCAACAGCTGTATTTAAATGCACTCTTAAGTTACATTTTGAACAAATTTCTGCTGCATGAAATGTTTGCTGTCAATGTTATCACAATAACTTCATCATCATTTAACATTGAAGCAACAGACCATGATCCAAAAGTTCACCACTCAGCAGCAGGTTCAGACCTAACAGCTGAGCATAGCTTTGACTTGCACCAAACAGTACACAGCCCCAGGATTTAAACATGACAAGCGAAATCTCATGATTTAGAGCAGGCCGAAAATAGCACTTTCACCATTTGTGAAGTCAAGCCAGTTAAGAAGGGGCTGTGCAGCAGGGTAGCTTGGGTTTACTTTTCAAATAAGAAACATAGAAAAGACATGGAATATTGAAAGAAACATTTTGAGGTATCAAAATTCTTTTATACATACATGAATATTCCAGGTATGCACAATTCTGTGTGTCAAAGACTTTTAGATCAGTCCATCACTCATGAAATCATGTGGAGACCTTCTACAAAATGAAACCACTGTATTTACAAGAAGTCCTTTTCTCTGAATGAATACTATTTGATTGACAGTCAATCGCTTCAAATGAATCACGTTCAAATATGACGTCAGCTATGATTTGGCCCATGTGTGAGCGACGTGCGTCAGAGTCAAGGAGCCATGGTCAAACAGTTTATATGGCAGAGTCCCCTTCAATGTCCAAGTGTCTGTCTTTGGGTCATAGCACTCGAAACTGTCCGAGTCCTCGATGACATCATGGCCGTTAATGTGACGGCCACCTGTGACATAGAGTTTGTTATTGAGAATGGTGGCTGAGTGGTGCATCCTCCTCTCCTTCAGGTTGGCACATTTGATGAACCGGTTGGCCTTGGTGTCGTATGCAATTACTCTCCTGGTGTATCCTGTGACAAGGGAGGTCTTAGTTAGAGAGGGGCGGCACGAGTGACCCAAGCAGAGCCGCAGTGAGGTGCCTCTAATTCATCAGGAAATAAATCAACACTAATGAATTATAGAAAACAATTCTCTTTCTAGATTTGTTTCTCATTGTTAGTCATTTTAACCAATGCTATCTACCTCCAATGATGTAGATTTTGTCATCCATAATGGCAGCTGGAGCAGACACATTCTTCACTGTTCTGTTCTCCATCTTAGACCACATGTTCCTGGCAATGTGATACACCTACAGACAGGGAGGTGGAGCAAGGATGAAAAGAAAAACATTGAGCGAGAGTGGATAGACACATGAAAACACAAGCAGTGACTTAGTGATTGGAGAACTTTGTGTCTTACCTGTATTATTCTGACTGGGGTCTGCATGGCGTCCTCTCCTCCAAACACATAGATCCTTTGGTTAGTAGCAGCCACTGCAGGGTGCAGCACAGCCTCAGGCATGGGCGCCATGCACTCCCATTGGTTGAACATACTGTTGTACCTGATCGCGTTATTGAGAGATGTGTTATTATTTGCCACATTTGTGAGCTTCATGCTGTATGTGTGGAAAACTATGGTCCACCTCACCTCTCCACACTGTCTGTCAGTTGTCTGTCAGGTCCAAGGCCACCCAGGACAAAGATGAAGTGGAGGTAGGAGACACTCTGGTGGGCAAAACGCGGCTCCAGCATGGGCTCTGTCGTCCGCCACTGGTTAGTCTTGAGGGAAAGAGTGTAGACGTTCGTACTGACTTGACTGTGTTTTGTGTTTGTGGTCAATCCTCCAATAACATACAAGACGCTGTGTAGGGCAACGTAGGAGGCTTTATACAGACGAACAGGAAGTTTGGCGAGCCACTGCCACTTTTCATTCTTCTCGTCAAAGACGAGGGCCTCCCTGGAGGTCTGCTCGTTGTTCTTCCTTCCTCCTACCACCACCAACATGTCATGGTAGGAGTAGCGCCTGGGTGCCACCCAGAGAGGTTTGAAGCCGACTACTGTGTCTTCAATGCATTTCGTGCTGACAGAAAACATCAGGCGTCTCACAGATTCTATGAGCTCGGTGCAGAGGGTGGAGGACTGGATCAGAGGGTCGTTGGCTATGAATTGGAAGAGGTAGGTGGGATGGATGTGTCGAAGGCGAACTTTCTTGAAAAGGTCACTGATGGAACCGCACCTGGATAAAGGATCATGGTGGATCCAAGCAACAAGTGTCTCAAAGACCTGCTCCTCCTCCGCACAAAGACTATCATCCTCAAGGTATCGCATGAGCTCCGTCAGGGAGAGGTCACGCAGATCCTCAGATGCTGACACATCGGAGAAGCTCTTCATGGCCATCTCCTTTGCTTTGTCTCTCAGACTGTTACAATTCATGATCTCAGAAAGCCTTATCATGCTCAAACAGTTGTCAGGGCTCAGTTGCTCCTGGAGGAAGCTTGAGCAGGCCTCAAAAAGGCGGCCATATTGCAACATGGACGCTGCCTGCATCAGAGGCAACACAATATCCATGCTGATACTAATGAGTCCCGTGTAAACATAGTCAATGATACTGCTCAGAATGGCTGAGGTGATGCCCTTTAAGTTAATCTTGGTCTGCTTCCTCTCCAAGAAGTTGTTGCAAAACATGGCTCTGAAGTAGGGGCTGCTGGAGACCAGGACGTTACGATGACAGGGGATCTCCGTGTTATCTGAGCACAGTGACACATCGGTCAGGATGTTCTCCTGTCTCAGTCTGTTGAGCTGCAGGAGCAGGTTGGAGGACTGCTCCTTGTCTTTGTAGTGGAAGACCTCGATGGCTGGTTGGTCCATACTGTGGAGAGGGACCATGTTGTTATTGTTAAATTGTTTTAACTCTATGTCTTGTTTTGTTTTTATTTGAGATCAGACCTCCTCCATCAGCCTGTATAAGCAGTCACATTGGGCTTTAGCGCTATGGATGTTCACATGTAGCCCTTTCAGGATTTGCTGTAAAATGATCTATCTAAAAATAGCACTACTTTATTGTATTGGCGTCCACTTCACCAAAACAGGATTTAGCTTTAATTTTAGTGCAGCAATGAAAAGATTTTGCTATACAGCCAGACAAGTTCAATTGAATACAGTCGTCTATCAGAAATTTAACGTGCAAGTATTCTCCATAAGCTTCCCCCAAAAATCCCAGCCTAAATGTCTAATTAATAGATGTCCAAGTAATTTGAAACCTGCAAAACTATAACACTTACTTTGTTATATGGCTTCAGATCATTGCCTTTTGGCACATGGGCCCAGTTCAGCACTGCTGCACTCAGACATTTTAGAGTCTACCATCCGCCTGCCTGATCATTTTGGAGACTAGCAGTGTAAGTAGATTAATACAGAAACACTTCCAAAACCACTTCTGCTGCAGGATTGTAATTCATTCTCATGGACTTCTGCTCCGCGCTCCAGTGGTGCTTCTGTTGTGTGTGATGATGTTTATGTGGAGCCAAAATGTTTTGGTTTCATTTCATCTCTTACTGGATGAACTGGATGAATATGACTGCAGCTTTTTTTTCTTTCTGTGGCACGCAGTGCAAATTAAGACAAATAAATGTACTTGTAGCATTTAAAGCAACATTATTTGACTTTGACTTAAACAGATGGTTGTATGCACTTTAGAATTAGACTTGATTGTGTGAGATGAGAATAAAACAAAATATGCTTCATTAATATTTACATCAAGTTACATCACACACAAAACAGCATCATATGCTGGATAAAACAAGTCCAATGCTCCCAGCAGCATTACTGGGATACATCTCTTACCTGCGCCTCTTCTCTCAATTTATGTAGTCTGGGGGTCCCACTCTGTATTCAAAGCAAGATCTCAGCAGAAAATCTGATGTCTTGACATTTTCCTGTCCTTTGTTCCTCTTTTCTCTCGTGTTGATGCTGTGTGACTGTATGTTCCAAAGGGGGCTGTCTCTTTGTAGGAGCGTGTTGCGTACTGTTTGTTGTTATGGTCTCTTTCCACGAGGCCTCTGTGTACATTCCTCCCCTAAAAATAGAGCCTCTCTTTGGCAACACCGCTGCAGACTCACATGTGACATGTTAGAGCGCCTTCTCAGTGAACGTCTGACTCCCTCACTTAATCTCTTTCTCTCCTTCACTTCCTCTCTTTCTTTCCTCTAATATCATATTCTTACTTCAGTGCTCCCTCCTGGTCTGATTTCTCCTTCCTTGCTCATAGCTTGCATTCCTTTTCACTCCATCATCTTTATCTGTCTGGCACATGATTGTAGCAGTAAAAACAGCACTGATACTTGATAACACTCATTTTGTTGGCTGCTCACACTGTCGGCTGGCTGGTTGAAAACAGAGAGGTACAAAAACAGGATTAGGTTGCTGCTGAGGCACACAGAGATGTGATGAAGTCTGCATGAGGAAAATGAGTGACCACATTTAAAACATACTGGCCATGACTGTTGACATTACAAAAAGTCACTGAGTTCAGAGACTATGTTCTAAGTTTACCAAGAGGTTTGGGTTAATGGGGTGAAATGAGAAGAGCTAAATGTTTTTGGCTTCACCTTTACAGATAGTATTCATCCATTAAGCATAAAGAAGCATCCTAGTTTAACTGTAAATCAGCAGCAGATGCTTGTGTTTCCCACCTTCGTATTTGTTGAGCTCATTTCCATCTCATTTGTTTCATGCTCCCTGAAACACGTGAGGCTTATTCTCTGCAGTTCCAGCATTTCTCGGAGTGCATCCCATAAGGTGGAGATGTGATTGTTTGCCTGTTCCTTACAGCTGGAGAAGAATCAAAGAATCACATCTTGCTCGGCTGTTTCATAAATGTAGGTGTGTGAAAACAACAAAACTAGAATGCATTTTCAGTCGTCACAGACAGCAATGTGACATGTTTTTCTTGTGCTCAGGCTTGTTTATGGGGCTCATCCGATCAGGCATAAATAGCTGCTTGAGCAACCATGACCATTAGAGTCCAGTTCAGACTTGCACAACAAAATCGCTATCTGTCATAAACGACTTGTGCTTACTGGCCATCTTTGTGGATATTTTGTCATTTTGTTGTTTTGTGGGCGACACTGCAGGAAATGCAAGTAAAACCAGTACAAACTCTGGAATTGCCAAAAGACATGCACAAATCTTACAAAAGGAACTATAAATCAGACTGAAAACATAAATGTGATGTTGAAAAATGGGATCACAAGATCAACACATTCCCTTGGGGTGCCATGAAATCACAGCAGTCATGTAACAAGTAGTCAAAACTAAACAGCACCATCTAGTGTTCGTGTGTATAAAAAAAGACATTTCAGCTGTTGTGAAAAACTGGCTCCCTTTGTGCAAAACTCCCTGGCATTTTAAACTTTTTTGTATTAGTTCAGGGCTAAAATACACTATAAACAGCTCAGCTAAGTTGTAAAGTAGTTATCTATGCCTGCAAGACAAGCTTGACTGTATCAAACAAGTAAATGTCAAAAACAAATATCTGCCCTTTTCGCATCATACTGGCATTTAAATTATCTCATCGATCTGGATCGTCAAGGGCAAAAGCGTAACTTGTTTGCTCAGAAGACTGCAGTGTCATTTCTCATATTCAAAGCTGTGATTGCATCCTTTAAAGTTAAGCACATTGTCTGCTATCTCTGTTCCTTCACCTTGACAAAAAGGACTCATTAATGTCTGCCTTCAGGCAACAACTTATATTAAAAGTTAAGGCTTTGGCACACAGTTTTTCAGCAGAGCATTTTCATGCAGCAGCGTTACTGTTGCCACCCACCGCCCAGTGCTGTGTCTTCATATCACCAAATGATTATCTTCTCATAAACACATGGTCTAATAGAGCCTATACCCAGGGGATTTAGATCACACTGATTAGTATTGTGTGTGTGCGTTTGTGCACGTGTGTGTGTGTTTGTGTGTGTGTTTGTGTGTGTGTTTGTGTGTGAAGGGCAGACAGCTCTCCTTGGCCGAGTAAAAGACTATTTGAAAGCAATATGGATTGAGTTCACACTGAGTCTATTTTCTGTGCTGTACTTGTCTTCATTCCATTGCACTCCATTCAGTGCAGGACAGCAGGTTATATTTTATTCTGCATATGAAGTAAAAAACTTCTTTTAACACTTATGACACTAAAATGTGAGTAGTACTGAAATTATTTCAAAGGTTCCCTGATACATAGGCCAATGCAAACAAAGAGCACGGGGGAAAGGGGAGCACTCATCCCTATATAAGCCCAGATAATGATTCCTTTTCATCTGTGTTTGCTCAATTAAGGCCTTTTTAATGAAATCAATGTGAGTGTGAATGAGACCCTTTGTTTCAGGGCTGGTCAGTGCTACTCCACCAGCCATCAGGGAAGAGTTAGAAACTAATAAGTAATCCTGCAGACAATCGTGTTTTGTTTTTGTTTTTTGAGGTTATGCTCACCAGTACATCATGCTGCCCTAAATCCACACGAAAATCAGCTGGCTTTTCTGTTTGACTCACTGCGGTGTGTGTTTCTATCCCTCAAATGTGAGTTCCTTCATGAATCTCTTCCTTGATGTTCAGTGATAAATCTAAGGCTTGGTCTGGAGTGTAACGGTTTGTCACTTTTTCTCATGTCTGTTTAGATAACTTGCCCTGGAGCTGGGCCACTCATTTTGCGGTCAAGAGAGCTTGCTGAGACTTACAGCCCAAACGAGCCTTGCTCCCACAGCAGAGTCAAAAAAGACCAGCCAGGGCTTGTGATTTGTTGTACTGACTTTTTCATGAAAATATTTTATTAACGATTCTCACATTGCCAGTGGGCATGGATTGTTATCTGAGCTATACAAGGCCAATACAAAGCTTTCTTAACACTTGGGGCTGAGCCATACATGCCCTCAATAGGTCAGGTTCTTGCAAATTAAGTTGTAATCCTCAGGATTTCTGTTCTGGTTGATTTGGCGACACCTGTGGTTACCATGGTAGCGCGAAGAACATCACAATAACACAAGTTTAGCTCACAGTGGACACATTTGGTCACCATCCGGGCCAGGAGGAAAGATGGTGTCAGTCCCAGAAAGGTACTCAAATTATATGCAATGTGTGCTTGCACTGATCAATGTCTTAAACATTTTGTCCGTTGCATGAATGCATAATTCTTTCGTTTGTGCACACCATTTGAACCCAGCACAAGAGTGGCGGACCCCGCCACTGATGATGCAAAATACTATATAGAGAGGAAACTAATGAGTGTAAATACATCTAATGGATGTAGCTGAATAAATACCAGCCATGAATGGTGTCAAAAATCTGACTCGATGTGATAAAAATTTTAAGGATTATAACTTTAATCTCAAAGTGTTAAATGGCCTGGATCGTTGGTATGAATTGAATTGAACGTATGAGATCAATTTAAGGTGGAGATGAACTATTATACTGTGCTTAATTTGTTGTTCATTTAGTAGAGTGCACAGACAACTCTTGAAGAAAAAGGCAGCTCTGATGTCATACTGCAGCTGAATCAAGAGTGATATTGTTAATCTTTTAGAAAACAGATGGAGATGAGAAATTCAGTCTAATTTAAAGTGTCTCGCACATAGCCCCTTTCAGACCAACATTATTGTATCCACTAGGTGTCAGGCCAACGTTATGCAAATTTCAGAGTAAGCTGACTTTGTCCCCTGTGACTTCCAAGCAGCTATCAAGGCTAAACTCACAGTCGGTGAGTAAACACAACAGATGCATAAACTGGTGAGATGAGAATTGTCTTCCCTATTATTTTAGCTATTTTTAGGCTGGCACCCCCAGAATATTTCCTCTAAATACACAGAAAGAAAATGAAGCTATTTATCCCCCGATATCCTCAAACAGTTTTTTTTAACTGCTGCAAACATGCACTTTAAAATGGCTATTTGCTCAGACACAGATAGCTGCAACAATTGAAACAGAATCATGTGATAACCTCTTGAGTCAATCTGCCATGGGGCAATGCTCCAAGGAGCAAAGAGATCCATGCCAGGCAACCCTGAGTGCAGTAATCTAGCTTTGATGGAGAGACATCCATGTGTAAATCAACACAGAGCGAGGGGGAGAGAGGGAGGTTTGAGGAGTAGCCTACAGAGACAAAGAGAGAGAGCGAGAGAGAGAGAGAGAGAGAGAGCGAGGCAGGGCAGTTTGTGGTGGGATGGCAAGTGTATGTGTGTGTTACAAACACACATGCTCAAGCAGGGATGAGGTCTTAAAGGGCTTACAGTTAGCTGCTTAAAATTCTTCTGATGTAACCAACACATGCAGGACATGTTATTTGGAAAGGGGGGGGAAAGTGCCTCGTAGCATCAAAAACTGTGGAGGTGGAGGGGGAAAGCTTTGTGTTTACTCATTGTGCCCTCCACTGTAGCCCTCCCAGGGTTCGTCTCTTGTTGGTATGCCGCCATTCAGCCATCGCCACTGTGCAACATGGCAGATACAGCCTCCCTTTATGTCTGCTCTAATAGAGTCGGCTACAGCGTGTGGGTTAGTGGGCGGTGTGTGGATGGAGGGTGTGTTCGTGGATATGTGGGTGTCTTCATGTGTGCTATATGTTGCTACATGTGTTGGAGGGAGGGGTGAGTGTGCGTGCATATTTGTGTGTGTGTGTGTGTGTGTGTGTGTGTGTGTGTGTGTGTGTGTGTGTGTGTGTGTGTGTGTGTGTGTGTGTGTGTGTGTGTGTGTGTGTGTGTGTGCAGCAGATATTGATATTCCACTAGCAGCAGAAGCTGAAGCCAGTGTCTTTAAAGTGTCAGCCCTCAGCAGCCAGCCAGGTGTACCCGAGGTACAGAGGAGAGAGGGCGAACGAGGAAAAGGGAGTAAAGGGAGCCGGATGGAAATATAGAAAGAGAGAGGCCATGAAAGACAGCAGAAATACAAAGGCACAGGAGATGAAGAGACAGACACAGAGAAAGGAAAGCGCTGCAGAGAGGGAGAGGAAGAGAGAAAAAATACCGAGATGGGAGGGAGAGAAAGAACACTTCGGCGGGTTTTCTGGAGGTGATGTCTTTGAAGGCCTCTATGACTGTCTTCACCCTCTGTATTCTGGCCGTCAAACAGACAGACAGCGAAGCGGATGGACAAAGAGGGAGTGGCGGGTGCAGGGACAGGCAATGGAAATGTCAAAACGGGTTTTAAAACAAGTGGTTTACAGGTGCAGAGACGGTCAGTGAGTCCATAATAACGCAAAAGAATAATTCACTAAGGCATGAAAAATAATGGCCTGCCATTAAACAGACCACTATCAAGAATGCTGTTCCTATAGGGGTGTGAGCGTCACTCTACTGATCTTACCATACCTTACTGTATATGATTTGGTCTTTCCTTTGGTGCTGGCTTGGTGTTTCAGTCAGTCAGACAGTCTCGAGTACATTATTTTGAAAGGTAAACTAAAGGTACTCTCTACAAAGTTTCTGACAGGAGGAAGAAAGAAGGATTCCCTTCCCTATCATCACTGTTTGAGGTCTGACCAGGACTTTGCTTTAAAGCGCCAAACAATATTGTTATATTTAGATTCAAGCTTGTAGTGATGAACCCACAAAGAATTATCACCCAATTTTGCAGTTCCCTCAGCTCTGAAGAGTTTTTTTAGCATCTAAAGTTCATTGTTTTGGTTTTACAGCCTGCAACATTTCGGTTCACTCTCATGACTCATTATAGTAATTTCCAGTCACACCATGCAGCTGTTTCAGCAAAAAAAGATCTAAAAACCCATTGTATACTATTTGCCTAGCACAAACAGCTGGGCGGCAATGTTATCTACCAGCTAGTGAACATAGTGGAGCACTTAGCAGTTAAAGAGCCAGAATACCTTCCTCAGGAGTTAGTGGGGACAAAGATCAGAGCTAAAAGGAGAGTGAATACTGAACACCTGCCTGATGTGTGAACTGAACTGTTTGCTAGCAAGTTTCAGCTGTGGAAGGTGATTATATGTCAGCTAATATGTGTTTACAGCTTGTGTATGCTTACCAAGTGGCCAGAAACATCAGTCAGTGCTGGTTTAACCTTTATTCATAAGGGGAAGTTCCACCAGGAGCAATGCTCTCTTTTTCAGAAACATGCTGTTCACACTCAGTTTACATTCACTCCTGGAAGCGACCCACTACGACCACAATCTGATCTGTTGGCCACTGGGCAGTTTGGGGATTAAGGGCCTCACTCAATGCTCAGTGGTGATAATGAGGGGCAGCATTCCTTTCTGATGCAGACTGTTGTTTAATGCCAAGCTACCACTTCTGATCTCCTTATGCTGCACTCCTCCTCATCCTGCTCGTGTCATCCATCTTTTCCTTCAGGCTCTTCTTGGGTTCGCCATGTTATCATTCTTGCACTCACAGCACCCTCCTTTTCTTCTATGCCTCCCTATCTCTTCCTGGAAACCTGTTGCGTTGCTCCTCTCCTCCCTCACTCTTCTCTCACTCTCCACTCTTTCCTCCCCCTCGTTGCCCTCCCTCGCATTTCTAAACAGCGTCCACTTTAATGGAATGTACTTTAGTGGCGGGTAGTGTAGCTGGGGATGATGATTGTTCTGACCTTGTCTAAGATGGCAGTGTTTCGTCAAAGCAGACCCACTGGGTGCCTGTGTATGGATTCACTGAAAAGGAACATCAGAAGCTAATCTTCTGAACACAGATTAAAGACTACAGTCCAATGAACGAGGCATGCAGCCTCCTTGTGAGAGTGCTGTTTAGCCCCAAATCGTTTTTTGGAGACGCGTATTGTATCTATGGCTGCACGATGTCCAGCCAACACTGGCTCAATTTCAGCATCCAAATACCATTCTCTGCACTTGATAGCAGCACAAATGCTTTGATTTAAAAATAAAAAACAAAGGAATAACAATAGTTATCACTGAACTTCAAAGAAAGATCCTCTTTACACTGTTGTGTTCTTTTGTGTTCAGTAGCCTCCCTGGCCTCAGGAGCTGTTTTCAAGTTTGTTTCATTTAGTGCAATCAGCTCAGTGAGCTGTGTCACTGGCCTGACCTCTGAGTGAATAGCTGAGGACTGAGGACTGTGTTTCAAACGAAAACAGGACCGATAATTGCTATTTATCCACCAAAATTTTCTTAGAATATCTGAGTGGCATCAGAGGCTGAGCTGAATGGCAGTTTTCAGTAACACTATTGCTTCCCTCTGTTGCATCCACAGGTTGAGTTAGCTGTGACCTTGACTCGCTGTGAGAAAGAGGCCTTTTGTTGACAAAGATATGGTTTATGTAACTTACAGGTTTGTATTGCTGTCCAGGTCCTCTTAGCCACAACCACTGTGCAAGACTTACCAAATGCATTACAAACAGAGGAAACATTGTTGAAATATGTTGTTCAGAATCACAGATAAGAGGTTTATACCTTGAGATTAAATCTCAAGATATAAACTACAACTACAAATTTTGTAGTTTAATCTTATATACAATGTCTCAATTCATTGACTACGGGTTACCAAGGGCAAACATTGAAGAAGAACAGAATATACAAGACTTAACTTCAAATATCAGCCTTGTCTACAACAAGCTGCCTGTAAATAATAATAAACATATGTAGTAAACATATATACTGTATTAGATTTCTATTGATGCAGCATTTTCAAAAAGTGAGGTTCACAATGGGGAAAAAAGTAATGCAGAGTGGTAGAAAATTTTGAAGGTTAGAGAAAAAAGAAGAATAAATACAGGTTAAGAATAATAGCTTACTTTTTTCCTGAGATGCAGGAATCACAACTGGGCTAAAGCTTCACTCAGTAAAATGTCAAGGTCAGGGTAATCTTTATTATCCCTGAGGGGCAATTTGTTGCACAGCCAGCAGCAGCAAAATCATGATCACACCAATCAGCACACAAGCAATTCACACAAAAGAAACATAAGAATTGCATAATGTTTCTCAAAAGACCAATAGCTGTGGTTACTAATGAGTTCTTCTATCTATCTGTTCTATTGGTCCTGCATCTTGGCAGAATATATCTGCAACCAGATGGAAGCAACTTGAACTCACTGAACCAGGGTCAGCACGGATGGACCTTCCTTGTGGCTCTGTCTTTG
Source organism: Chaetodon trifascialis (assembly GCF_039877785.1). Taxonomy (NCBI): domain Eukaryota; kingdom Metazoa; phylum Chordata; class Actinopteri; order Chaetodontiformes; family Chaetodontidae; genus Chaetodon; species Chaetodon trifascialis. The sequence continues at coordinate 11,985,829 of NC_092062.1, forward strand.
GGTGTCTGGGAGAGGTCATTTAGATTTGTGCCTGCAATGTTCCTGCACATTCTGACAGTTCCCTCTAACCTGTTCCTGTTTTTCAGGGTAAGTGACCCAAGCGAGTAAACGAAAGAGAAAGTTAGAGCAGATTCAATAAAACAAGAATAAAACATTCTCGTGAAGGCGGTGTCAACATTAAAACCTCCGAGCTTCCATTAAAATTGCACACGCTCAGATGAATGTGAACAAAATGTAGAATGCCTGAGTTTCTCACCCAGGAGGTTGATGCGAGGAACCATTTATCAAGCATGGGAGAGGTGGAAGTAAGTCACACATGTACAAGTCTCAAGTGTTAACCTTCAAGCCTCAAGCAAGTCCCAAGTTACTGTGGTGAGAATCAAGCAAGTCGGTCCCTGCTAGAAGACAAGCACGTCAAAAATCAAGTCGTATGAAACTCTGATGATCTCCCCCGCTTCCAGATTTAAATCAGTGAAAAGACAGCGGCAATGAAAAGTTTTATTCTCAACATGAACAAAAATAGCTGCAGCCTGTTTTCAAAGGCTCCAAAATGAACAACAATGGAGAGTGGGACCTTGCACATAGAAGCTGACAGTTACTTTTTCTATGAACAAACAAACAAAACAAACAGTATTACTCAGAGTAAATCAGGGACATTTATCAACCAAAACCACAAATGTTGGCCAAAAGCAACAGGACAGGTGTGCGACAGACACAGACATCCTGCTGACCGTGAAAGCTGAGGTCAGTGTCACAGAATAAAACAAAGAGAATAGATCTCTTTCTAACATGTTAAAAAGTAAGAAAACAAAAGAAGAATAACCAATAAACACAATCCACTCACTGTAAACTTGACATTACTCCACTCTGAAACAATGGAGACTGGGGCTCTGAAATTATAATACAGCCATTTCAGGTCATTTCTAATAGTGACTGTGATACTTTCTAAACATATCATAGACAGAGGGTTTTTTAAACAGGTCTAACAGCACTGGATGCAAAGTGATTGTATCAAAGCGATCACACAATTCACATTAATCATGTATTCAAGAGGTGCTTGAAACAGCAGAGAAGGGGTGCAATGGCAGGTCATGAGAAGACCACAGCTGTGTCAGCATGAAACGCATCAGCATAGATCAACTGGATATGACCCTGAATCAGTCTAAGCCAACGCTAACGTTTGGCCAGCCAATGACTTAAAGGACACATTCACATACCTCTCTTTGTGGGTTTTGTAGCGATGGACTCGACTCTGGAAGGTTTTGGGCCATCCATCCCTTGATGTAATGGAAAAAGGCATTATGTCTGCTTACAGGATTAAAAGAAAGAAAGAAACTGAAATAATGACAGGTTTGGAGATGGGTCCATAATTGTTGGTGTTGCTGTTGGTTGACACTTTGTTTTGTTTGATTTTTAAAAAATGGGTGAAGATACAGAACCAGAGGAACTATCAATAATCATATGCAGACTTGGTTTTGAATAATGAGTTGGAAAAATATCCACAGGGCTAGAGGAGATTTTCATCTTATTAACCATGTCAATAAGATGCATAAAAATGGCTTAACCTGGACAAGAGTGGGGTATCAGTATGAGTACTCACAGGGTAGCTAGAGTCCATCTATTCTACAAAGAATAAAGCAAACGTGTGACATTCCTTTGAGGAGGCAGATGGAGCAGAAATCTGTGGAAATATCTCAAACACTTTAAAACCAGTGATTTTGAGACCTACGGGAGGCTCGACAAACCCGACCATGGAGTTTCCAACTGTGTGGTCAAACTGCGTGTAACACTCCTCTCCGCCGTCTCATTTTTCAGGCAGTGGAGCTGCGTCTGAACACTTTGTAGCTTCCTAAAGCAGTCAAACTGAAAAGCCTTCACTTTTCGACACAGCTGTGTGGAGGTGAGACAGAATGGAGGATTTGAACTGCTTCTCTTCTTCACAACTTCAGTCACTTTCATGTGTACAACCGAGTGCAACGCTATGAATACCTTTAAGGAGAGATTGTCTGAAAGTGTGCGCCCTTACCGCCATTTGAACGATTGTCACAACAGGCTTTTATCCTTGCCTGCGAGCGTGACCGATATTAAAGATTTGTCTGAAGGATGATGGATCATGGAAACAGGCAACATTTCATTCACCACATATTTAGATACAGGCTTGATTAGTTCTTTGTTGCTTGTATCCTGCTGTCCACGATTAAATCTCAGTTTTGGTTGTGCAGACATTGTAGGGCTACAGCCATCCTCATCATCATCTTTGGTGGTGTGGAACTTATTTCCAGTAGGTGCTTCAGGAGGTTTGAGCTTGTGTTTTTCACAGTGGAAAGAGTCTTAGTGCCGCCACCTGCACACAATGATGTTCTTGCCATCTTTCTTCCCAACAAAATTAAAGTAATGAGAATATTTCTAGCGGCTGTTTGTAAGCATTTTCAACTTCCAAGCTCTCTTGCTGCCTGGTGACGTGCATATGTAACAATTATGAAAATGAACCCAGGATGTGCTGGATTGTTGGACTTCAAATCAGTCATGGGATGACAACAAAAGTAATTTCTTTACACTACGCAGTGCTGGAAAAAGCCATATTCATGCTACCATGCTAGCTGCTAGTGAAAGAGGAAGGCTTCCCACCTGTTGCCACAAATAATGACCATTGTCCTTATTTCAGGTTAATAGAAAAACAGAGCATCACTGGTCTACATCTCCCTAGTTAAATATGAACAAATGCGAGCACGGGGGGTGAGCGTTATTAAAAACGATCAGTCAGTCAGATTGCAACTCATACTCTCACATACTCTCACTGCTGCCAGCCTAAAGCTGTATGTGTCTCTGTGGAGCCCCTGATATTGAATAAAGACATGCCACACTCACAGAAAATAGCAACGCTGTAATATGCGGCAGCAGTGGAAATTTGTCTTTCCCCTGAAGGCATTAGATTCAAGTGTGTCATATCTCGTGGTTCAATGGCCTGGTCTACATGGAAACATGTCTGTGAAGAGGCTCCTTACTGGTTTTGTGGGAAGGTGATGCAGGGTAAGACAGACCAGGCCAGCTCTATAATTGGACATCTTCTGCTTTCTTCACACATGTGTCTTCAGTGACATCTATACTGTATGCTACACAGGCTTTAATGCAAATGCAGGCACTCCTCAACAGTGATTTCACTTAATGGGAAACCTTTATTGCAACTATCTAAAATGATAAGAGCAGGGAATCCAACCATTCATGATAAAAACAGACCAATTATTGATGACACCCACAGTTTGGGTGCCTAAACCTAAACATTTCAAGAGTGTATTTGTATGAAGTGTGTCCTGTAGCTGCTGTGTGTCTGCGGATGGACCGTCTTTATGCACATAGGTGATAGAGCCTTTGCAGTAGGGCTCTGAGGCTTTGGAATGACCTGCCTGAGGAGATCAGGGCTGCAAGCTTTGTCTCATCTTTTACATCACTTTCAAAAACCACCTTTGTTTTATATAAAATTGCTTTTCAGTGATTTCATTTGTTTTATGGCATTTTAGTTTGTTTTACTCTGTGTGCTTTATATTGTGTTTAGTTTTTATTACTTAGAGTTTGTTGTATTCTCTTTGTGTTTTATATGTGTTCTGTTTTTATTGTAAAGCACTTTTTGACAGATGCTTATATATAAAGTTTAGCCTCCCTGTTGTGTTATGGAGCTGAATATGAGTACAAGAAGGAAACTAAAGCATTGGGTCTCCTGCTTCATTAGTGTAAGTTTAGGTGAAGTAAAAATTAAGCCAGGGTTACAATAATAAAAAATCTTTCTGATAATGTTACATGAAACATTAAAGGTTTTCACTATGATCTGAGTAGGAACAAAAGCGTCACTCTAGCTATGATGACCTGACAGCTACATATGGAGTAAAGCTACATATATGGCCAGTGAGTAAACCCTCCTCCCTGACAAGACCACAGAGCACTGACAGTTTTCTTTCCAACCATCCACTTAATTGCATTCACATTGTGTCCCAGGCCTTAAACAGTCCTTCATTAGTCGGCTGAAAGGAAAAACTGGCAGGATCAGGATTGAAGACCACCAATCCAAACACCTAACTCTCCCTTTATTTTTCCCCCACTTCCCTCTCTCTCCCTTCTCCCAACCTGTAATCCATCCATCAGTTGTCCAGGCAACAGCACTGGCTACCGTTCTGCCACGTGCACAGTGCTGCCGGGGTCAGGATGAAAGCGCCTGGAGGGGGCAATGCAAATAACCCGCTGCACCTCTCCGGAGAGCCCCATAGAAATCCTGGGCATAAGCCTGCCCCTGGGTTTTTCTCCCAGCGATGGTGAAACACCTCTGTGTCTTATTAGTGCTCTAGTGTGAAAGATCTCTGTCATTTAATGAATACATTAAATGATGTTTGTTTCCCTTAAAGCAGATCTTGGTGGTGTGTTTACAAGCACAGTGCATGCATTTCTTGCTTATTTACTGGTGTGTCAACTGAATGTTTTATTAATACAATAAGTAATTTAATTCCAAGTCTTAATCGACAAATCAGCACCACACAAGTAACTCTTCTGAAAGTCAACCTATTTGTGCTACTTAGACTTCAACAATGTTGCTTTGTATCAGCTGCTGAAATGATACAGAGAGCATAGGAGGTGGACGAGGATGCTGTGGAAAGTTGAGGCTGTGGGAAACATAGCACAGAAGTAAAAACACACATGTATAAATGCACAGGCTGCAGCCATGCTACACCCTGCCACAATCACATGCTACATGAATGCAACAACACACACATTGTCTGCTGTCTTACATAGCATCAACAACACTCATCTGGCTCACTGTTGTTGAGGAATTAGCTCATAACCTTGTGCACTGCAGCTCCCAGGCTCCCCCATAATCTCTCCTGCAAACTTTGTGTGAACTCTGGTGTACATAATACCTTCATTCAGGAGTCTATGGTATGTGGAACAATAGCACAAAGCAGAGTTTCTGAAATGTTTTTTTTTTTTTTTGTGGCAAAAAAGTGCCAAATAAACATTGTGTGTTTGGAAGATTTTCTTTGCCTATGATTTTCTAATACTGGCAGGTGAGCAGCCTATATGTGAGGTAAAAGTACAGCATATGTACAAATATTCAGCACAGCATAGTCACACATAACGCATAATGATATCTTCATTAGCGAACTGTAAGTATGATAACCATGAGCACCACTTTAACACCACATTGTTAACCACAGAGAATAAATGCAAAGAGCAAAGTTATTATTGTATAACTCATGTCTGTCCCTTTTTAAATAAAGCTTTAAATTTGAATCAACAGGGTAGAGCCAGTCTGGTCACTCTGGCAGTGATGCCAACTTTTCTGCTGTAAAAGGCATTTGATGGGAAATGAGAGTGGTTGTCTTCCAGGTTCTGTATTTACAGTAACTGTGTCACTTTCTTTCCCAGTCATTTTCTCTCATTCTCAGTGTGTCAGTCTTCCCTCAAACTGTCTGTCAGTTTAAAGCGTTGTGTTTCTCTGTCTGAGTCCTCTCTGACTGTGATCATAAGGACTGCCGCTTTTGGTTGTCAAGCAGAAACAGATGCATGGTGCCTGCTGGATATTACAAACTCTTGTCAACAAACACTGGGTACGTTCCATTTTATACTCAGGGTGATTAGAGTTTATTTCCCTCCAACGAAATGATACTAAAGAAAACACAAAATCTGTCATAAAGTGTTGGCTGAAATTACAGTCTTGCAGTTTAATGACAAGTAGGGACATAATTTGGCAATTTACTATTCAATGAGCGGGTTTCATAGACGCGCACCATGTGTGGTTTGATCTGTTTAAGCGCTGGAATACATTGTGGCGCCTGTGTATCACTTGTGCAAGAAGAAAGAGTGAACATTTGGAGTTTAATGGTGTGTCTGCACAGGCTACAGTACACACAAATTATCAAACCCTTTAGGGCCTCTTGTCTAAATTCTTGTAGCTGAAATAGCTTAAACATTACAGGATTGCAAATGTACTTGATGTCACTCTGAAATGAACTTGATTAGTTCAGCTCCCTCTGTGTCTCCTCTCCAGCAACGGTCTTTTCAGCAGAATGGGATCCGACGCCTGTATCAGGGTTCACACTCTTTGCGAACTCCACTCACAGAGATTTGATTTGTGTCACTTTGTGAAAACTTTTTTTCTCCCAAGTGTTCCGTCACAGCGTACCAGACCTGTAAATACTCATCCTGACCTCGAATAGCCCGCCCGAGATAATCCCGCAGCCTCACAGAACAGTGAAGAAAGCGTGTGGAGAAATCCGCTGGGAGAGAGTGACTGTTGGAAAATTCTCACTGACTTCTTTTTTTTCTTATTTATCTTTGTGACAGTGGGTCCAGAGAAGGGGATGACAGAGAGTGAGAGCGGCGTGGTGTGTTGGCCCCTGCATGTTAGGGGGAGGCTGTGATCATGACTGGCAGTAGAGAGACAACAGTGAAGGAAAGGGACGGCAGGGCCAGGGACAAGAGTTGCGATGGTAATGCATGTCACATCGATGAGGCCACGCCAAGAGAAGTTGGGAATGGGGTCAGCTCCACATCCTGCCTCCCAGGATCTCTGCTCGGGGGCTCTAACTCCAATTTTCACTGCTATCATTTGTTGGGTCTTTCTCTGTCTCTGCACTCATCTTTTCTTTTCCTATAATCTGTGCTCCACCATCACTATTCTTCCCTCTACTTCTCTGCTCTTTATATAATGGAACACTGTTCTTCGATCACCCCTGACTGAGTCTCTCTCAGCTCACTTCTATGTTCTGCACTTTTTCTTACAGGGAATGGAGCCAGGATTACGCAATCAGGTCCTTTTAAAGCCTGTTTGTGCGACACAAACAATAGTACGGTACTGGTTAGTCACTGTTTATTCAAAATGAATATTTTATAATGTATTCATATGGGGGGCTGCATGGTGGCACAGCAGGTAGTGCATGTGCCTCACAGCAAGAAGGTCGCAGGTTCGATTCCCGGGTCGGGCCTTTCTGTGTGAAGTTTGCATGTTCTTCCCGTGCATGCGTGGGTTCTCCCCGGGTACTCCGGCTTCCTCCCACAGATCAAAAACATGCTCATTAGGTTAATTGGTGACTCTAAATTGCCCCTAGGTGTGAGTGTGAGTGTGAATGGTGTGTGTATGTGCCCTGCGATCGGCTGGTGACCGGCCCAGGGTGTACCCTGCCTCTCGCCCATTGACAACCGAGATAGGCCCCGGCCCCCCTGCGAAAGGGATAAGCGGCATAGAAAATGGATGGATGGTATTCATATGGTCAAATTCAAAACTTAAAGTGTATAAGCACAGCCTGTGGTTACCTTAAGATGGTCTGTCCATCAGACTGAGTGCAGCCACTGTTGCTCTAGTGAGTGAAGCTATAGTTGTTATTTATGCAGAAAATGGAGACAACAAGCGAGCACAAAATCATGTGAGCAGTAATGTGATTCTGATAACATAGATGGAAAATCATGTGTAAAAGTACTGCTGTTTGCTGCCTTACAGAGACGTGGCAACAGAGGCACTGTAATTGAACAGAACAATGTTAAAAGGCCACAACAACAGAGTTTAGGATCAGGCTAGGTGGGTTGTGTTCAGTCGACCTGTGCTGCAATTAAACAAGCAAAGATGAAGTGGTGAAAAGAAACAAAGCACAATTACTCAAACACACATTGAGGCATTTAGAGTATGTGCTGAAACTATTTCCTGGTGAAGAACAGTCAAGCAGCAGCATCCCAGAGCATCATAGTGAGGTTGCCTAGCAAAGCTCACGTTAACTCTGTTTAAATGCAAAGATAACTGGTTCCCAGCTCCAGCTCTGTATGTAATGTTCAGTCATGTGAGAGTGGTACCCTCTCATCTCACTCTTGGAAAAAAGCTAATAAGAACATCTCACCAGAAACTATTCCTCTACATTACCTGTAATAATCATAGTATAATAATACAATACAATATTGTTTCCCTGAGAGTATACTCCCTCATAGCCACAAAGTGCCAGGCGGGTGGCATTAGTCTGGGTGGGCGACACCAAGGTGTCCAAAATCTCTGTGCAGCCCACTGCTCCATTGAGCTGCACAGAGGAGCTTAGGAAGAAAGAAAACAGTGCTAATCATTACCCACACCCTCACCCGCCGCCCTTCCCTTTCCTCTCTGCTCCTTCCCACCTCCTTCCTCTCATTAAAATAAGTCCGAGAGAGCTAGCCTGCATACTGATGCATTGTTAAGCACTCTTAATTGAACTTGAGGATTCTTAATGTGCCATCATTCAAATACTTAGTCTGTGTGCTCTCGGCTGCTTAGTCCGAATTGCCCTCTGTGCTGCATTTATCTCCACCTCCTCCACTGCACGTCCATTCAGCTTTTGGCGGAGGGGAGGAAGGGTTCTGTGGCAGATTTGTAATGTGCAGGCATGGAGGAAAAGGACATTGACTCTTTATACAACAGAGGGAACAAAAGCGTTCACTTGATGCCAGCTGGGAGTTTCATCATCAGCCAGGAGAGAGAGAGGTGGGGGGCAAAATGAGAAATCGAGAGAGAAAGGAAGCAGTGGGAAAGAGCAAGAACGAAAAAAAGTTATTGGACTAGATGGGGCAGGGTGACATCAATAGCATCCCAAGCAGGGCCACAAATTAGCCGGGCGAGAAGCAGCACAGCATGGGAGCCGACAGCTGGGGCCCTATGCGCAATGCCACCGGGGGATTAGCAGGGTTTCAGGATCTGACACAGAGGGGATGAGCGTCATGGGCAGAATAAAGAGCAACGCGGGGATTAGAGAGCTTCCCGACACTCCACCAACACTCATGAAGGGCTTAAAGGGCTATAGATATCATTAATGAATGGACAGAGAGAGAGAGACAGAGAGAGAGGGTTGGGGAGGGGGCTTGTCTTTTTGCTTTTATTCAGCCTGACCCCCCTCCGTCGCCACTCAGATTTTTAATGATCATACATTCCACGTGCATACATTAAAAATCAATGAGAGGCGGGCCAAACGGGCAAACTGGCCGTGTGTTGATCATTCAACATAACACACAGCACGCCAGACAGAGATGGCCGACGCTGACTATTCAATTCATGTGACCCTCTGAAGATTAGGTCTGAATTATTCATCTGAGAGTCGTGGTGAAAATGCCAAACATATATTTGAATATTTGTACGCTTTTGTGTGAGCACACTGGAACAATAAGACAGCATTCATGGTGGTGTGCATGTAGGTGTGCTGCTGGTGTGTGTGTGTAGGTATCGAATTCTGCATTCAGATGCTGGGTATGGGGTGATTTAAGGGGCCACAAGGCTGTGTCTTGTTTTATAAAAAGGAAATTGCTGAGTTTCCTCTGTAAACAGGCCATGCCTTCAGATAGGCACAGCCCCACCAGCCTGTCTTCACAACCACCGCGAGGAATTGGCACCAAGATAACCTTCGTTCGTGTAGCTTGCAACACACCAAAGATGAGACAAGCTCTTGGAGCTAATATGATTTTGCAACGTGCCACGCAGAACTGAAAGTGTGCAGAATATCAGCACAATCTGTGAACTTAAAAATACCCCCATGCAGCCTTTTCCATGATAATGACATTGCCTCTGAGCCAAGTGGGATATCCTGGACAAGAAGGCACGGGGAGATAAGTCTGCCTGTTGTTTAGGAACATAGAGTTATCATCTCCCCCCTCCTCCACCTCTCCCTCACCAGAGTCGTGTGTTTAAGACTAATGGAGTCTTTATCATGAAAGAGTTAACTACTTATCACTGGTTCACTGCTAAGGATCAAGAGCACAACTGGATTTGCTGAAGGGGCAGAATGGTCTTTGATGAACTTCAGTCGAAGTTTAATGAAAGCAAATGTGCGTCCATGGTAAGGTCTCGGCTTGCTGCCTTAGCTGCTTCTCAGTCTGTGGGCACAGAATGGGTGTTTTGGGAAGGAGGGTGCTGTATAAAATCTGTTTGTCTGCTTGTGTGTATGTGTCTGCATGTGTGTGTGTGTGCGTGTGTGTGTGCGTGTCAAACCATCATCAAATAGATATACAGGGTCATGGATTTTGTCACATCTGAGGATAAAACACACAGATCCTGTGTGGAGCCTTTATTTTCCTCCTCGCCGTGTGGACTTCCCTTCAGTGGGTTCAGCATGCCCAGACGACTCATCCATATTATTTTGGAAATGAATCTCTTCTGGTGCACTGGGGTCCCTGCATCCCACTGTGTCCACCAAACACATTAACTGCTCAAGTCCTGCTGTGTCAGAGAAGCCACACCTTGTCCCTGTGTACAGTATCCCACCATTGTCCTTAGAGATCCCCTGAGATCCCCAGGAAGGGTGTGTGTGTGTGTGTGTGTGTGTGTGTGTGTGTGTGTGTGTGTGTGTGTGTGTGTGTGTGTGTGTGTGTGTGTGTGTGGCGCTCTTTCCCTGCCTCAAACGAATGAGTGTAACCTGTTGTAAAATGCCGGAGGAGCAAAGAATGTAATGCTCTGTATGTGAGGTGGTATTAATATACTGTACTTCTTGTATCCTGATTGATGTTACACAGAAGAGCCTTGTTGCAATTATTGTGCTTCTGTACTCTTGTTGCAGCTGCACCGTACATCACAGAATTCTTGGTGACAGGTGCGTAGGAGAAAAAAAAAAACTGGCTTGAAGTTAAATCACAAGAAGAAACTCATAAGTGAAACACTGCAATACCAATAAAATAGTTTTCTCTAATTACAATGATGATAGCGTAGGCGATTTTTCAGAAAAGTGGGGATTCAAAAGCCACAATAACAAGGTGTGGAAACTTGAATGCAGCTTAATTGCTTCTTTGTTGTCAACACACTTTAAAAAAAAAATGGAATCAGGAGCTTTGTTGACAATAAATCTCAAACTCAGATCTTAAGCATGAGAATGGCTTCAGAGCAAACTCGCGGGCTCGGGAAGGCAGTGGTGTAGTCATTACTGCCTCCCATTTTCACATTGAGATTTTAATCATCAGCTACAGTATTTCTGATTGATGTGTGTGCAGGAGTTTGTGTGTGTGTGATTTGTGTGCAGACACATATGCCCATGCACGGGGGGGAGGGGGTGGAGGTGGGGGGTTGTAATACATCTTCGTAATTAGTCTCATAATTATAAGGCAATAAACTGCAGTACACATGGGAGACTGATCCATCTCTGGGATATGGCAATTACCCTGCTAAGATGTGTTGCTGTGACAAATCTCCAGAAGCAAAGTGGAGCTCTGCACTGTTCCGCTTAAAACAACTCAAGGAACACAGGCTTAGTTCAGGATTGTGTTTACAAGTGCACATCGGATGTATAAATGTGTAAAATTGCAGGGTTCACATGGTTTATTTGACCTGTTTCATGGATTGGACATGGTCTCAGAGCCAAATCATTTCCCCAATTTGATTTTAAATTCCAGTCCTGTTGCCAGTTCTTTATCTGTACAGTACATTTTCTTCCCGAAGGCTGTCTAGACGGTCCAATCCCAAGTCTTCAAATGCTGATGCACAACAGCTCATCTTGGAGTTCTCGTCAATCTGGTCAATGTGGTGATATCACACGGCCGCTGAGTGAGTCCAAATTGGCTTTGCCTCCATTAGGTCCAACAGCACCTCAGTATCAGCGGCAAACATCAAGCCTGCAGGGCCAGACCTCTGCCACTCCACCACCCACTAGTTTCATATCATACTCACACACACACACACACACACACACACACACACACACACACACACACACACACACACACACACACACACAGGATTCTCAGGTAATCATAAGCGCATACATATAGGGATGTCCTCACTGCCTTTCACACATATAACACTCAAAAACCTCTCTTTCCATATCTTTGATTAAGCCAGCAGGGTGTGCAAGTTGTCACTGAGCACACCTTTCATAAAGGATGGTGATATGCTCATCAGCTGGAGAGGGAATAGGAAATTACAGCTGTTCTCACTGGTGGGCAGCAGGGAGAGTGGGTGGTGTGAGGTGACATGACAGTGGACATAGCATTGATTTAATATGAATGAACATGAGTGTGAACCCCGTTTGGACAGCAGTGAAACATTAACAGGCTTATTAAACACTCACACGCATGCACAATACATGTGCACAGAGCAAGGGTTAGGTTTGCTTAAATTACACGAACACACACAGCTACACACAGGAAATGTCGCTTGGTGTATAACCTTTCCTAAACAACGTGCAGACCTTTTTTCCATTCAGCATCAGCGGTCACAGTCTGAACATTGACATCAGGCCTGCGAGTCATACTCCTGCCAAATAATGGATCAGTGATTCATGACTGAATCTCTTCCTTCAGCTTTCTTTGGTTGACTTCAGAATCGAGGGAAAGCATGCTGGTACTGGATTGTACAGGTGAGGATGAAGGTGTCAAATGATATTTAATGATATTTCTGGGCATCCCAGATACATGCCCATGTTAATGTCAAAACTACTCATGTTTTATCATCAGTCCACCATTAGGCTCTTTTAAATCCTCAGCAAGGAATCCACCACTTAAAGCAGTCTCTGGTCATTGTTGAACTTGTTTTAAAGGAAAAGTTCTACATTGTGAACTATTTGCTTTCTTGCCGAGAGTTAAATTAAAAGATTGATGCCGCTGTGATATGGGACTAGTAAATATACGTCTAAGCCAGGTGCATAAAGGTGGAAACAGGAGGAAACCGCAAACCTGGCTCCATCTCAACATAACAAAAGCCGCTTGCCTGCAAAGCTCACTAGTTATCGCACTGGATCTGATTTCTCTAAACTATACGAGCATGTTTCAGTTTTTATAATAAGCTAAGCAAATTGTCTGCTGGCTGTAGCTTCACATTTAGCAAATAGCCATGAGAGCGGTCTGGTTGCCACCATGAGGTTGCCAGACAACCAGCAGGGACTCTAGGACGTCGCCGCACCAGGCAAAGAAACAGTTTGCTTTCTCACACTTTGGTTACTGAGCCGATTCAACAAACCAGCTATGATGTATTAATTAGTTTGCCCCGGAGGTCTGTAACCTTGGGACGGAGCCACGCTAGCAGTTTTCCCCTGTTTCCAATCTTTGTGCTAAGCTAACTGTCTTCTGGCTGTATATTTACCGTACAGACATGAGAGTGCTATCGATCTTCTCATCTAACTCTCTTCATGAAAGTAAACAAGCACATTTCCCAAAATATCAAACTATTCCTTTCAGGCTGTTGAAGAACATGACTGTGTAAGTGCAAGGACGAGCCTGCTTGAGGACTCCTCCCAACACTTGCTAATGATCATGAGTCTGCAGTCAGTCATGTGTTATGTATCAGTATTTACTCCACTGCTTCTTTTTGTGTATGGCGTGCAGGAGAGACGGCACTTCTCTAAACCACCTCCAGTCATCAAAAATCTGCAATTCATAAGGAAGAATGAGACAGCACAAAAAGCAGATGTGTAGAAGTCTGAGTCACGGACATCATCACGTGTCAACTGAAATATCCTCAAGATAAAAACAGCAGAGGAAAAGCAAGAAGGAAGCAAAAGAGCTAATAAGGAACAAAGGAGGCAAGGAAGGAAGAAAGGTACTTGTACACCGTAATGATAACTTTTTAGTTTAGTTTTTTTTTTTTTTTTTCTTTGGTGAAGGGCATAAGAAACCCAGCTTTCTCCCTGACAATTAAAATGACAGCACACAGGAGCAGCAACATGGAATTAAAATTAAAGAAGAGCAAGAATGTTGATAAGCACTAATTTGATTCCCTTGGATCTGGGAGGAAGGTTTGAAAAGACAGCTGCAAAGGTGGCCTCTTTTAATTGCCAAAAAGAGGCTCTCAGGGGATTATGACTCTTGCTGCCAGGTGAAGCACACTCCACTGACACCTTTCCAGTGCTGTGTGGCTCCCTTACTAGTGTTTAGGAGTAAAACCGAGTTATTTATTAAGGGATTGTGTGTGTTTAAGATATATGAGTATATACTGGATTAATATGACTTGTCTTTCTAGATATTAAGGTGTTGAATGTAACATGCTAATTTTTTGTAAAGTAGTCAAATACTCAGAGGCAAACAAGAAAAAACAGAGGAAGAAATTGAGATTTTTTTTAAGCCTAGAATTGTTTAATTAGCATAATTAGGCTAAGTGAAATGATGATTTTGTGCTTTTTAACCTCTGGTCACCCACACAGGGTCAGTCAGCATAGCTGAAAATACAGGGCAGGATTTTGTGGGATGACTCAGGATAAGATGAATGTTGATAGCTACTGAATCAGCCTGCCATAAATAATTGAAGTGACAAACAGGTCAGAGTGCTTCAAGGCAACAATTCCCACTCACATCTCAGTTCAAGTATGAAGCTTTAATAACCGCAGTGATTTCTGTTCCCCCTTTCTCAGTCCGTAACTCCAGCCTTCTATCACGCTCCTTTCTTTCTTTTATTCATTCATTCATCCATCAACATCCCAAAGAAACAGGGTCAGTTTATTGAAGTTTTCCTCCGGCTCTTTCCTGTTGTCTGGCTCTGCTTATGTAAACCAGACAGCCCTGGCTGACCGGACACGACAGCTCGAACCAGAATAGGGTCTGATTCCATTCTGATGAGCTCCTCATCAGCGTCTGTTGTCTACGAATTTAAACTCTTCCTCTAGACATGACGATCGAATCAAAGACCTGATGCCATCTTACAAAGCTATCCTTATATATGATGTCTTGTATCCTCACCTAGTCTGCCTTGCTACATTGGTATTCTTAGTTTCCTTGTTATTTCCTTTGAACTCTCATGATGTCTTTGAACTGATCATTTCTGAGCGCAGCAATTCCCGAGTTCTGTTTTTTAACAGCGGCTTTACCTCCACAGCCTACTGCTCAGTCCTACAAAACCACATTTGTCAAGGAAAGTGAAAGAAAGCACAAAGGAAGGAAGGGAACATTGGTGGCCTGCCTATATGTGTGGAGGCATACAAACTAAATTCAATCGGTGTGCCGTTGAAAAGCAGCGGGAGAAGCACAAACAGTATAAATCCAGGCTATGGGAATGTTGCTTTGAAAAAGGAGAGCAACCTTAGAGCTCCATGGAACTGGGAGGAATGGACTTTGCCATTGTGCGGCTGAAAAAACAAACGGTCATCCCACGCCAGGACTAGAAAGAATCACAACGCAGCGCCAGTCTGAAACGATCTGTAAACACTGCCAAGTCCAAGTCAGTCCTGTCGAAATTATTAACCCAATGTGGGTGGGAGGCGCTTGAAGTAAAACAGCTGTGTGAGTTGCAGCAGCGTGGATCAATGCAGCGCAGTTAAATCTTGGAGGTACATTTTGGAGCTTCATTATGCTCTCCAAACACAAACATAAACATGATTCGGGTGAGTGGGCAGTGAAAAGGGCCTGACAAACAAAACCCCACAGTGCTCTGTCCCTGTCCACAGCAAATGCTTCACAGGTGAGGAGAAATATAGATTTTTACAGTTAACTGACATAAGCAGCCCGGCTCAGATCAGACTACTGTTCACATCAGCGCTGGCAAAATTTGGATTAAAACAAATTGAAACATTCAACATGGCACTGCTAATCAAGGGCGGGTGTAATCTTAGTAATCTGCTTTACTATCTTATCTTACAAGCACACACCCTTTCCCAGCAGCCATCCTTTACTGGTTTAAGAAGAATCCTATCTATTGGCAAAACCCTTAGCAGTTCAGAGACGCTCTTAAGCAGCAAAAGTGGCATAAAACTGGCAATCTAATAAAAAACGCCTGAGGGGTTCTAGTTCTAGTTGAGCACATGACATGAAATTGTCAAATGTCCTCAAACTATACATGTTTAAGCTGCACAGTGTTTGTCCCACGTGGATAACGATCTTGTGGAGGCTTGAGGCCACGTTTGGAATACATTCCCACTTCCTGTGGGCCTGTCAGATAGAATCTCCTCCTGAGCGCACTCCTTCAAAGTTCAGACATGTTTGCGTGTGGGAGGAAGTTTTTGGAGATAATGGCATTTTGTAAACACAGGGTGGGTTTGATTTGAGCTCTGGCTTGTCCCCAATTTCTGCAATACAGCCAGTTTTGCCGAAGGGGTGTGGGCTTTCCTCCAATCCTCCAAAGGAACCATGACAGACTCACTGGCCAAAAAGGCTGACATGAACGAGCCAATATGTCAGACCAAAAGCTTCCCCTGGTTTCACACTTTTTGTCTTTTCATGGTAAAAGACGGCTTTGAAACAGCTCATTCTCACTCTTCACATCTAATCTAGTTTGGTCACAGATTGTACTGGTGGCTCTTTTCTGAAGTCAGCTATTTAAACCAGGGATGCGCATTGGCTCATCTTTCTTGGGCTATTGGTCTGGATGTGAAATTGGTGCAATTTTTTTGTAGACAAGCTAAATTGAAGGTGGGGTGTGTCATTCTGGAGAAAGCCTGTTGGTATCGCCTTCTCTCCTTCTTCACAATGGGGTTACACATTAGCATGCCACATTTACCGTCCCTCTCATTGCCCCCATCTCCCCTTCCATTCCCCTTGTCCTGTGCATGAGCATAAATGCCACCCATTGCTGATTGGCTGGAATAGTGTTGTCACTCAGTCTGATCCACTTTGTATGTTTCCCATTTACAGAACCAGAGCTGTGAACAAAAAAGATTTTTTTTTTTTTCAGCGCACACAGAGAACAGACAGCTAGCAGACCGTGAGGAGACAATATCAACAATCTTTTTCCAGAATGATCCCCCCCCCCCACCTTTAATAATACCCTGTGGAGTTTTTACCAGCACAAGCGTATGGAGCAATGTTTTTATGAGTGGGTCCCCGTTTCGTTTGCATCATGCATGAAGCCAGATTCCCACAGCTGATGGTCATTATGTGCAAAGAAGCATTGCACTGCATCAATAAAGGCAGTGAAGACAAATACTCCAAGCTAGCAAATATGGATATAAACAATGCAGAAATGTAATTTCTTTTTCTGTTTTATGAGGAAGAAAATGCATTCAGCGTGTTTGCTGGACCTGAAGGATTCACGTTGTGTGTCCCGGTGAATGACACTAAATGTAAACAGAAACTTGGTTTATAAGAAAACTCCACAGGGTAGCTTTAAAACAACAACCTGCACAATAAAACAGTACTCAAATTTATATTAATTCAGCTGACAGTCTGGTGGCTTTTTCTTAGCGTTACCCATTTTTTATAGCACATGGTACATTGTGTGTATGCAGAGACAGCACAAAACCCCCAGAGAGAAAATCTAATTGAATGAAATATGTGATGTAAGTAACTCCAAAACTCTGTTTCAGCTTTGTCACACATGATGAAAAATGTGAGTTAATATTTACAATTACACAACTCTACTGGTAGCTGCTTTAACATTGTGTGCTTCACTCAGTGCTAAAAAATGTGACTGGTTATCATAAATATGCATCACACACACACACACACGCACACAATTTATATTTCATCACTGTGGTCGACCACGGAGGATTGAAGAAATGCTAATGTGTCCGGCAGCTTTCCTATTTGGTATCAGTACTCATGATGATCCTGCTTTGGGTCCAGTGGGACCTTACCTGCAGCAATATGAGTACAGCATTAACTCCATGCAAATATTGCCAGAGGAAAACAAACCTGCAAAGTAACTCATCTACTGACTGGTTATGAGGGAGTCATCAGCTTCCTCTCAAAGACAGAGGGAAGAAAAAAACAAGATGTCTCGTGGTTCAAAACAACCTCAGAGTCTGTTGTAATTTCCGTCGCAGCCTTTGTATGTGAACCTACTGCAAAGTGTTTCACAGGCTTTTATTGACTTTATTCTTCAGTGGGATTTAAAATGTTACATATATCTCAACTTTTGCTTCTATTTCTCATTCTAAGCTGATAATGTAATTTAGTTTTATGACCTGCTTCTCCATCACAAATTCAATCATACCAAATTATATCATCTGGAATTTCATCCCACATTAGCCTGTGTTATCTTTCTAGAAACTAAATGGGAATGAGATTTGGTTCAAATTGAGGTCATTTGTGGGTGCGCACATACAAAACTGCACCTTTGGCCGAAATTTAATGAATGCTGTAATTCCAGAGGAGGGAAGGAAATCCAAACACGTGTGAAGAACATTCTTGGCCTGCGGCTAAACTTTCAAAAATGACTTATCTTCAGTCGGCAGAGGTGTAAACAAAATGTCCAGCACGGTTGGAACACAACTTAACACCAGCTAACAAAGCTGATGTTTAAGTAGTTTCAGGGCTCTGCTGCTCTGAAGCAAATATTTTGATCAAACCTGGCAGCATTAGCAGCTTTAACCGAAGAGCAGCCAACACTCGTCATCAGACAAACAAAAAGCAGGATCACACTGGTCGAACAGGTGGAGCCGTGGCTCCTCTGGGTGTGAACTGGGATTGTGATGGTGGTGGTGTAGCTGCTTTCAAACAGTCTGTGAAGTGCAAAACAATGCTGGCGTCTGTGGTGTTAAGGATGCAGGGTTTGACTAGAATATAGAATAACCTCTCCCACCTTTCTTGAGACTCGTGGTTTAAAATGACAGATTATCATTGTACCAACATTACCATCAGTCATTTGAAGGTCAGTCTTAAGACTTTATGAAAAGAAAAAAAAAAAACTTTACTGTTCAAATATATATTTATTTCCTTATTCCTTCATACAAACATCTTTTTTTTTCTTTTTTTTTTCAAAAAATAAACTGTTGAAACGGATGAATCAATACTAGCACACTGTCATAGCTGTGAACAGTGTCAAGGTAGTTGAAGAGTGGGTAAAGCTGTATGATGATTGGATATCAAGCAACAGAAGGGGATCCTCAAGGTTGACACACAATAATAAAAGCAAGTAGTTGTCTCTCTTCCACTCTGTATTGATCTCCAGCACCTGAGTTGTACAGGAGCAAGCACTTTCAGCACTCTCGTCAGGTAGAAATACACTGGAGAGGTTTTGCTCCTCTGTGCAAAGATTCATTGGATTAGAAAGATAATCACGGGCAATTAAATTCTGACTTCTTCCTCAAATGGTGAGACTGCAGGTGCAGCTCAAATGCAAATGTATTCATCAGGACAAGTCACTTCATCTGGAGTTGGGTGTACAAAATCTCATTTTTCATAGAAGGAGGGAGGAAACCTGCAAGTGTGCAATTTCCACTCATTTCTGATGCAAATCAGCTTCAAATCAGGGAATTTTGTTGTGACCCTTGTGATCTGCTTAGCTAATGCACTTGAAAAACGAAACAAAAGTCACCCTGATGTCAAGGCGTTTCCTCTCATTTTGACATTTTTTTTTTTTTTAAGATGAATTTTAACTCCTTCTGAAGGTAGATTTTGTTTAAGCTCTTACTGGGTGACTGGAGGGATAAAAGCTCCCTCATTAACACGCTTTCGTTTTTCTGCATGAGAAGTGGGCATTTTCCACTGAACACCTCTTTAACCGGAGGCTCAGATGCGCGTCAGATGGCCACAGAATCCACCATCAGTTGACAAAATGCTCCTCTTTGATTTCATGTGTTGCGTTCAGGTGGTTGGCCAGCTCTTGCATCACAGCATCTTTGCCAATCTGATCGTTCCTCCTCTTTTCCATGATCACGTCCTCCAGGCTCTGAAACTCCAAGACGTGACTCTTCTTCTCTGAAAAGAGTAGTTTTAATCGGTACGGCTGCTTTCCTATCCGTATCTCCCCTCCGATTTTGAACTCCCGCTTGCTAAAGCGGCACCAGGCGGCAAAACACTCAGAGTTCCTCCAGTAGAGCTCTCTGTCTCTCGACCCAACGTGGTCCAGGGCGTTGCGCACAATCACCTCCGGCGGGAGCGCACGGTACCTGTAGAGACTGTTCACTATCCTGCCTTTTTTGCCCTGGCTCACGTCGGTGAGAAAGTTGTTCTTTATCTCAGCCCTGTGCAAGTGAACCACCTGGAAGTCCCCGACGTAAACAGCCCAGTGTGGGTATTGTCCCGTGGCCACAAACTCCAGCAGGTCCCCAGGTCTGCACTTGTTCAGGAGACTTTCCGCAGAGTGAGTCGCGCCTCCGGTGGGTCTCTCGTAGACGCACTCCTCTCGGTAATGAATCGCGCACTGCAGCTCATCCTGGGGGTCGAAAGGCTTCTCTTCATGGTTTATGGCGTGGTTGGTCGATGAAAAGTGGTCCAAATGATCGTCCTGGTCGTCGTCGCCGTCGTCGTTGGAGAAAATGTAAGAGACGCCGATCCGCGGTCCGTCGTCGTCCGGGTCGAACCCATTTGGGTCCGACGTCGGCACCTCTGCGTAATTTAAATGCGTTAGTTTCTCCACCTGGTTCCCCATAAAGGTGAGAGGTGGATGGAGAGGGAGATAAAGCCGAGCACACACAAACAGGATCCACCTGTTCCCGGCGCACTCAGTTCAGCGGGGAGGAGAGGCGGAAGGCGGCGTGGGGCTGTGCGGTGTCAAAACGAAATCCAAAGCGGTGAAGACGGGCGCCAATAATCCATGTCCAGCTGCATCGATCCTCCTGATGAACGCCAGCTGCGCGACCTGTGTGGAAATAAACAAGACAGCAGCTTAAACACGGAGCTCAGCACACCCAGAAACCTATCTGCAAGTCAAACTATAACGCATAGTTCACATTCCCGACAGGTGTAACCTGACTCACCTGTTGACTCACAGGTTCCACAGTACTCACCTATATAACTAATGTCTTTACTTTTTATGCCTCCTCGGTGTCGTACGGTCTCGCCTACACTTCTGCTGCCATGTCAATACTTCTAAGTCGTTTTCCAGAATGACTCCGGTTCATTTTCTCCAGATCAGCCCACAGTGAAAGTCATCGGACAGTGGGCGGACTCACCTGCAGTTCAGCTCCTGACAGCAGCTCTCACACACACAGTAGTGCCGTCACATCGGTAAAATGAAGAAGGCTGCTTCACACTGCTCTGGCTGCCGCTCCTTCCTGTCTGACAGCCTACGGCGTGGTGCGCTCTGCTCCACAGACCGTGTGTAGTGTGGACCTCAGCGCTTGTTGCAGCTGAACTCAGGATCCAGTGACTGCTGGGAGGTGTTGTCTTTTAAAGCCACAGTGAGCCTGTGTCTGTGCCTCATTTCCATATTCGCTCTCAACTTCACTTCAGATAAGTGGAAAAGCATCCAGCGGTTATGTTTCCACTGCCATTTGATTTGCGTTAGAGATTATTCTAAGGGGATTATCAAAATAAAATACAGTGATTCATCTCATCAATATAGTAGAATGCATTTTACGCATCCTACTAAGGGCTTACAAAAATGACATTTTTATCGTAGTAGCCTATAATATAGAGATGTTGGATGCTGTAGGGATACATAATCTTTGTTAAAATAACTACAATTAGTATAATTGGGTTATGGTCCATATATTTTAATTAACAGAAGCAATTTTTACACAATTCTACAAAAGAGGTGAAGCAGAGAGAAAATAGTTTGATAAAATCTAAACTTTCATGAGAAAAGTAGCAGAAAAAGAGGGAGGGTTTGAGGGTGAGGAGAAGTTCTTCCATGTAAATATATAATTAGTTTAAAACAACTAAAAAAAAGTGTAAAATTCTGACTTCCTGTTCAGCAGGTGTGTGCACTGCTCACTAAACCAGTCAATTATTCCATTATTTCCATACTCAGAAGGTCATGTGACGTGATGAAATAAGATTTAAAAGCGAAATCAGATTACAAAGTGAAATCTTTCATTATCCCTGTACTGTATGTACAGGGACTCTTGATGTCATTTGAGGATTAGGATCATAAAGAGTTGAAAAATGCTACTATTCTAGAGCAAATGCTATTAACTGTGGTTTTCTTCATCCTTTCAAACTCAAACTAGCCCAGCGAAATCACTTTATTCGATAAAATCAGATGTTCTGCAAAACTGAAAGGCATACACTTTTATTCAATTTGTGTTCCATTGAACTTGGGGTCATTGTAAACAAGCAGACATGACTTTATACAATCAAAACAGACTTGAGTTTTCTGGTTATTTCTGTACGTTAACTTTGCACTGGATTTTGCCTGCAAACCTCTTGAGCTACAAAGATCTGCCCATGACGAGTGCCAGCTGGGATATCAGAACAGTGAGGGGAAGCATCTCTGAAATGCTTTCTTCTGCCTATAGACCCTTTTCACAGGAGGAAAAAGCACAAGTGTTGCTAATGACATGAACAACGGCTCGGTTTTGTTTGTGGGATTGCATTGGCAACCTCAGAGAGAACACAATCTGCTAGACAACTCTATTGAAGTGTGTCAACAAGACAAGAAACCAGACTCCTTTTTTAAAGTCAAACTGTTTGCGTTTAGCCCCAAAAAGCAGTGGGAGCAAAGCTGGATCAAACAAGAGTTTTGGAGGGCCGGTCTCATCTGTTCTCCTCCCTCTCCATCGGGCTCTGGCGCTGCCCCAGCCAGGAGTCCTACACTGGGAAGTGAGACTGTTTTCACTTTCAGCCAAAGCTAAAATCCTCCTTGGACAAGCCAGATATTGAGGCTTACAGTGTCTCAGGCAGCCATTACACCTACCTCTCAGAGCTTTTGAACAGATGAATGTGAATTCCAGATCAAACATAACCAGAAGAAAGCAAACATCTACAGGGAATTGATTGGGTTGGGGGGGTATTTTTGTTTTTTTTTTCCTCAGCGCTGCATGTCTGTACGGTATTGTGATTGAATTTCTGAGGATATTCACAGCTCCGCATCCATCCAGAGAAACAGCTTTAATAGCTCTGCCTGTGATGCGGTGAATGTTATGCTGGTGCGTGTTTGTGTGTGCACTTTCCACAAATTGAACTGTTGTTGTGAAATTACCTGTGACTTAACATGTTGTGCAGTAAACAGGATTACATTTGCAGAATGGTAATTCAGAATGAAGCAGAGTGGAGAAATGAATGAGTCAACATTAGCTAGCTCATTTGTTGCCACTTAATAGGTGAAATGCTCTTAGTGCTGTGTGACGCACTGTTTGGAGGGAAGGGGCAATTAGAGATTTTCAAAAATGCCTAGTGCCAGGTTAATAAAAGATTAGCTTCACCTAGCTTCATGTCAACACCGCCTTTGTTTGTTTCCCTTTGGAACAAAGACTCCACACAGGGAGCGAGAGCAGGCGGGAAGGGAGAGGTTTAATCACGTAAGTGCATTCCCGCTGATGTTAAAGATTGGTTTGTTTGTGGCTCATTCACAAAACTTTTGGGGTTTTTTTTTTCTTCTTTTTTGAGGACACTCTTTTGGTTTCTCCAGTATCCTGCTTCAGTTATCTGCAGGAACTCATCACAAGTTTTATCACAAGTCACAGTAAGATTTTCCAAATTTCTGGAATTTATCTTGATTCAGATTGTTTATAGAGGTACATATGTGCCAATATGCTCACTAACCTGAAGACAGACTCAAACGAACACTTGCTGGATTTATAGATGCCAGTAGTGATCACTCTACTCTCCCAGTAATTCTCCAGCACACCTGGATCTGAGATGATATAATCTGAAGATCAAAACTTCATGTCTCCTGTTCTGGCTCTGCAGACTACATGCATGCTGTGTCCTCCTGCAGACACTGCCCTCTTGTGGTTCTGTCAACTTGCTGCATCATGTAGGCAGCAAAATATCTGAAAAATGATCTACCCACACGCTCCCAATTACAAAATACAAGTTTGGTATGCATTTATCAAAAGGTCTGCAGCTTTTATTTACATCCAATGAGACTGGAGTGCACAGAAATGCTCCAGCTGAAACACAAACAAGTCATCTCTTCTTCAGTTCTAAATTCACTAGAAGAATAGAGCTTACACAAATAATTACTAAGGCCTAGTTTTTATGGTGAATGACTCCAATAAAAGCGTAGAGGGCTACATCCGTTTGCCCTGTCTCTTTTGGCTCTGGATCATTCTCCTCAGCAGCTGGTCAGGAATCAGATCCGACTTGCTCACATCTGTGTTCTCGCAGCCCACCACAGGACAGCTAGAGGACAGTGAGAGAGGGAAACACAATTAATGGGTATCACAACAAACAAATATGCAAATTCACACAAATGCGAGCAAGTGCGGGTTTTAAAAAATCTCAGCACTGATACACTTGCAGACAAGCACAACATCATTTCATTAGTCAAACATCTAATCAGAATGAGGAAAGCCCTCTCAAGTAATTCTGCTATAGGTGTGCACATAAGGTGTGCACAGTGGCCACAGTCAGGACTCAAGACAATAGGCAAGTTTCTTTGACAATAACACAGACCTGCGCTGGGATTTCATCAGTGCTCCTCTTGGACCAGACACATCTAATTTCATTTCAACATCAAAGCAGTATAATAAAGAAAATGTGAATTAAGGCAGTCTGCTGGTCCCACGCCAGCCTGCCGACTTGTTTACTGCAGTAAAACCTGACTCAACTTTCTAACAGCCCTCCAAGGGAGCATGTCTTACCGGCATTTCTTTTTCTGGCTGTGTCTTGTTTTGATGAGGCACAGTATGGCTTCTTCGTCGTAGTGGTGGTTACACTTTTTATTCTTCACCGGGTTTACCATCTCCACCTTGAATACAGATGCACAGTGGTGTGTTATGTAATGAAACACACAGGCCGGAACA
Source organism: Chaetodon trifascialis (assembly GCF_039877785.1). NCBI lineage: Eukaryota > Metazoa > Chordata > Actinopteri > Chaetodontiformes > Chaetodontidae > Chaetodon > Chaetodon trifascialis. Next base: position 12,010,299 of record NC_092062.1, read on the forward strand.
CAGTATAGCTGCTAAAGCATCAAATCAAGGCGGTTTTCTGTTTTGTAGATACTGAAACTTAGAAATTATTGTCAGCAATTAGGTACAGGGGTAATAAGGTGGAAATGCTTTAAAACAAGAAAGAAAATTCAGTGTGACAGCATGAACGGCTGTAGTGTAAAATAAGCCACCAGCAGGCTGCAGCGGTCTACCTGTGTGAGTGGGCAGGTGAAGTTGACTTGGCTCTGTGAAACTACGACGTCCCCCTGGAGATCCTCCGTGTTCTCTGCTGGCTCTTGGCTGGCTGAAAACAACATACATGCATTGTGCTTCCAAATGGCAACTCAGTGTACTAAATGATGAACTGGTGCACTGACAACATGGCAGGAGAATATCCATCAGGCAAGGACATAGATTTGGCAGAAACACTTCCCACTTGGGTGCTTAGAAATTCAAATCTAATCCTGCATGTTATTAAATATTAAAAAACAAACAAAGAAAAATAAGCCATGAACGATTTGCTGTTTACCAAACTTTACCACCACTTCACAAACTCTTCATTTAGCAGAACACACACGGCCACATACAATTACAGTAGCACACAAAGCCTTTAGATATTACACCAACAGACACACAGAAACAAACATGCACACACAAGAATCTGAGCTGCTCACAGAGGTACAAAGACATCACACAGCCACACATAAAGCACCCCCCACTTTGTAGCCCACGTATAAAGTTCACAATATCTATTGTTGATGTCCCAGTGCAGCTGCAACAATCAAATAGTCAAAGGCCATTCTGTGTTTAAGGTATTAAAAAAAAGCATACACACACACAGATATATATATATATATATATATATATATATATATACACACACATACACACACACACACACACACACACACACACATATATATATACATATACATATATACATATATACACATATATTTATATATCACAACGTAACGTTTAGGACTGCATCAGACGATTGAAAGGCAGCAGTTTCACTCATCATCTCTACAAAGAACCAAAAAACATGGCAGTGTCTGTGTGTGGCCACCTTTTTAATAAGGGGTGTAATAAGGACAACAATTAAAAAGCAGAAAATAACAGCTACAGGGTGGCCAACAAACAATTATTCAACAGTAAACTCTGCCAACTCTGGTGCGCTTGTTTAAAATTAAGCTAATTATCCTGAAAAAGGACACATCCTGAGATTTCTCTCCTTGGCTGAGAAGACCTCCTGCAAGCACGGCTATTAGCAGAGTCTCTTGTAAGTCCTGAATACGCTGCTTTCAGTCTAGCAGTGAATAACTTCAGACTTTCCACCATCCCCATTTCTTCTCTGCACAGGCCTTACCTTGGTTGAGAGAGCTCTTGATGCTGTCCTCGAAGGCCACCAGTTTGGGGTGATTGTGCAGGTCAGTGTCAGAGAGCCTGGCCGTCCTCTCTGTGAACTGCTCCTTCACTTTGGCAGACAAGCTGAACATGGCCTCTGGGTGCTGTGTAACAACCTACAGAAATCAAAGCAGGTTAGGCTTATTTCTCCGCATTTACAGTTAATTTACAGTTAGAGTAAACTTCGCTGTTTTCTGTGGCATTTTAAATAAACACCTTACATCAAGACTTGCCACTCCAGAGAAAGTGGGTGTACACAGAGCAGCAGGAGCCACTATTAGTGCTGAATGACCTTCCAAAGAACCGATCATCCATGAGCACTTTTTGCACATTTAAGTCATTATCCCAGTAACACATTTTGAGGCTGACCTGTTCATTTAGTATAAGGGGAAAAGATGCTTTCCACGCATGTGATCGCACCATGTTCACTTGCTCTCACCTCTGTTGTGACTTGTTGCACAATGTCAACAAAGAAGTTAATCTCCCTGTCCAGCCTGGCACACTCCACAATCATGGCCCTCATCTCGTCGATGGCAGGGTTCACGTCTTTATCTGTAACAGGACACACACAGTGACTGAAAAAGTCTTCAGATCATAATTTACTTAAGTAAAAGGAGCAACTACATACTGCATATAATACGTATAGATACGCATTATGTAAAATGTTCCATTACATGTAAATTCTTGCATATTTAAAAAAAACAAAAACTGAAGTACAAGCAACAGATGTATCAAACGCACAAGAATGGCGCTATCAAATATAATATCACATGACTGGATCATTATCATTGATGCAGTACAGAAGAATAAAGTAAAGCACAAAAGGGAAATGCCTAAATATCGTTTACGTAACGTTACGGGTATTTTACCTCAAAACTGTAAGTAACGTTACTGTGTTGAGGTAAAATATATTGTTACTTTCCACCACTGGAAATACACTTATTACACCAATAGCACCACCAGGGCCAGGAATGGATAACTGCGAAGATCTCTGCTTATTACGTAGCGCTAAATTAGACCAGACACTGGTTAAAACTAAACAATAAATCAGAGAGATGGAAAAAGACCAGTTGAGACAGTAAGTACCACAAGTAGACTCCCAAGCAGACTGGGAACACTTGTATTAATTACCCTGTGCTTCCGCCAGGTCCATAGCCACATCTGTCACTATGTCCATGCCCGTCCCGATGTCTGCCTGACACGACTTCAGGCTCGACAGTGTTCCGTGAACCGCGCTAAAAGACATTATTGCGGATACCTTTTATCCTCTGAGAACAGACAAAATAACGTCAAACATAACCTAAAGTTAAGCTAATCTTGTTAGCCCAGGTTCCTAACGTCACCTGCTTGTTAGCTTAACGTCAGCTAGCTTGCTAACATACGAGTTACTGTATGAATGCGAAATAGCCCTGTATTAATCGATGAAAGTTTGTTTCCGACTACAATTATGTCACCAATAACCAAAAGTGAAAGAGTCACACGTAAACACAAAGAGCATACTAGTCACGCGCGAAAAATATAACCACAACAGTTTGTTTAAGAACCGCCTTCCGGATCCGTTTTGTTTTTTATTTTCAAAATAAAAGCACTGACCAAAAGATCCAAATATCAACTTACAAGAAACAAAACATAATTTGAACAGTCGTTTTTATTAATGAATTTCATTTGGAAATGGCATCAAGTGAAAATATACAAAGTTGGCAAGTTTAGTAATATGCAATTTAAATTTTCTATCTATGTACAATCTATTATAGTGCATTAAGACATTAATGGTCAATGAAATGTGTAAGGAAACAATTAAATCCTTTTTCATGGAAGACATTGAAGCACAATTACAAATCACATAATTACTAAAGGCTGCACTGCATTTAGCTGCTTTACTTTCAGGGCTCTGGTTATGTGTATTCTGGGTCACACTAATAGGTTACTGAGGTGCTTGAATAGAACAAAGCAATCAGTAGCTCTTCTCCTCATATGAAAAGTAAAAACGTCTTCAGCGAAAAATGCCTATGCCAACAAAAGCACAATTTTCTGATGAAAATCCAGATCTTCACAGTATTGTTCTGAATTCATCAAAAATGAAACTGGGCACATGGGCTTCGGCAACCTTAAAAGTACAGAGAATGAAAGAGAAATACACATTAGTACCACACAATACATATCGTAAAAATGCAAGACATAGAGCTCAAAAATGTCTAGGGTTGTGTCTCAATCAAGGCATGGTGCTGTATGATTAACTATTTATTACAGCTGCAAGTCATTAAATCTTATTGTATAACAGCAAAGCTTTTAAACATATTAGGCTACAATCAGAAATCACAGCTCGGGCTAATGTAAACTGTTCAAAGTTGTCCCACCTTGCGTGACAGTTTTGTGTACTTCACATAGTCTTCCAAGAACATCAGAGCTCCCACCACATCAGAAGGCATGTCAGGGATCTTCTGACTATGACAGGATCAAATTAAAACTCAAACATGAGTTCATAAAGCCGTAACAGTAACATTTCATAAAAGTATTCAGATCAAGCAAACAAAAAGAGAAACAATTTCTTGCCTTAAAAACAACACACCAAGATGTCATTTGTATGTCACTTAAAGTCTGCTTTGTTACCTTGTGCACTGCTCCATGATAGAGCGGATGAACTGACCAATGAGAGCCATGAACTGTTGTGTGTATCTGGAGTGGAACTGCTTGAGCAGGGTGAGCAGGCCGAGCACCAGCGGAGGCCAGTCAACTGGGTCTGTGGCTTTCCTGCAGGTCATTCCTGAGAAAATACGAGACATCGGCTGTGTGGTTATTTACACGTGTATGCAGCCTTACACACCAGAAAGTTTTGCATACTGACTGGAAAATGCAGCAGATAATTTATCACCATTAAACCAAGAATCTGGTTTGCTCGCAGTCCTTAAACCTTCCTGGTTCAAGTACTGACTTCCTACATTTCCTAAAATAATGCTCTGTAAATACAGAAAGCAGTCTACCCAGTTAAAAACCACATTCAAACTGTAAGAGACAGAGCAGCCAATAATTAGTGTTATACCATGTGGGCAGTAAAGTCCTAGCTGAAAGTGAGACCAATCCTCAGAACTATAAAAACATGGACGTGAAATTGTGTAAGAAATACCTCTGATGATGTGATGGATAAACAGAAAGAGGAAATTAATGTTCTCTGCAACACCAGCCATGACAGCACACTGGTTTAACATGTTGCACTCACAACAGAACAATAACAGCTGTTCCGTAAACCAAAAAAAAACTTGCCTTGGTTTTTGCTGTACTGAAGTTTAGGCAGCTGAGCGATAATAAACAGGAAGTTGATGATGGGGAAGTAAGGTAGGCGCTTTGTGGTGATGTAGATCTGTGACAAAGGAAAGCGATCAGAGCATTCTGCAACGAAAACCACACAGACGACAACAACAAGCACTGATCACATTGTGCGGGAAGCGACACCCGTAATCTCCACACCTTGTTGAGTGGGTTGTGAATGCCAGCAGCCTCCAGGTGGGCAGTGATGTCATACAGAAGAGTGTTGTCCTCTTTCGGATAGGGCAGAGACGGATCCTGGTAGTGAGCTTCAATATCTGCCAGCAGAGACCTGGCAAGGTCACAATGAGAGTTGACATAGATGAACAAAATAGTCTGAGGACTGTTTCTTATTGGAGCAAAAATCATTTATCAACGAATACTTGTGCTTAAATTCTACTTAGGAAACTCACATCACATATGCTCTCCTTAAATCAAACAGCAAGAGCTTTGACATTAAGTAATTAATATAGTCCGAGTACTTGGCAAAAGAAGTGGCAATAATGAAACATTTATACAGATATTAGAGAAATGGTGCAGTATGTTCTGAGCTGGTGAGACTGGACTGACTTGTTGAGGTTTTCCAGGGCAGCAGCCAGGTGTTTGGAGTCAAACTTGCAGGAGTAGTTCAGCTCATTAGCGATCTGTTGTCTGAGAATCTGCATCTGGCCCACCTACAACAAACACATTTATTTCACATTATCTTTATAGCATCATGTTTTTATTGCCATTGATGGATGATCAACAAGCAAGAGTGGCATGCACATACAGGAGGGGTCATTAAAGATGCATTAAAGATTGTAAACACAATTTGAGCTCATGTTTCATCTTCAAAGAATGAACCGTGAACACTGAGCTATTAATATTTAATTCTGTTCACAACATTAGAGAGTATCGTGGAGCAGTACCTTCATGATGGCTTCCAGGTAGGCACCCCAGATCTTCTGGGTTTTGGCCACTGCACTGGCATACACTTTGCTGGCATTAGCTGTATAAAAAAAAAAAAAAGTTTCTTATCAAGGAGTAAAAAGATCATGGCAGGCTGCAGGATTTCAGAAATCAATAATTACCAACGATGCCCTGGACTGGGTTGACAGCACCCAGCATGGCTTTAAAAACATCCACCACAGCTTTGTCCCTCAGGATGGTCTTCTGAAGTATTGTCAGGAAGTTCTAATGGGAGAAACAGGTTGATAATGGCACAAATATATTCAAGTATGCACACAATACGCACTGACAATACCATAAAGGCCCTCAAAGACCAACTTGTTACCAATTACCTGAAGTTCCTTGACGATCATGAAGCAGAGCAGACGGTCTAGTCCATTGAGGCCAAATGTGCCCAGCGTGTTCTGGATCTCAGAGAACAGCCTGTTGTTGGTGACCTCATGGTGGCTCTTCAGGTCATACCAGGTGTTCATCTGGTCGATGTAGCACGTCGACCTTCAGAAAGGACCAATGTTTGTCAGGCAAGCTTCTAAAGACTGCCAGATTCAGCATCTACAGATTTCATCAGTAAGCTTGTATCTCCATCTTCAGATTAAAGTTGTTCTGAGACAAAAAAGAAATCAGTTTCAGTGATATATTTGAGGACACATACTTGGGATCAGTGATTCGGAGGATCTCTCTGCAGAGACGACCGATGAAGGTGGCAGACTCGTCCACAGAGGGAAACTTTGGGATGGGGATGTGGGTGGACTGGTGCACACTCTGCCAGTCCTGGATCTGATTGGAAGCAAGGAAACAACCAATCAATCAACTTCATTACAGCCAAGCAGACAAACAACCAGAGCACCTCTTACTGATTACAGCGGGATGAACTGGTGTCAGTGCATTATTCAGGGATGTGATGAGAATCAGCAAAAAGCATGCTGATGCACTGAGCCTGACCTTGGCCCTCAGGAAGCTGTTGCATTCCTGCTCCACATTGTAGTTGATGATGCGGGACACTTCCTCCTGCCAGATTTTAAGGCCGTAAATACTGACATAGTCCTGGATGTACTCAAAGGACCTGTAGAACCCGTCCATGGTGGCTGCCATCTCCTTCAATTTGGGCATCAGCTCACTCGGCTAAGAGATTGGAAGATTCTTGTTTAGCCTCATCTTTTCATTTTTCCCTGCTGTTCTCCTTGATTCTCACAGCGCAAGAGGACACGGACATTAGTTCAAGTTGGTTTTGTCCTGTGACCTGGCGAAACTTAATTGATTGATCGTGCACTATAAAATCTTAACAGAAAAATACGCTGCAATTCACTGCGATCAGCAGTGAGAAGATCTGACCTTAGCCTTGGGGTTGAAGATCAGTCCTTTGTGCAGAGCATAAGCTACCCTCTTCACCAGCTCCTTCCTGATGCCATCCTCCAGAAGCTGCTTAGGATCCACCTAAAGCGTCACGGTGCGTTAGTAAAGTAAAATCCGACATAGTGACTTATTCTTGTTACTGTGGCTGATGACAACACCACATCTCTGCCTGCATGTTGGGACAAAGGCAAACATGTATAACATCATCGACCTTAATGATCCCAACGAGAGTGGTCTTCATCATCAGGATCCCCTCAGTGAAAATGGAGATGTCATGGGTGAATTTAGCCACCTGTAATCACATGAAGGATGTTAACGCATGCAAATGACAGATAAAACCCAGTGAGCCTTAAATCAAATCCGTCTGATGTCAGCGCATTAGGATAAGATTAAGAAAACATATTCAACATCAATTTGTGTAAAAAGAGATGCTTGCAGATATTGTACTTGAACAGTCCTGCTGTTTTGTTTTAATCTTTAAAATTGAAATTCTAGACTCTCTCTAACAACCACATTTAATTTGATGGCATTTGACTTCATTTCAAAACATGTCATTTCAATATCAGCCTGACAAATTCTAACTAATGCAATTCAAGGAAGTCTCTGCACAATCTGATTCCATATCACCTTCTTTTCTGGTTTGTATTTCACATCAAAAGTTGTGAGATTGAAAAATCTTCAGAAATGCTGGCTAGTTTGATTGCCTCACAGTAGATGAGTCAACATCAAAACAGAAATACTTGAGGTCTCTCTTTCTGCTGTTGATTTAATATATTATCAAAGGATTTTTCCCCCTTTACTTCGGTGACATTTTGATCAATCCAGGAGCTACATGCACAAGTGTGAATGATTCAAACACGACAGTTATCTTACTTCATAGCGAGCCCCAAGCTGGGAGTAATCCTTCAGCTTGTCCTTATCTAGCCGTGTTGGCACCTCCATGATATCATGGATCTGAAGCTTGATGATCTTGGCTAGAGAGGTAAACATGCTCTCTGGGATGATCTGCAGCACCTGGAAACAAGAAGATAAAATACCCAAACTGAGCACCAACATGAATCTAGCGTATGTTCGAGGGTTTTTTTAAGACAGAGGAGTCAAGATTAGTCTTCAAAAGCAGATGGTGCACAATGCTGCAGATGAAGAATCTTGTATTCAGCAAGGAGAAGCAAATCCTCCTCCTGGCATAAAACAGCACGGCATGTGACTGATGAAACCAGAAGGTAATAGCTTCTGAAGGTACACATCCACCAAGGAGCTGTTTTGGGCAAAATTTGCCAAACAGTTGGTTGTAGAAACATTAATCATAGCTGCAGCTGTTGCTGAACAACAATTTACAGCATGCAGAGCTCATTTGTTAAAGTTGTGAAACCGTTTTTTAAACCAAGTTCATTTACGAGTGCCACAGGAAATGTCAGAGTCTGCTGAAAACCGTGAGACACAGGAGCGACTTTTGTAAGGTCAAAGGTGAAAACATGGCTTCACTGTACCTTTCTGACATAAGCCACCAACTCTCCAGAGTAGAACTGGGAGACACTCAGCAGGTCAGCACTGTTGGCTTGGTTGATTCGCAGCAATGGAAGATCCAAAGCAGATGCCAGCTGGTCTCTCACACACACACACACACACACACACACACACACACACACACACACACACACACACACACACACACACACACACACACACACGCGCACACACACGCACGCACGCACACACACGCACGCACACACACACACACAAGAATAAATAAATAAATAATTTCATTTTGAGTACACAGGTAGCATTTCTCCACATCAAGGCAAACTTACAGGAAGATTTTATTAATGCATAATTGTTATTCTTCCTTTGTCTCCTCACCTTCAGAAACGTAGCTCTCAGTTTAGTAACCATGGACGGGTTGACTCTGATGCTCTCCTGCATAATTGATGTGAAGCTGCGGAATAAAACATGAGGCAGAAGTGAAATCTGCTATACAGACAAAACTTAAAGATATCGGAGTTGAGTTTAAAGTCAAAACAACGGCAGCGCTGTGGTCCTCATGATGGTTGATATAAGAAACTAGGCAGGCTGTCTCAGACTGTCTCACTGTCTTTGGCTGACCATGTTATCTGTCATCACCTGCAAGCTGTTGAGGAGCTTTTGAGTGAAAATAATGTGAACTACAATGAAAATATAGTAATTAATATGGCATTTAACCAAACTGTGTAGCGACTGCTTTATCAACTCTCTTTATTCACGGTTACTTTACCATTTTCTTATTTACCAGTATTTTAATGTGGCTTTATCGTTTAACGGTGCGTACCTGTCAATTATCTGCCATGCATAGGACAGGTCTCCAACTATCTGCATGGTGATGAGCACTTCCTCTTTGATATTGATGGTGCGGATCATCTGGTGCAGAAACTTCCTGGTGTCGGCCAGGAACTGACAGACCTGCAGGTTAGACTCCAACTGATGGAACTCCTGGACCTAAAATGAAGAGAAAACATTTTTATAGACACACATAACCATGCAGAAAACAGACAACACTGCAAACACATGTCTGTATCCAAGAACTGTGGGCAACCGTCTGGCAGTCTTATTTCATTGATGTTAAAAAAAGACAATTCTCTATTGGCACTCATTAAATTTCTGGCTCATGAGGATAATTTGGTGCTGGCGCAGAAGACTGTACCCATGGACGAGCTAATTGTGTAAACAGTTATCACTGGCTATATAAATAAACATCACCCAGTGTTTGCAATTTTTGTGAAAATCATATTTGTTCTATTTCTTGTTTTACAACAGACTGGCAGGATAGACGGGAGGAAATGAGGGCATTACAGTCCACTGAGCCAACAAGACACTTCTATTATGTACTCTGATGTGTCTCTATTATTTACATTTCACAGCAATTATTTTGTTTGTTTGCGCAAATCGTTCTTGGATTCACTTATAAGTGAATTATATGCATGAAGCAAAAGCAATCAAAGTAACTGTGGGACTGCAAAGCACTATAAAATGATTCAAATTGAGATTCTAAGGTCAAAAGAATCCAGTGAAATTTGAGCTAACCAAATCTTGTTGATCTGCACCGTCGGTTTAGTGTGGAAAATATAGAAGCAGCGTGAAATATGATTTTCTTGCTCACCTCAACAAGAGCCTGTATGAGCTGAACCGTCTTCCTCCCAGCAGCTGTGGAGTCCTCGTAGTTCAAAGACTCGATCTGCTTTGAGATTTCTCTGAACCAGGCCTGTAAGTTCTCTATGAGGAGTAACAGAGGTGTTTAGTGCAGGTGCGGAGAGATTGTTATCCGACTGTTTTTCACAAGCGGCGGTTATGAAAAATGTGTCTCTCTGATAGAGCTGGAGTCGCAATAACAAAAGTGAGCATGACTGATGTAAATTTAATATGCCTTTCCCTGCATTGTGTCCTTGATGCATTTTTTTTCCATGATGTCTCTCTGCCTCAACATTTTCCTCTGAACAGCTTCAAGCTTACCCTAATTTAAGGATTTGTGTTCCAACACTGAAACAATCCATGAAGCCTGAAACACTGCAGCGCTGAGGTTCCTCTTAGTCAGAACCACTTCTTTGTTATGTGTGTGTAATCCGTCACCTTATCCGCCAAATGGTGTAACTCACCATTTTTCTCCACCCTGGTGAGAGGTTTGACACCAGAGAAGACTTCGGCTAGCTCAGTCATTCTCTCTGATCCCTCCTTCTTATAGCTCTCCCATTTCATCTGCTTCTCTGACAGCATCTGCTTGAACATCTGGCAGAGGGACAGTACAGATGCTGAGTCGATGAGGAAGGATTAGTCAGATGACATGTGTAATGAGAACATTAAATTTGTGGCCTCTCCTGGTGACAGACTGACTGGCCACATGCTGTCTCACTGTGTGCTAATAGACGACGGGACGGGGACACACCTAACAAGAAACCCAGTTAGCCCGATCACTTTGGAATTATTCAAGAATTAATTTCACATTTTCACTCTGTCTACAAAGAGAGCAGCAGCACACAGTGTGTCTCTTGTTTTCCCACGTTTATCGAGTACTGAAGGGAGACTCTCACCTCTTTGAGAGTGAACTCGAACTGAGCTGTGTCTAGCAGGAGCTGGAACAGGATCTTGGGCTTGTACTTGGAGTCATTGAGCACTTGGTCTTTGATCTGACGCAGTCGCTTGTTGTTTGGGTCATAGGCTGTAAGAAAATGGCTAATTTGAGTGAGTGCATAGGACAAAACTATTTTTATTAACATCATTATCAAAATATTTAACAACTTTGGAAGTCTCCTTCAGGCGCCTTATGGAAAATACAACGTCACAAGTGGGACATTATGTGCTCCTTTCCAAGCTACATTGTGGTCTTAAAGGAAAAACCTGCCCAAAACTCTCACCTGACTCTGCAGAGTGCAGCATCAGCCAGCGGATAGCGACGTTGCAGTCCCTCAGACAGTTGAGCAGTTTGGGGATGTTGTCCAGGATGATCTCCTCCCTGAGGAAACCTTCTTTCAGCAGCTGCTGCACCTGAGGCCTCAGGCTCTCCATGCTAGCCGCATATCGAGTGGCCTAAACACAGAGTTATGGTGGTTGTGTTGGCTGCGAGAGATATTGTTAAAAGTATCTTTCATCTTGGAATACAAATTATTCATTCATTCACTCCCACTAGTTGTCTCCTCCTGCTACGTGTGCAGAATTCTTCAGGACTCAGTGCCCGTACTTCAGCCCGAGCGCACGTACATTCACCATCAAACTTTTCAAGACAAGTTTAAAAATGTCTTTCAAAGTCACTGATTTGAGTAATACCCTTGTGTTTCAATTTAGATTCTGCACAGTCACATTGGATGACTTGCAAATTCTGCAGAGACACTTATCAGTACCTGCATACAATAGCGTGCCACACTGAAGGACTGTAAATCCACAAAGCTGGAGACTGTGCCACATTGAACCCAGTCCATATTTTTAATACCTGCTCTTTGATGTTCGCAGAGTCCAAGGTGTAGTTGAGAGCGGTCTTGGCAGCTTTGTATGGTTCCCACGCCTCCACCAAGTTCACTGTGATCCCCATGTAGATACTGATAACCTGCAACAAAACAAAGCGAGATAAAGCAAGATAGTGAAAGCCAAAACTTAACACAGCGCGGGCCATAACATTTCACAAAGTTGTTTATATTTAGTTCTAATCCACCGGCATGACATTAGTCATCAGTGCAGATTAAGTCTACAGGACATCCAGTGAATAATCCTTCCATATATATAAAGAATCTTACCCAGTTGTCAGGAAAGTACTTGTCTACTATTTCCCTCATCTTGGCCTGCTGGGTGTGCAGTATGGAGGGGCTGAAGAAGAGGCACACATACAGCATGGCTGCCTGGTTAGCCAGCGCTGTGCTACGATGCTCTGGTAGAGGGTACGCAGAAACCTGACAGGAAGTGAAATATGATTTTAGGCCCCAAACATGACACTTAACACAATCTATACCCACTCAAGTGTCAGTGTCATAATATCTGTAACAACGGAAAACATGAATCTCATCAGAAAAGACAAATGTTGTCATTTCTCAAAAATTTCAGAGTGATGTTCGACTCACTTGGTTGTATATGTCGTCCGAGCGCAGCCTCCCGATGACCATGCTGATAAAAGGGGTACTGATGGGAACTCTCTGGAAGTAGCTCTCTGGGTAGTTGGCTGGTCGTTTAGCTCCAGGCTGACTGGAGTAGCCGGTGCTGCGCAGGAGCTTGCAGATGTCATCCAGGTTGGAGTCAGCGGATGAACGGGCAGCACTGGAGAACATGTGCAACAACGGGACACAATTTAAAGACTGAGGACAAAAGTCATGTGTTCATTCCTCAATATTAACATTGGCAAAGCATATTTTGATTCCTGAATAATTTTGCCATAAAGGATTAAATGTTCAATTCAGCATGCTTCAGTGTGTATCCTCAGCGCCTGTGAGTGTGATCTTCGGCAAACCTGGCATTGTGGTTAGCGTAATCAACATAACTCAATTCAATATTCCTTTATTCGTCCTGCGAGGGGAAATTCCAAATCTAGTGATTAACAGATGTCCTTTCAAATGCAAACATGATAACATTATGTTGATATATAAACTAATATTTTGATCACAGCACTGCAAAAGGAGTCCAGAAAATGTTCAAGGTTCACTCTAATATTTTCAGCGAATGCACATATGAGTCAAGTAAAGTGACTCAACTTTGCTGTGAGTGGTTTCACTGGCCAACGAGTGAATTGAGCACTTCGAGGGTGTGAGTCAGCCAGAGAATGTCGCATGTGTGTGTGTGTGTGTGTGTGTGTGTGTGTGTGTGGGTGTGTGAGTCACAGGCGTACCTGTATCTATAGTAGGAAACAAGCATCCTCTCTCTGACTTCCCCTTCAATTTTTTGGTCAATAACCAGCAACATGACTCCATAAAGGTAGAGAGCCTCACACTGGGTGGAAGAGAAAATATACACAATTCACTTCTGTATTTTCTTTTAAGGGCAAGACATGGAAATGAATGTTGTTCCTGTAATGTTCTAAAGTTAAAACTGATTTGCATTTGTGTTACTTACTAAAAGCTGTTTTCCATCCTCATTTAGAAGCACAGTCTCCAGGGTCTGCTGAATATAAACACCCTCATGTAGGTCATCCAAATATCTGAAGACAGGAGAAAATAATAAAATAAGCTCTTGTAATATGGTCTTTATCATGATTTGTGGTTTACAAAGGAGAAAAGCAGAGAGGGAGCATGAATCGAGGTCAGGGACTGTGTTTTTATTATCCAATTCAACAGACAGCTCAAAAGGTGTTTTCATATTCTGAAGAACTTTAACTCTTAAACTGACTGAACTGAAAGTGAACTGAATAATAAAACTAAACATCCCAGTCCTGTCTTACCTGTTCAGATCCACTATATATTTGTGGACACTCTCAAAAGCCAAATAGAACCTTGACAGAATCTCGATGTTGTTCTCTCTAAACTCTTCATCCAGGTCTTGAAGCTCGGGCTTGGCTTCCAGCTTCCCCTCATAATACTCTGGACCCTGGTGAAGAAGCAACAGCTTGAAACGAGTGGAGTCGATGCTCAGTCTTCACTCATGTCTTCATGAAAATGTACACGCAGCTCCCGACAAAGGGGAGAAGGTAGAACAGCTTTTCCAATAAGAAAACAATGATTGTCATAAATCATACACAGAGCTAAAATGTTTATGTGCCGGACTCTATATCTCTATAAATGCAGTTATAACATCTGAAACAACACTAATGACTGCGTCACAATGATCATGCATCACCTGCCTGGTTTCCTTCTACACGTAATTAGCTTGTCACTTCAGCATTTGTATGTTAAGTACAGGCCAAATGGAGACACTGCAGCTATTTGGCCGTCCACACCTTAAAGTAGCTAAAGTCACAGATGATGTCTCCATATTTCTGCTGGTCACTCTTGTCCTTGAGCCTGAACACGGCCGGGATGAAGTCAGAGAGGCGCAGGAGCTCAGCAATGATGGCGTTTCCTCTAGAAACAATCCTGAGGATGGCCTGGCCGCACAGGTTGTTCTCCGCCAGGAAGTCCACCATGGCGGCTGGAGGAGGAGGAGGAGGAGGAGGAGGAGGAGGAGGAGCAGACTGACTGCTTGGATGCAGAAAAAAAAGAAAGAAAAGAAAAATATGATGCTTGAAGACAAACTCAATTTGACAGTTTGTCATGTTGAAAGTTTCATCCGCTCTGCTGAAGTGTCCTTGAGCAAGACACTGATCGCCTGCCATCACCCAGACTGGTCCTGAGCGCTGACTCCTCCGAAAGGGTTTAAGCAATGGCTTATTACATTAGTATTAGTGCATCAGCACTTTCACTGTAGGTGTTTCAAATGTATAGTACTATAAGAGTGCTTTGCATGAGAACTGACGTCTTCTCACAGGGAATACAGTGCGACATCCACTTCTGTTACTTCTTTGACACTAACTTCACCATTAGTCCTAAAATATCTGTGCATGTAACATTTTAACAGCCCGAGGTTTCACAGCTTATAGGTTTCTTGAGGACATATTTAAACACTCGTTTGGCCTTTCATAGGTTTGTTGTTAGGTGTCTAAACTGAGGAATTTTAGGAGTCACGCATTAGCTAGCTAACTGTTAGCTCTTTCTACTGCCGTCAAGCTAACGTTGGTATGTAGCCTGCTAGCTACTTTGAGAAGCTTTGATGCTTCAGATGACAACACATGATAACATGTAAACATATTGAGGTGCACTTACTTTTTTACGTATTGACGATTTAATTTAATTAGCAGCAAATGTTAAAAATCCAACACTGTATAAAAAGGCTTGCTTCTGTGGGTCCTGTCTTCTCTGTTTACTTCCTCATGACCAACCACATGACTCTGACGCTAGGTGTGTTTGATTCTCTCATTCAGCGCGCCGGAGAGGAGCGGTGACAAGCATTGTCCATGCTTTGCCCTCCAGCACTAAGAATATATTTGCTATATTTTAAAAGCATGTATTTTAATTTATTATTTTAAAACGTCACGTTCAGAAAAAGCGATTGAAGTGACGCTACCGCCTGTAAATCAAAGATGTTTATATCTGCCTGAATGACGAGGTCCGCCTCACGAGTCCTGCAACTCAGGTAAGTGGACATGTCTCTCTAGATGGCGACAGAGATCCACTGTACCCTCAGTTTATCTATCTCTCTGCTGCTCCTCTGCGCCGAGTGCAGATTTTCAGCTCCACAGGGATGCAGTGATTTGCAGGGACTGAGTAGTGAGAATAAGCCCGAACTGAAATTAAACCAACCTACTGTGGAAAATCTCAGAGATAAATCCACAGGGAAGAAATATAACACCCTACAGCCTTCAGGCAACAAACATCTTCCGAAAATATATTTTCTTGGAGGCCTCTGCAGGGACATTTTAACAGCAAACCGCTCATTATTCATCATTTATACAATAAAAATCAATATGGCTGAAGAAATAATGAACACTGCTTTTAAATACTGGGCACTGCCACCCACTGTGTCTGACATTGTTTAAAAGTGACAGTCTGCATGACCAACATGTGGTGAACACGTGAACAAGCATGAGCCCTCATGTTTCCTGAATTCAGATTGAATTGGACTTTTACTGCCAATAAGTCTAACACGTTGGCAGGCATTTCCTTTAAGCAGTGTGAGCCAGGGGTTAATAACAGTCATATGGTGGAGAACTGTTTGTTTGACCTGTCACTTTTCTGAGTGCGGTGAGGTTTCATCTCAGTCCTGGAACACTTGATGTGTCTGTGTGTCATGGTAGATTGCCTGTCCTCGTCATTCAGCGTTCATGGGGTGAAACTACTGCAAATCTTTTCATATGCATCGCTTTACTTGCATTTTATCCTTGACGTACAAAGGGTTCTCTGCTTAAGGCTATTTTTGCAGATTATCTTCATAACACTTTTGCTTTATTCATTAGTGCAGAGTGGTGATTGACAGGGAACTGGGTGACAGAGGGTGTGACATATGGCAAGGTGAGCTGCATTTAATGTCCTGAATAACGTGCTTCTGATCTCGCAGAGCCACTGGAGCACCATTATTTTAATGCATTTTATAGTGAGGACAAGGGAGAAAGACAGACAGATGCAATTTAGATTCATAGCTCGCCTCCTCGTTGACCTGGCTGTCCACAAACTACACAACTGTGTCCCTGCGGCCACTGGATTTATTACCCGTTTACCATCACACCAAGGTCACATTCTCAGCAGCACCTGGGTCAGGCACTATATGGGCTTCCTGGGAAGCATCATGAAAGGTTTTCACTAATGAGGTCTCTTACTGCACACCTTATTTATTAGCCTTCTGGTGCCTTAAGGGTTTTCTCCTCTGGTTGTCATGATTGTTCTTTGTAGAGTCTCAATTACTTTTATGGTCAAATATCAGATTATTTATGATGAATCGAATGCATAAACAGGTAAGGACTCTAGATTTGCACAGCAAAGGTGACATGTTATCCCATTGAGTATTACTCAATAACACATAAACACATGTTGTATATTTATTTAGCCATCGACTGAAGAGTGACCAAGTGACCCTCATGTCTCTGCCCATTAGAGCACTGACAGATTTCAGCTTTCATTCCCAGAGTAGCCTGGCAGCTTTTAATTGTTGGGTCAAGTAATTATCATTTGTCATTGAAACCTTTGAACTGGCTGAAAAATGATTACGTCTTACTCTGTGGGCTACTGTATGGGCTAAAAAACTTAAATTTGGATAACATTTTCAAGAAAACGTGACTCTGAGATTTGGAAACTAGAGGTTACTATCAGTATTCAGCACCTATAAGTGGCTGGTTTTAAAGTCCTGTGTGGGCATGTATGCAAAAGATGCAAGGGCATCCATGTGTTTGTGTGTGCCTAGGTGCGTTAGCAAAAACATGCATGTGTGCATTTGTCTCCGTACGCCCTGTGTGCCCTTCATTAGCAGCAAGTTGACTCTATTCAGCTTGTCTAGTGATTAAACCTTTTCATGGTGGGAACTTTCACACTACTGTGAACTGCGTGAGGTGATTAAAGGCTGTTCAATTTGTAGTCCAGTCCCACTGCTGTTCTTCCTCATTGATCTTTTTCAGGCCCTTGAAGTGAGAGCTGCACACAGCAAGCTTCTCTCACTGGAACGGGCCTGCTCTGCCCTACTCTCTCTGTCTCTCTGCCTTCATGTCAGCAAATATTTCACCAACATGTATCAAATTGAATTATAGCTAAAATTAGCTGTCATGTATGGCTGGTATTTAATCATCTTTTTGTGATTAACGCTTTTCTGTTTCTTTTGATATTGTTATATAAATGTAATTATGTTGAAGGGTATGCATGATTGCATATCAAGCCAACTTCCATGGATTTCATGTGCTGCATTGTGCTGATCTTAATGATATCTGATACGTAACTCAAGAGGGTGAAGATATATGAAATCAAAACTGGAACCCTGTGGGAAAGTCTACAGAGAACTGCCACGCTTTCAGAAAAATACTCTATTAATCTGACAGACCAAGGGATTCAGGGAAAATATTTAGATTTCACCTTCATTTTAACAAAGAACTTAAAACCGTGCTAAATGCTAAACATCTGCATGCCAACATACTCAAAATGACTGTGCTAATGCACTGATGTTAAACAAGTATTGTGTTCACCTTTTTAGGTTATTGCGTTTGCATGCTAAAATGTGCTATTATTTGGCCATAAAACAAAGATTGTGACCTTATTTTAGGGTTAGGGTTGAAAAATCAGACAATCACCAAAGTAATTACAATTTCTCCTGTTGGGAACATGATGTCTGCATGATGTCTGTACCAAATTTCACAGCAATACGTACAACAGTCGTCAAGACATTTCACTCAAAACCCCAAATATTCAACTTCATGGTGGCACTGGACAAAAAGCTACCAAAGCCAGGAGGCATCCTCTGGAACATGAATGTCTGTGCAACATCTCATGACAATCTGTTGAGCAGTTGTTGAGATATTTCAGCCTGGACTGACCAACAGACTGACATTGCCACAGAGTCATGCTGTTAGCATGGCTAAAAGCACTTTTAAATCGGAACTGAAGGTCATTAATTTTCATGTGTTCACTGCTACTTCTGTTTGCTCTCTACACGGGCATCTCATGCACTGCTCTTCTTGAGGTTTTGCCCTTTTCTCCACCAAAATGGATTTCAGGAAGGAACTTTGCCCAATCCAAAAGAAGGGTCTGAGGATGGAGGGTGTTACAGTGTTGAGATTTAAAAGCCCTTGAAGATAAAATTGTTGCTTTGGTCCATAGACTGATTTGGCTTGACTTCACAGAGGAATGTATGAACGTTCGATGTCCTCATAAGAGTACACATTAAAACAATAAATCACTTTTTTACACACTGCAGAGACAGGAAAAGACCAGTGGTCAGGTTATTACATCACCATAGATGCCAAAACACTTCCCAAAAGGAATTTCAAGGCTACCAAGTGGTTTCAGGACAAATAGCAAAAGCTGATTGTGGTAATGCTCTAATATCAGATTTGATCAAGCAACAGATGTTACCTTTATTGCAAGTCATTACTGCTGTCATACTTATTAGCATACAAATGGTTTCTAGGCCTATGGAGACCTAAAAGTTATTGCATGTGTAATTGAACCTGATCTCTGCTCTGTGACTGAGCAGCTCCAACACACACGCTGCCGTGCACACAAGGTGGTGAGCATATTTTGAGCAGGCACGAACCGCCTACACACACAAGTGCTTTTGCTCTGTTCCTCTCAACCAGTCACTGTTCTTTTTCTGAATATGTAAACACAAACAGCAGAAGAAAGAGAAGATGGGGAAGCACAATAGGAAAGGGGAATATGATCAATTATAGTGATTATGATCATGCCATTGATCGAAACAGTAATCTCTTTTACACTGTTCTTGACACAGTTTCGATTGAAAATAACACATGAATGATGAAAACTGTCATTTTTCTACACATTAAGCACATTTTTATTGACTGATATGACTGGTCCTTTGAATGGGATCCTTGAATTGCAATGATCAATAATAATCAACCAAGGAATTTAACAAATATTCCAAATCACTTTCTACCCAGTGATTTCAGAAAATGTATCTTTTCTAGGGCATGATAATTCACTCTGAATTGTAATGGGACCATGGGGTCTTTCTGTTGCTGCCACTCAAATTTATGTGACAGGTCCTTATGACTGTAACACTTCACAGAAACTATTGGTGGGAACCAGAGCAGACTTTCAAAATACAATGTCAACCTTCCATTGTTGTCTCATTAGCATTTTTGCAGATGCATTATAATGACATTCAAGATTAGGCAATATGATCATCAGATGATCCCTGAGATGCTTAGCGTGTTAACATGCTAAAGGAAGATAGAGAACAAAAAATAAACTTGCCACTGCACCTAAACACACCCTCAGTCGCTAGTATAGTTAAAGAGCCCTGCTTATCTTTAAGACATAAAGGATTATTTTACCAGATAAAGGTAAAGGTTTCAGCCAGGGAAGTAGGGCCATTTGTAAAGTCTATGATCGGAGTGACAGTGAAATGTTGGAAATCCTGGATTATACATTTGGTGTAGATGAATTTGGAGCCATTCTGTTCTGACCTCAAAGCCTCATTTGAATTTCTAGCTCTATCAAAGCTTTTACTCTCTGATGCATAAATAAAACTGTTAATCACAATTATAATCAGCATAAAGTTCACATTATAGCATGAGAAT
This sequence comes from Chaetodon trifascialis, assembly GCF_039877785.1. NCBI lineage: Eukaryota > Metazoa > Chordata > Actinopteri > Chaetodontiformes > Chaetodontidae > Chaetodon > Chaetodon trifascialis. The sequence continues at coordinate 12,030,502 of NC_092062.1, forward strand.
TAATTAATTCAGAACAACTCCCATGACACTGATGACTGGCAGAAATCACTTCCTGCTCTTTCTTTGACTCTCTTTCAAAGCAGTACAAGGCATATTTAAATGAATAGTTGCGGGAAATACGCTTGAGAAGAACCTGATGTTAAAGTCAATAGCCCCAACACTCACATATCTGTCAGTTAAATATGAAGTGACAGCCAGAAGCTACTCTAAAGCTCAATAATTAACACATTATATCTAATTTGCTTAATCCATGCAAAACAACATGTTACACTTCTACAGGATTATGTGCAGGACTAAGTTAATCTGCTAAACTGGTAACTGGCTGCTGACTACAGCTTCATATTTAACAAGGTAAGTAGGCTAAGTAAGTAAAGTTTATTTAAAATAGATCCTTTCACAGAACAAGGTCACACAGTAATCCACAAGAGAAAAAACTGTTAAAAACAAGACTAAAAAAAGGCAGAAAGAAACATTAAAAACACAAGCAACAACAGACTTTAGAAAAAAAAATTACGAACACTGAACACCATGAGTCCAGTGTTCATCTTCTTTTCGAAGGCATTATCAGAGATGGCAGCATGTAAGTTTTCAAAGGCACGATCACCTCTTGTTTTCAGTCGAGCGCAAGGGACAATCAGTAAATCCTAGAATACCTGAGTGACCTACTGGTGATGTAAGGACTGAGAAGGTGAGAGTTGTGCACAGGTGCCTGAACGTGCAGGACTCTGTCTGTGAAAGCAAGAACCCTAAAAAAAAATCCTGAACTTGAGTGGAGGCGTAAAGAAGAGATGGGTAGTTGTGATAGAAATCGTCCTGTTGGACCTGGTGAAAATGTTACAATGGGTGAGCTTGTAGGACCCAAAAGCAGAACGATGGAGAGAAATCAGTGCAAGCAGTTTATCCTTAAAATGCCAATGTTCAGAAAGAGTAGTTTGCTGAAGCTTGATCCGGGCAGGCGACAAGGAATGGCAGATGAAGGAAGATCAGGGAGACGAGGCAGGAAGACGGTGCCAGACAGAGGCTAAGCAGCGAGACGAGGCAGGGAGAGTTTGGCTGGCTTAGGGCAGGGAATCCTGCTGGAGAATGGCTCCGAGGTTTCATGTGGGATAACCGACAATCTCTCAAAGACTGGAGTGAGGGATCGAGGGTTGTACATTGTGAGCGTTGATTGCTTGGTGAACCTCAGGTTTGTTGGTGGGCTGGCAGCAGGGGGGGAGCAGGTGAACAATGGCCAGTTCAGCTCAGGGACAGACACAGACTCACTGACTGGGAGAGAGAGAACACACAAGAAACACAAGGGAGGGAAAACAAGAGAAACACAAGGAAAACAGGATGGAGGATACTGGCAATACAGACGGAATTACAGAAGTCTAGCTAGGATGAAAGCATCAGTGATCATCTCTAGCACAGGTTGTGGTACAATGGACCTGAGTTTAGCTACATTTCTTACATGGAAGGAACATGTATAGGCCAATGATTTGATAGGTTTATTGAAGCACACAGCCTGATCAAGGGTGCATCGAGTGGTATGCTCATGTAACTTACAGCAAGACAGTGAATAAGCATATTTCCCCAAATATCAAACTGTTCCCCTAATAAAAACTATTTACTATTTTTGTGGTCAATGCATAGACTTCAACGTGTCTTGTTCCCATTAGAGGAGAAGGTGCCAGATAGACAATAAAACAAGCAGCCCTCCACTTTAATCACTGAGGGGGATTTTACGGGCCCTCTCTGCATCGAGACACTGACACTTCTATTTGTCACATGGACCCTTCATTTCACTGTTCGTCCTGTTATGCTCAGATGTGATTTGTGCATTTGTGCATCAACACAGATGGATGAGGTTCCTCACCAAGGCTGTCAGCCTCAGTCAGGAGGGGACATTAAATTACCACATCCAAGGCTGTGCTCAACATGAAAGAGGCACACACACACACACACACACACACACACACACACACACACACACACACAGCATTTACACATCCACAAATGACTGTGTGTGCGTATGTGTGCTCATGTTGCCTGTGTGTAGTCTTGTACAGTATATGTATGGGGGGCTCTTGTGCATACCACACAGTGATATTCTTCTGTGAATATGTGGGGGGAATTTTCAATAACAAATCTGCGTTGCATTACTGTTATTGACAAAAAGCAAATTAATGACCTCAAAATGTACTCAGAAGGAAATAATAAATCTCCATTTGGCTGTTTAGTTGCTTGACTGACTGGCTCTCTGGCTGGCTGGGAAAACTATGCTGACCTGGGTGCATCCAAATTAGATATTGGCATGGTTGTATGTATTACACAGTGGGAGTGCTGCTCTGGCTCAGTTGCCTTGCTGCTCTAAATCTGGCCAGTGCTCAGTTCAGCAACACAATGCAACAGCAGGGAGACGGCATCTCCACATTCTCATTAAGCTGCAGATAATAGCTAAACAAAAGCAGAATCCTGCAGATGTTTTTAGGAATGTTTTTTTATTATTATTTTCTGGCATCCATTTGTCTATATTTTTTGTTGATTTGTCTTTCATCTGTCATCACATTGGTTTTGAAGTGAGGCATCCACATAAGCCTACTGAAAGTGCAATTATCAATTTCAAAGTGTTAAGTGAGGGACTGTCACAATTACACATGGACAGACCACTTTAAAGAGCTTGAATTAGAATTCAGTGACATATAAACAATGCACATCTGATCATTGTGGTGGCAAAAGCTCAGGAACATCCATCTATTCACATCAGTCACTGGCAACACCCCCTTCGCAAATGAGTTGAAGGGATGAAAGAGAGAAGAGATGGAAAGAATGTCAGAGAGCAGCAGAGGGGATGATAGAGAGTAAGAGAGAGAAATGGCAGGAGTGGGGTGGGTGAGACAGAAAGAGGAGAGACAAAGAGAAAAGGGAGGAGGTAGAGAATGAGGAGGTGGCCATCATATCCCTCCCTGTCTTTGATCAGTGGTCCATGGGGAACTGAGGCAGTGCAGATAGCTGGTCCACAGCTCCTGAGGAACGCAGCTTCACATTCCTCCTTGCTCTTTCCCCGCTTCTGCAAAATCACTTGTAGTCTTTCAGACCACAGCAGCTGTGAAAACACATCATGGCTTACTACATGCCAGAAAAGACCTGGCTAATGCACTCCGGTGCCATTGTCCTGCTGGTCCTCGTTCACTGGTGCAGTTCCTCTCAGGGCCAACTCTATTCTATTTTTACCCAATGTTTTCTATTATATGCTATTTCTATTTAGGATGAAAATGATTAATTTCTCCTCTTGCATAATCCTCCCAACACAAGGGTCAGAGGTCATGTTTGGCTACAGAGCAGCACTGGTATGACTCAGGGATTCAGTGTTTTGCTCAAGGGCACCTCCGCAGGACAAATGCATGCTGATGATGAAAAAGGACTGTCCTGTAAAAAAAATAGCTGAAGGTCTTAGAATCCAACACTCAAATCTTGTAGACATCCTGCTTTTTAGTATTTAGTCTCTCAGCTGTAGAATCACTTGCTCATACAGGGACCTGAAGCCAAAGTCTCTTTGAGGCATGGTATCAGCCCACCAGCCAGTTCATGGTGGCCATACAGTACAGTAAAGGTTAGTGCTGCAATTGCTAACCTTTTTTAGATCCTGAATATTTTACTATGAACACACCTACCTTATATGAAAAAAACAAACAGTATAATATTTCTCAGAAGTGCAGCCTGTTATTTTGTCTGTAGGGTATTTCCTGTAGTTATCTAATTATTCATTGTTAACCTCAAAAGCAATATAATTGTCCAAGAGGGATTTAATTTAACCTGAAATCATTTTGGATACATGTTGTTTTTTATTTTAGAGTTCATGCTGGAAACTTGGAAACAAAGCTGGCATTTTACATGACAACTAGGCCATCTGCTAATCAAGACTGTGTGATATGATGAGCTTATTGCATTTTACTGCAATGCAGTAGGTATTAGATGTCTTAAAAAGTCTACTTCTGATGGTTTCAAATAAACTATAGACTGCCAAAAAACAAACAAACAAACAAAAAACGGTATTCAAGAATACTTCTCAATGTCTTATATTGCCTGAAATGGTTAAACTGGCAAACCAGAAACATGCGCTCGTAGATCTCTGTGGTAAATCAGTGCAGTAACTGTTCTGCCCTCCTTCCGTGCTCAGTTTCCTTCTCCCTGGATGTGAATGGGTGCACTGGAAACCCCGCCTGCCTTAGATATGACGCCAGCCAATGGGAACGCACCGTACGCCGTGGACGGACGTCACATCATCATCAGCAAGCGTTGTGGTGGGACTTGCCGTGCTGTTCTGCTTGGTTTGCAGTATCTCCTGCACTTCTTGTATTTGTTTGTGTGAGCCACTGAATATTCCACACGACTCAAGAAATTTTCGGAAAAATTACCCTGTCGGTTTTGTGGGAAGAGCGAAAGGACAAGTTTTGCGAATGAAGAGACATGTTTCTTAGGAGGAGAAGAGGGACTGCCTGGCTGTCCTTACTTCCAACCAGCTTTAAAGCTAACGTTACTTTGATGCAAGCGCTTAGCTAACAAGCTAGCTGAGAATGTTTTCAGAAACTAGCCAGTTTGTTAGCACGTTAGCTAGCTAAATCGGACGGATGAATTAGCTGTATAGATTTAGCAAACAGTACTTTTATCTCTCGTGACGTTAAGTCAAACAATTGTGGAAGCGTCTCAGACTGGGTATGTTGAATGTTTAGGGCTCAGTGCCCGTTTGGTCGCTAATTTCCAGTAGGGACAATAGTTAACTGTCTAGGCAACAAGTCTTGCACTCACTGCTGTATTAACGTAACCGACGTCTGTACTAATTGTGTGCAATATTGTTATTCGTTACCGCTCGGTTTTAGTTTAACTCTGTCTGTAGTAAAAGAGCAAAGTAAATGTAATGTACCAAGGAAAGTGGGGTGCCACTTTAACGTTAACGTTAGACCCCAGTTTTCAGGTGGATCGGGTCTCTCTGTCGTATTGCAGAAACTGATGTCAGTTACTCGATACAACTATTGAAGAGGAGACGAGGTGGATGAACATTATAAATCGCCCACATGCTTTGGATCAGTTCCCGGACTTGTGAAAGGCATCTGAAGCAGAAGGTGGGAGACGTGAGCGCACAACCCTTGCAGCCCGGGGGAAGATGGCGGAACAATCCCGCAGGAGGTGGTGAAACCAGAACTTGGGGACTTCTTGGATTTATCACCAGACATCTTATCCCAGATCGTAGGACACATGCAGGCCAAAAAACGGTACTTAACCCTCTTCTCCGCCGGTGCGTGTCTCATTCTGTTGTTTTGTTTTGGGGGGATACAAGTCCCGCTATCCAGACGGGGTCCCAGCCGGCGTGATGACCGCAGCCTCACCGGCTATCATCCCGGGGCGCGGTGGCGTCGCTTCCCGGGGTCCCTGCAGCCTTTCAGCTCCTGGGAGCAAGACCGGAGCGATGATCACAATGAACACATATCTCCTAGACAGAAGAGGGACGCCAACTCAGGCGTTTACGCTGGAAAACGCTGCAGAATGAATTCCTGTTTTGATTACTCCCTGTGTGAGAGGAATGGATTTAAAGTTTACATCTACCCCCAGCAGAAAGGGGAGAAGATGTCAGAGAGTTATCAGAATATTTTGTCCTCTATTGAAGGATCAAGGTTCTACACACCTGACCCAGGACAGGCATGTCTGTTTGTCCTGAGTTTAGACACTCTTGACCGGGACCAGCTTTCACCTCAATATGTGCACAACTTGAAAGCAAAAATCCAGAGCCTTCCTCTATGGAATGGGGGCAAAAACCACATCATCTTCAACTTATACTCTGGCACCTGGCCAGACTACACAGAAGACCTTGGCTTCGACATCGGCCTTGCCATGTTGGCCAAGGCCAGCATCAGCACAGAGAACTTTAGGCCAAACTTTGACGTTTCTATCCCTCTTTTTTCCAAAGACCACCCAAGGACAGGAGGGGAAAGGGGCTACCTGAAACATAACACCATTCCCCCATATAGGAAGTACATGCTTGTTTTTAAGGGGAAGAGGTACCTAACCGGAATAGGTTCAGACACTAGGAACGCTTTGTATCATGTTCATAACTCAGAGGATGTGGTCCTCCTCACCACCTGTAAACATGGGAAGGACTGGCAGAAGCACAAGGATGCACGATGTGACAGAGACAACTCAGAGTATGACAAGTAAGTAGTTTCCAGTTGTTAATTTTACAACAAGAGGGTGTCTCATTCCTTTTCAGTTTAGACCAAATAGTTGTTGTATGGGTCTGTTTTTCTCTCCCACTCTGTCTTGATTTCATGTTTTGTCAGTGTGGTGGTTTTACATTAGGTTTTCCTGCTTCAGCTCACACTATTAGACACTCTGTCCATCTCTAATAATGACAAGGTTCGTGTTCAGTCTCATTGACATTTTGGCAGAACACCAGCTTCCTCCTTGGATTTTTCCTTAGATTTTCAAGATGGGCTCTGTGTAACAGTGGGATGGGGGGGTTAACTCATGTCGTGGTGTATGAAATTGGCAGGGGTCTGATCAGGTCCATGATCCTAGAACACTGTTCATTACACTGGTTAATATTTTTTCCTTTTTCTGATCATATATTGTTGTCATCCTGTTTGTGTTTGTAAGTCCAGGATGTCATGCACTTAATTTGTCATTATACTTTGCAGAAATTAAGCAGTTTGATGAGACTATTTCTAAATGCAGCATGGTCTGAGAGCTGTATAGAGCCCACTTTTTTCCTTATTTAATTTGCATTTATTTTGTGTATCTGATTTACTCAACAGCAACAGAAATGCTTTTGTGGCCAACAGTGATTTGCCACTTTTAAGTAGTCCTCCTATCATATGACTTTATTTACCAAATTACACATCACAAGGCACAGATAAGTAGATTTGCTTTAATGTCAGCCGCAATTCAATAGATATCCCCATCTGTCCATACAGCCTGCTATTCAGCGGTGGATAAATCTGCTTCTCTGGCTCTCAACATTTCCACCTTTCTGCCTGTCAGTGTACTATGAGTGCTGATGCTCACTGACAGAAATTGTCAATACAATACAGGAATGGACACATTCAGCTACCAGCTCTCATGATGCACACAAATAACAATTTTATGTGCAAGTAAATGGGCAAATTTGTGACAAGTCTGACCAGCTGAAAAGTTATATAATACTCATTAATGTTGTCTCTGTAACAAGTCTCTGTCCCTGCAGAAGACAACATTGCACCTCAGAAAGTTGTGATCATCACCAAGTCCTACAGTTAAGCCATACTGTTTTTTGTGCCCAAATCTGATGAGCAAACTGGCGTCTGTCTCCCTGCTTTGGCCAGTGGGATTCATTTCGTGTCCCCCCAGACTGTGCTGTGTTGTTACTGGTGACTGTATGGCGCTGGGTGTTTGACTGTGGCTCTTTGGAGTGGATTAGTGGGGACAAAGCGCTGGTGCCAGTAAGGGGAAGCCACTCTGGCCCCTGTTTGCTCAGTCATTTCCCAGACAAACCCAACTGCATCAGCCAGGAATGCCCTGGCCCCAACCCGTGTCCTGTGTGACCCCTACGTTGTTTGGGGCCTGCTGTGATTGACCCCCATGTCAACTCTTTACCTTGTTGTTGTCAGTTGTTTAGTTTGGATAATGGACAATTTCATAGCATGTTAAGGGGTGTGCTATGAAACCAGGCTGCAACATGTATGACAGTGAGAATGAGTTAAGTTGTTTCCTTTCTGTCGTCTAATCATTTACTGGTTCTGATGTGTTTTCATATCATGATGTCTTATGTGTTTTCTTAGCATTGATCCTCAGAGGATTCTCATGTTTGTGTCTGCTTTTGTAGGTAAGTATCAGCTTATGAGGTTCATTCGTTGGTTCAGCAGAAAAACATTCTCCATATCACCCCTAAGACGTGAGCTATCTGCTCTCGCTCTCTCCCTCTCTCTCTCCCCCCTTCTGCCAGCTCACTGCTTGCTACCAAGCGCTGCCGGGGAGTGATTTCACACAGTGAGATGGGTGGCATCAGAGCCATAACCCAAAGGAAAAATTAATCCTCCTGTCATTAAGTAGCATTGGGGGAGAAACAGGCTTTGGGTATCTCTCTAGCCCTCGCCAGCTTAGCTTCATTGAATGGCTACAGTATGTTCAGTAATTCTCAGTCAGTACATACTCAGTAAGCCACATCAGTATCAGTCAACAGGCTGTGGCTTGATCTCTAGTCCACTGTAGAATTCATGTCAAATTAAGTAAAATTACTTTACTGATCCTGACTGTACCATCTCCTTGTATTGATGGAGCCCCGACAGTCTGTATGTCACTTAAAATGAATACGGTTACAAAGAGTTCTTACATTTAAGTAGTGAGGAGCATACATTACAGTTTCAAATTAAAAATTTTACTCCTCTTCTAAGCCCAACAATAACCATTAGTGAAACTTTTATCATGCACCAACATATGAACTTACAGGTCCCTTACTCACATTATGATCCAGTTAGTCAAAACACATCCTCAAGACAAGACATAATATGGACCACTGTTTGCATAAAGGAAAGCACAGCTTCTGTCTTTTTCAGATCACAATTCCAAACTCAGATTTCTGCAGTTTTACAGTGTGAAGTGTCAATAGTGTGGATATCTGATCTGTTGGATCTAACCACAGCTTAGCCAAGGGCAGTAGCAATGGCTGTTAAATGTCATGTCTTTGGACTTTCCACTATCCAGTCAGTCATAGACAAATATGGTTGCTTTGGCAAAAAGGATAAAACCTTGTGTAGTAAACTGTGGTTTTGCTGTTTTGAGTGGATGCTCATTCACTACAACGTATGAAATTGGATTCCAAAGTTTTCATAACTGACTAATTTTCTGTGGTTTATTATGTACAGAGGAGGCAAAGTGAAAAGTGCATCTCTGAGACAGTTATGCATTTTTTATGAGAAGTTTGTTTGGACCGGATCTGGCAGAAAATATCTTGCAGTGAACAGTGATTTTACAGAACACAGCTCGAAGTTATTTGGCAAGTTACTGTCTTGTTAATGTGTGCGTTCAATAATAGCCCTCTCTCACATTCTACCTACCTCGGACTTTGGTTTCATACTGTTTGAAGATTGTGAATGAATTCTGTCAAACAACGTTAGCTTTCGTATTGAATTCAGTATTTTCATACATCACCTGCCAAGATTACCAATGTGCAGTGCTGATGCAGTTATACATGAATTATTAATCATATTGTTTCCCTTCAGATGACTTTTTTCATAATAAAGTGTAATCAATGTTAATCATCTACTAGAAGGTGTTTTACGCTGTGGTATTGGTGCGCTTCATCCTGATCTGTGTATATTGTAGGCAGCTTTTTTAAAAATAACAATTTTCCTCCTTCTGTTGCTATATTGGGCTTTATTTATTAGTAGCTTTCTTCGCTCTGATCAGCAGTACAGTGGTCCATGAAAACCCTGTCATCACAATAAGGTTTTTTTAGTCTGTTTGGAGTGTAAGTTGGGTGGGGTTGGTTGGTAATGGTTAATGGTTAACATTATGTCTGACCAGGCTAATTCATTAGTCCCCAACAGCTGAATTATTTTCAGTCAGTAATCATACCCAGACCTGCTCTATGTCCCTGGCCTGATGCACTGTGTCCCTACATGCACTGTGAATGCCGGTGCGTAAATATGGCTTAATTGATCACCCCGCTGTGGAAAATGGTATCTCTACCAGTGTGCACATTTCTTGCACAGTATGTACCGTCACACTGCCCTGGTGTCCAAGAAAAACGTGACATCTTGTGTTAGGGGATGTAATGGGTTTCGCCCAGGTGCCAAAGGTGAGTCGTAGGATATTACACAGCCTTTCTGTAAGCTATGTAGAAGTCCGTGTGTCTGTGTTTGGTGCAACAGTATAACAGCATCATGTTTATTTTAACATTATTATCACAATCTCAAGTTTTGGTGAGTGGGCATATGGAGAGCAGAGATGGGGGGTTTCACATCCACGGAGAAAAGATGGCAAACCAGTTTGTAATTAAAGATTTAAATTCACTTGTCACTTGTGCTGATGCACAGGGCTCAAAGTGTGGACATACCACTCCACCAGAAACATCTCTAAATGTTCAGTAGGGGCAGATTCTACTGATTATATTTATACAATCTTAGTTCTGATAGTAAGTCAAATTCGCTTTTATATCGCGTAGGGCAAAAAATCAATTGTCGATCATCCCTTCAGTCGTCAATATACACAATATATAGCACGAACCTGCACTCGGTGGAATAAGATGGTTTTAGTATAGTGCAAACTTGAAAAATATTAACTCAGCTGAGCTTTTAAAATATCTCCCTGGATTAAGCAGCTGTTAGCAGACATTAGCCAATTCATAAAACAAGTCAGATATTTGAACAGCTAGAGGCGTGTTACATTTCTTCTCATTTCACTCAGTATTATCTCACTGACATAAAGCAGAGATCACAAAACAGTCTTCAGATTTAGCTCAAATGGCAGTTTCCACAATCTCTGGAGAGTACTGAGTTCTCGATGCAGGTTGATGTGTATAATAATGAGTGAGTTGCACTGTCCTGTAGCACTATGGGTCAGACAGTACAGTCTGTGGTCTAACTGGGTGGAAGTAATAGTTTCTGTGCCTGGCTATGGCCCTTTGTGTAACAAATCCCTCTTATCCTCTCCCACTGACAACAAGGAAGTTGTGACAGACTGAATGCAGCCTCTCACCATAATTACCATGTAATGGCCATGTCATTTTTGCATAATAGTTCAGACTTCATTCTCCAGATGTTGTCTTGAAATGTAGAAATGTATTTGATGTGCTGTGTACTGTACATGTCAGGCCTGTTTGAAGGAAACATCCAGTTACATCTGGATGCTGCTTTGCATGGTACACTGTCTGATTGTTTTGGTGACAGTTTTAATTGATTTTTGCTACTGCATAGTATTTCTAAACTCTATTCTCCCATATTGAAATTTCAGTCCTCTAACAGCTCAGATAACATGCTAAAACTAAAGTAAGCAAAACAATCCGCCTCTTGTGTTGCTTGCTTGCTTGTGCTTGTGACTCATTTACGTTCTCTTATGCCAGGATCAGACTACTGTGTCTTTGATTTGGCCGCACCAAACAGGCTACTTTAGTGTTAGATCTGGAATTAGAAATGATGAGCATATTCCCGCAGTTTTGACCAGGGATTATGATATGACAGCATAGGCAGCTACTCGCCTGGTTGATGAAGTGCTTCCACTATTTCTAGCCAACATTTGTCTTTTTTGACTCGGTCCTCCTCCCCCGAGGAAACATCAGATAGGCAGGGGTACTGTTGCCACACCTCAACAAACTTTTCCTCTCTTTCATTGTCCCACCTGACAGCAGCAACTTCAGCATACCTCCTCTTCTTTCCCATTGTTCTGCTCTGGAGAGAGCACCTGATTAGTCAACACTCAGGAACATGTCGTGGGACATGTCAAAGCAGACGTGTCAAAAAATTCTGACATGCTAGTCTTTTCGTCTGGGTGCTGTGGGGCGTCCCAGATGCTGCGCAGCAGGTCATTTAGCATGTCACACCACTTGGGTCTAGACGCTAAATTGTCATTCACGATCGTCACGATGCTGGTAATACGCCATACATAACAAAATAGTCAAAGTCAGGCTTGATTCGTGTAATCTGATCCCGGCATTAGTAGTGATAGGAACTGGCACTTCGCCAAGTCTTTTCATCTGGGTGCTTTGGTCTGAGTGAAGGATGTTCTTTTTAGGATTGGTCTACATTTGCTAAGTGTTTTATATCTGTACATTACATATGTGCGAACGGTTGAGTCAAGGGATATTACTGAATTCTTGCATTATAAAAAGGTGACACATTTTGACTTGTAAAAGTTTGTATCAGGTATGATGTATTAGTGTCTCTAAGCTACCTCCTTGTTCATAATTACATGTCCTACTTTAAATGTCTGGATTGATGGTGCATGTTCTTCAAAGACTGAAAATGTCAAGTTATATAACACATATTTGTTTGGCAAGTTGGCTACAGTCTGTCTCCATTTTGCTTGTTTACCTGTCATGTCCCTGCTATTTCCAGCCAGCGGGTAGAGTCAACTTTTTGCTTCACTCTTCACCGCACTCTGTCCTTCAGACATCTGCACTGAGCCACTGTGTACAAGGCTGTAATACAGCCAAAGGAGAGAAGAAAAGATACAGCAGGAGGCAGGTCAGATGCAATTTTAACCTCAAACTGAAAGCCCTCTCACAGCTTGTTTCCAATTAAGAGGCCCTGCCAAGCGAGAGAGTACGAGAGGGATAGAGTGAGAGATGAGGGGAGAGACACAGAGGAGTGGGAGACAAACTGAGAGAGTGAGTTGGAGGGAAAAATGGGAACACAAAGAGAGAGCAGCAAGAGTCTGAGAAACTGAGGGAGAAAGTAAAAGCAAGAGAGAAGCAGAAAAGAGGAAAAACACATGCCAGCCATCCAGCAGCGAGAGGTGAGTGCAATAGCTGGCTGGGTGCTGACGTTGGTCTGCTAGGTGTATTTATAGACTTGCAGGGTTTTAATCCTCAGTATTGGCCAAAGCCCCTGGCAGAGGGATGCTAGCCAACTTGATGCAAGCTTTGTAGGGCTTGGGGAAAACGATAATCGTTGGGGGAGGATGGTCGATCTCTGAGTTCCTGCACATTAACTTTAAATGCCTTTTTTCACAGTTGTCTGCTATTTCTGGACATTTGACCAGCAGTCAGATCTTTTTTCTTTAAACAGGCTCCTCGTGTGCCTGTTCAGGGTTATACTGTTTATTTTATAGCCTAACTTTTGACTTGCTCTCCTTTTTTGTTTGGAATGCTTCAAGCCAAACACATGGAAATGGTCGGAAAGCTGCATGGCACTATAGTGTTGTGAGATTACAAAATAATTTGCTAAGCTTTACTGAAAAAGAGATGATTAATAAGCCTCTTAAAGTTGCTCCATGTTGTCCCCAGTGTTAGTAATCTTTACCAGCACCAGAAGCATCATAGTTTTCCATAAACCTGATGTGTAGTTTTGGGGAAGGTAGATATCAGTTCCAACGGTACCGCAGGTAGAGCCACAGATACTTTGCACATAGGCTAAAATTGTGTCTTTAAGCAAAATTGCACTTGAACACACACAAATATGAAAGCCAGTGGTCAGATGATCACCTGCTGTGCCTGCTTTAGGTAAGGAAGACAAGAGAAGGTGAAGGAAAAACATAAATGCTGTGAAATGTGTGATCCAGTCAAAGCTGAAATGCTAGTCAGAGCACTCTTTCAGAGGATGCTTCTGCAGCTGATTCATTTTACTCACATCGCAGAAACTACAGGCCATTTTTGGCCACAGATAACTAACAACTGATGGTTACAGTAGTTTGGTGTGTCATAGCTGCCCCTGGCTAGATGGAAAAATAGTAGTTGCTTGGTTTTGTGGTCGTGATCCTCAGTTTTTTTATTTTATCATGTGTCATTTTTATTTTCCATCTGCTTGTTTTATAATACATTATCCCCTTTTCTGGAAGACTCCTCCAGTTGCCACCCTTGGTAACTCATCTCTGCCAGTAAACCATCGACAGTTGGCCCTGCTGGTAAAAGCTGAATGATGCAGCAGCAGTGAAGGAGGCTGGTAGACCACAAAACCGCTCCACACAGATTATGTTTTCTCTTCATCGACGAAGGCCTACACATGACATTTACATGACCGCACAAAACTTTTGGAGTGGTCAGTGTTTTTAATGCTGTTTCAGAGGTGTTTTGCTGGGCCAGTATGTGTATGAAAGTGAAAGTGCAGGTCGTGGAGCAAAGGAGGGGGCTTAAGATACAACACAGAGGTCCAGCAGCAGCTTTTTTTTTGCTGAGTAACCCCAAGGCCCTCATGCAGTTTCCTGTTCCCTGAAGTTGCATTAATCTCTCAGCTTGGTCTTGGTTTCTAAATTGGTGCTTACTGCTTCTCAGTTCCACCTGTACCTTATCAGTTTTATGTTTTCTCTTATAGTCATTCTGAAAAATAGAGATGATGAGCTATACATAGGCATGTATTGCAGCCTATCACATCAAGAACATTTTGCAATACATTGTGTTGCCAGTTTAATTTGTGTTGCTAATTTCACACCTGATTGTTGTATAAATCCCACATAATCTGACATCTTTTCTACTGGCTGTTTGCATCCCCATCTTGTTTCTCAGTCTGTAAACAGGTTGAATCCCACAGAGGAAAATGCAGGCACAATCAGCCACTGACAAGACTGAGTTGAGATGAGCTCTTCTGAATGCTGTGATTGGGAACAAGTTTCATATCTTTTGTCTGCTGGTGATTATCTTTCCTAATGATGACAGACAATGGAACAGGAAATGTATGTCAGTATGACTCACCCAGCTCTATCTACTTTCATCTTTACCTCTGCAAACTTTATCTTTTATTTCCTCTTGTTGAGTTTTAAGTAGTTATATGTGACAGTTGGATGTTTCAAAGATTCTTATACTGTAGCAAATACATAAATTCAAAAAAGCTTCTGTACATTTTCTGTTTCAAAGTACATAAAATAAATCAACCAGATCTTCTGGCTGATGAATACTGTCTAAGAGGGGATTTATTAAGCCTATAGGTCTAATGGCCCATAGCCTTGTGTTAAGGAGGTGAAGAGCTGAACTAGATGGATGATGTACCGTTTCCTGTAGAGCCTGGGGATTACAAGCTGCTCATATTTTAAGAGCTCATAGTAAGTGATAGCTATGGAAACAAATGCAGGAAAGCGGATAACCAAGCATCCAGGCTATCACATGGCAGGCATTGTTATTCCATACAACTCCCTTATACTGCCTCTGACTTCAGATGAAGACAGAAGGCACGTGGGCTGACCTATTGAGCTAAAGCTCATCCTGTTTACTCACAACATCATTACTTTGAGTCAAGCTAATGTCCTGTGCAGAATGCCGTTGCCTTGACCAGCTGTCACTTTCTACTGTACTCTAAGTAAAGAAGAGATGCTGTGGATGGATGAATGCCATATGAACCACCTGTAAAGATGATCTGTTTTGAAGCACCCAGGGATCAACTGAATGATAAACTGTTATTGCTTTTAAAGAACAATGCTGCTAACTTGAATACTATACTGAATATACTACAAACATTTAAATTATCAGCTGTTAGTAAACCAAAGGAATTGTTTGCATGTATGCAGGCATGCTGTCTAAATCTGCTTATGCGTGTGTATGCTTTATCCATATAATAATTTCCATCAGTGGTTGTCAGCTGGCCACATTTGGCCCACCAAAGCTTCCCATGCAGCTCACAGAATATTGACAAATTCAGAAAATATGCGCATCTAATGTTATTCAGTAGTGGAATAGGCCCAGTCCATTCTGAGAGTGATCATCAATTAGCTTGCCAACCCCCTACCCCGACTACAAAAGGTAACTCTGGAGCTGTCAGAGAGTCACTAATCTTGTCTGCTAGACACAAGAGGCTTCACTTTGGTGTGTTGTTGTTGGCCAGATGTTGCATTGAGTCTCATTGAGTATTTTTGTTTTCTTCCTGGGATCCCAAAGATGAGTTTTTTGTTGAGATAGGGACTCATTCATTGGTCATTGAACTGGGAGTTTTTTAGTTAATCCCGGAAACTGCCGAAAGGGAACAGAACTCAGTCTGCTCACCTCTCAATTGATGGCCATCTCATTTTTCACTGCCAGGATTTATGGAGAGGGAGGTTGAGGGTGAACACCGGGTATTGCCATCAGTGTTCATGTCTCAGCACTCATTAATTACAACCAGTGCCTGCGAAGTAGCTAGCTCTACGTTACCTTGACTTCAGCTCTATGTCAGTGACTTAGTGAGACCCAGTTCAGCCTAATTTAAGAAGGGTTGAAATCTGGCAACTTGTGGCATTATTGATAGTCATTTTAGTTTTGTGAACTTGAGCAGGTGCTTTAGTGGTTGTAGTGCTCTCCTGCACTCTCTCTGATTCAACTTCAGCTTGAACCCACAAGATGATATATGTCTTGTCGTTGGCAGCCATGTGCAGGTGATGCATTCCATGTGGAATGCTGGGAGAGTGGAATAAGGAAAGGGATGTCAACGTGCCAGGCACAGAGTGTGGTCCATTCCAGGAAGAGCTTTTCTGTCATCACGTGGAGGCACATATCATTTCCTTGCTTCTTGACAGATATGATTAAATTGGACTGGATGGAACGGCATGGCAGAAAGTTGGGGGTGCAGCCAAGTAAACTTGGATCTAAGAAGGTTAGGGTCTGGAAAAAGTGAAACATCAATGGTAGTGAAACACAAGCAGCGCTTTATGGTGATGGAGATGACCTTCATGAAGGGTAGTAATAGAGAAGTGATCTAAATCCATTTTTATGGATTTTTGGCACTTGACCTGATTGGAGAGGATTGTCCTGACAGCAGGCAGCATTTTTGGTACATTTGCTGACTACACGATAACATCCCATAAAATCCCCTAATGCAAAGCTGCTGTTGTGCGAAGGTGTGGAAAAAGAGCTCTCTGGTCCACCTTAAATCTTTGGTCTAAGGTATGTTTTTCTCTGGTGCCATCACCTGAGATGAATCATGTGACTGGTTGATAGTTGTGCATGAAAAAGGTTGGGCCAAATCTGAACATGCCTTTCGTGACATTGGATGTGATAAAGACGCTAAGAAATAACAAAGTAGATTTAATACTTGATAGGTTTCTCGACCAAAGTAATCTGGTGGAGCATCCAGGGACAGAGATGGAACTGACGCATCACTCAGCAAGCGACTGTTTGCGTGTCTCATGAGGCACATTTACAGTCCTTTCAAACGCTCAGATAAGTTGCTTGCTCAGCATGACAGGGGCTTTCTCAATTATCCCTCATGTACAATGAAATATGTTGTGAGAGCTACATGCAGAATTAAGCAGCACTCTAAACCACGACCAGCCAAATCCTATGGGCTTTTAATCCTCCAGTCAGTGCAGAGGGTAGACCTGCCAAGCCCACAGACATAGTCTCTAAATCTCTGCAACTCTTGACTCTGTGCTACAAAATATATTTTTAATATTTAATTTATTGTTGTTGGAATGGAGGAGGAGGAGGAGGATTACAGTACAATAATAAATTGCCTTTCTGTTTTGGAGATTTGGAGAGAGGAACTGACTGACTTATCCTGAAGAGTTGGGCCATATGAGTGTGATTGTCCTTGTATCTTCTCAGAAGTACTTTGGCAATGTATCATCATCACCGTGTGGGACCATGTTGTGCTTTGTCAATGTAACCACACTTGGCAGCATTGAAAAATTACCAGCCACCATGTTGCAGGGCTTGGCCGAGTAGCGACTTGGATCATCAGATAAAACTGGCACACAAACACACGCACAGATATGCTATCTCTCGCTGTCCTCTTTGGACTCCTTTTTGTAAGATAGGGGCTTCAACTGGCACTATGAGAGGACGGGAAGATCAGCAGATATGACGATAACCCTGGGTATGTGACAGTCTGAACTCTTCTGTGAAATGGTGGCCTTATTCATCCTGTTCTTTGCCGCAGTGTCAAATTATTTCTAGAAGAAAAGGAAAAGAATGAGGAAAAATGTGGAACTGGTGGCAAACAAGTAAATATTTACTTGAGACTCTACACATTTGCTTTGTTTGTGAACAACTTTCTGTTTTATCAAACGGATAAGTTGCTGTGACTCTGATTGCCTGTTGGCTAAGCTTCATACAGTTTCTTTGCTTGAGTCACTCAGTGAAATGTGCAACTTCCGCTTGTGAGGTCACAGCCAGAGGGCACGACAGGAAGTGTTGTCTTTGATCTTTCCTGCTGTTCAAACTAATTACCTGCCCGCAGCAGCAAGCACTGCTGGCTGTGGAATTCATTAACAGATGGTAAACCTTTGTTCTGGGCCAGTGTGTCAGTGTGGATACAGAGGAATTCAGCTGCCTCAGAAAGTACTGTTATGCAGTCTAATTCCTCTCTTGAGATCAGCTTAACTTGTCCTTCAGTGTAACATTGAGAGGCCAGTGATGATGTGTGCACCAGCATTTTTCTGTACATCTGGTGGGTTATCTCACTTAAAAGCAATAATTGCATTGGATCGGATGGGTTTTGTTGTCAGATTGTCTAAAAACTCCTCCAGATGCTTTTGGCAGCTTGGTAAAAGAATGGAAGGAATAGGTTACAGTGCATAGATGGAGGGGAGAAAACAAGCGCTTAAAATAGTTGCCAGTGACAGACATTCACAGGCTCTCGACAGCTGAAACATGACTGAACAAAAGCAGCTGGAGCTTAATATTGTTTACATGGTTCTAATATGGTAGACGCAGTGTGCATGTCCTGCTGAATTAAAAAGTGCTGATTGTCACAGGGTATGACAGTGCTTTAAGTGACTCACAGTAATTGCAACTGTTGTCAACCCATCTCATCCTCCTCCGCCTTCCGCTTGACCTTAAATATTTTTTGAGGGCTGACAGTTAAACCCATTTTACATCCTGCATTTGGCAGCAATTTTGGCATATTCATTTTTAGCTAGATTATAAAACTCTGTGATATTTACCACATTTAATTTTTTAGATATTTTTGTGATCATCTGATTGAAGGTCAGTAAAATGTGTCTATAGTTTTGCACTATTCCTTTCCTTTTATATATTTTAGCTTTCTGTAATTGCTGTATGAAAGACATATTTTTAAGACATTAACTTGTGCCCTCACTTGGGTCAGTGATAGCCAGTAAATGTGTAGGTGTCTATGTTGTGTATCATGGTATCAGTGTAGGATTAGGCTTTCCTCCCCTGCAGTCATCACATTAGCGAGTGAAGATCTGTTAGTTGGGTTAAAACATGAGGGGTGTCAGGTAGTGGCATATGACAAAGCTGGTCCCTCCAGTTTAAGCCTTTCTAAGAATGACTGTGGTCCAGAGATGTCAGTGCAGGTTGGAAATGCACGTCATCCATGTATCATACAAATCAAAGTGTATTTAGATAATGGTATTGATTACCATGTTTGCTGCACTGATCAATTTACTGACTTACTGTTAAATAATTTGACAGGCCTTGCAGTATTTCCTACCAGGAAATAAACGGATGCACAAATTGAGTTGAACTGTGCCACAGAGTGCCGCTTTCCTGAAATAGAAACCTGTTGAATGCCTCTGTGGATGTTGATATCGCAACGCTTTGAGAAAAAAAAAAAGATTGTTTAAATCTGCAGCAGACATTCAATAAATAAGGCATTCCCTCTTCATCTTTCATTTTGAAGAGCATTGCCAATGCGTTAGCTAAGTGCCACAAATTTCTGCTGGTTGCTGCACTTTTGTGTGTCCTCTGGGATGAACTGCAGTATTTTTCCCTTTTCCCATCATCATTAGTACTGCCGCCACCCTGTAATCTCTCTTTCTGTCACCGAGGCAATGGGGCTTCTCTCTCCTCTGTGGTCTCGTAATTGTGAGGTAATCATCTTTTCCCTCTTGAGAGCTAAAAGACTGTGTTTACACTTCGTTTTTGGCGGCTCGACTTGGCGAGACACTAATTTACTCTCCGAGCAGCAGAATGAAGCAGCTCTGCTCATTACTTCACACTGGCTTCGCACTTACAGCCATTCTATTTCCAGTGCATTTGAGGCTGCTTGACATCAGCAGGTTGGATAAACTCCATTTTCTCTCTTTTTCATGTGGTGTTTTTGAAGGGTTACCTCACCTAAATTACAAAGTAAAACATTTTCTCATTTGCCTCTGGTGGTATCCATTGGCCAATTATGATTGTTTGAGTTATTGTAATTTTGACATATTTCACACTCATTGCAATGGCCACTGAGGTGTAAATGGACAGCACACGTCAGCAACATAAACTCTCCTTTTTCCTTCCCCCACTCCTCTCTCTATCCCTCTCTCCCCAGAAACACATCCCCTGGTATGTCCTGAAAAAATAATGCCACGGTCCTGCAGTTTGGCTGACGTATTACCTCTCCAATATTGTCCCAAATCACACCCACATACCAAAAAGCACAAAATGCTTTAAAACGGACCTCTCAATCGAGGCAGATCCTAGCTTCAGCAGTCAGGCTTTATCTAAATCCCTCTCCCACCATGATGGATTGGATCAGATCAGACACAGCCCACAAGTCCATTTGTTGGTGCATTGATAGCAAATTCAGTTGATAACATCCCATACTCTGATCTAAGAGAGACATTACAAAGTCCCCTTCTCCCTGTCATGGCTATTGTCATGGTTGCTTTTTCATTAAAGGGAGGTGGCAGGTGGTGTGAGCGGAGAGGGTTTTTTCACAATGCTAAAAAACAAATTGATGTTTGAAAAAGCTGTCCACGTGCTGATACATTCACAGAATGCAAAGTATGCAGGTGCTTGCGTTTGTTGTTCCACATTGGTGCCGATTGTATTTCCGTCTGCATTCTGTTCACTCCTTCATTTACATCTTCTTTCCCTTTTGTTATTCTCATGTTTCCCTACATCCCACCCTCCCTTCACCTTCCTCAGTTCCCATCCATTCGTCTGCCTTCCCACATCCTTCTATCCTCTTCCTTCATTCATCCCTGCTTGGCCCAGGAACAGAGACATTCCTAACCTGGACTTATCTCTTGTGCAGAACAGCCACTGCAGCAGTAGCACCAGTAAGGCTTGATCTCCAACAGCAGTCAGTTACTGACTGAGAGCATTCCTTGATGCTCAGATCAGTCTGCTCAACATTTACCTTTGTTCCAAATGAGACACACTTACTGGCCACCCTGAGACTTGTGTAAAGTGTATATTATTCATGCATTCATCCATATAGTATATAGTGGAAGGAGAGGAGAATGCCACCTGAAACTGGCAGCCAATGGCCGCCTCATTCAAACAGTCTGCATCCTTTGGGTGAGACTAGTTGATAGCTGTACCAAGAGATCTATTAAGTTTGTCAGCTTATAGCCCAAAAGCATTGGTGAGTCACCTCCTTGGATCTGCAACGATAAAAACAATGAATGGTAGTCTAGACAACTCTTTTTTTTTCCCTTAAGGGCAGCCAATAAACACATTAAAGAATACAACATAATACTCAAGGCTAATGTCCTGCTTGGAATACAGAATACATTCTAAGTAATATTTTAGTTCTCATTATCATTCTCAGCTATCGCCAAAACAGGACAAGTCTCCCCTTGAGTCGTTGCAGTCAAATCATTTGACCCGAGCTGTCCGATCTGACATCTTTATGTTGCGTGACTTCACATGTCAGCCCTGACATTCCAGTGCTAATGGCTGTTCCATTAACGGTCATTTCATTATCTCCAAGACTCCCCTGTTCTGGTTTTTAGTGTCCAGAGAGCACTTCAAAGCATCAACCTCATCAAGCTGATGGATGGCTGATTAGAGATATGGGCAAAGCTTCCTTCAAACTCCTTAAGGATTCATCCAAATTCAGCAGCTCCTTTATGGTCCGAACATTTCTGTGGATGGATGTTGATAAACCTTGTGTGCTTTGGTCAGTGTGTTGAGCTCACTGAACTAACTGCTGGGTGTGTATGACTCTTGTTTTTAGGATGGATATTTGTAGAGATGAAAGGTTTTTGCGTTTTTCCTTCTCCTGATGAGAGAGGCCTTAAGATGGATGGAGAAGGAGAACGAGAAAAAGAAAAAGTGTGATGGAAGATTCAAAGCAAAGTAATTAGGTGAATTAACCTGGGGTCATGTAGAAGTGTAATAGAGCTCAAGACCGCCCTCTGTGTGTCTGTAAATGTTTTATAAAGCTGTCTTTGAACTTAATTACCGAAGCAAAATGACTGAGCCCATGGTGCCATGAGGAAATGAGTAAAGACTTCGAGTAAAATCCATACTGGCATCAACGCCATATTAACTCCACTGACTCCAGGTGGAGTGCTCCTTAAACCCCATTAAGTGACAATGTTAGGTCTTCCGTTAGAAAAGTATCCTCTTTTCTGACAACCACAAACCTTCACCTGTTCAATAAATGTACTGGAAACAGACTGCTGTGATGAGTGCTGTGATGCTAGGGTAATTAGTCGGCTTATTGCCACACGTCAGAAATATGGCACAGAAAAATTAAGCAATTAATGATTTTTTTTTTGTCAGAGAATCAATTTCATTTTCTTATAAGAATGTAATGCTCAATAATCATGATTTATTTAATTGCCGTTCCAACTTTATCACTAAACGAGCAAAATCTGTACTGGCATGTTGGCCTTTTCTTTATTGGCAATATCCATTTACACTTGGAAGAAATAGATGAAGTTTAAGCAGAAAGTTAAATGATTAATTATGCACATTAATCCTTCAGGAGTCATGGACATTGTGTAACAATGTGTAGTTTTTTGCAATTAATTTCTTATTTCCCCCTGAAGCTCTGCTGTCAAGCACTTTTTAATTTTTTGTCCCGGCATTATGTCCCCATCTCTGCTCGAGGCAACGTTAGCCAGCTTCATTGCTTTAAAAAAAGTTGCTCATCTGTCATGGCTGCAGGTAAAACAGTGAAGATTAACTATGCCATTAAGCACAATATAATGCAGTGAATCTCATTCATAATAGTGTTGGCCATCAATCTCTAATGCACCTATCCTGAGGCCACAGGAGTATTTTAAGTCCCATAACTTCAGGCAAGTTAGTGTCACACCGCACAGTCGCTCTGGCCACTAAATTGTGTGTTCTCATATCTTAAAGTTCGTAGGTACTGCCTGCATTGCATTCTTGGAATGGAAGTATCATTAATTTGAATACACAACTACACACACACACACAGAAATGGAACATTCTGTGCGAGGAATCTTGCTCTGATTTGATGTGCCAGATCCCTCGAGGTGCGCTAACACTGCTGCTAACATCCAGCGTACCTCAGGGATCACTTTCTGCAGAACTCTAATACACTGTCTATACCAGATGCCAGTCTGCTTCATAGTATTTATCTTGAGGGCTTATTAACCCCATGTAATGTGACTATTTTCATATGTACGTCGCTTTGGATAAAAGTGTCTGCCAAGTGACTAATGACTATGAGAGGTACTCATGAACCCCACATTAGGAGCAGCCATTTGATCACCTCGTGGAGAGGGCAAAACAGTCGTGTCATGATTGCTCTCGTACCTGAGAACACACAGTGTCAGTGTGTTTGTTTTTACATATGCTGGTCTGATGCAAGTCCTCCAGACAGAGAGTGGATTTGTTTTTCCTTGAAGTCTGTTTTTGTGTGTGCATAAGTAAAGCTTCATAGTTTTCCCTCCTTGGGCCTGTCACTATGTGTTGTACATGTCTACCTCTTGGTGCGCAGTCTTGTCAGGGAAAACAAAGCAGCTGGCAGTGTCTTGAAATATTGAAGTCGCTCTGATGTGCGTTGAGATCAAAACGAGGCTTTATGTGCGTGTTTGCGTTGCATTTGTGACATTCTTGCCATGAGTGGCTCTGGCTGTGTGGGGCTTGGATGCAGCATGAGGCTGTCAACTGCTGCTTTTTTTTGTCTTTGCCTTTCTTGTCCGATGACACTCACTTTCATTCGGTGCCTGTCAGGCTGAAATTCTTCTGGCTTCAACACATAGCCCTGGCAACAGCCAACTGCCCATCAACTTGGCTCAACTGTGACAGAGAAGAGGAAGCAGAAAACGAGATATGAAGTCAGTTCGGGATGGCAGAGGGGTGAGGGAGCAGGATAGAGCTGCCTTCATTTTCTCCTCTGAAGTTTGTCTCAGGGAATTCTCGGTTGTTAGGATTCTCCCTGTGACCAAGATGAGTGATGACTGCACAACCAGCTGGAGGCAGTGTAATTTAAAGAACCCAGGCTGCACGTTTTGTCTTTTGATAATGCAGGTGGCCATTTGAAAGCGTTATGTTTACCTCAGCTTAACTACTTCAGCCCCTCTGTGGACATCATGGTACAGGTCCTCTTCCTCTGTGAATTACAATGACTACCAACGTTATATTGCAAATAATATTTTCATCTGTTTGTTTCAACTTCTTTGAGAATTCGGAGCCAAAAATGGCTCCAAATTATATATACAGTATATATATATAACATAAATGTGTTTTTTTTCTTCATTTATTTCATGTCAGGAATCAGGACATATTGTGAATTTTTGCAAAGCGATGCCAGAAAAAGCAGATGAAAGGATGAGGATTGCATAATTGGGGCCATAGAAATCATGTTGTTCACATGAATAGAGCAGCCCCTCTGTGATCCAGTGGTGAAAATAACGACATGTTTTATCTTGTAGCACCTAACTGAGCCTGTATCATTCTGTAGATCCATACGACATAGCTAAGACATGCACTGTTTCCTCAAGACTCATAAAAATCAAGTGATAGGTTTCCGTGATGTGGTGTATCATGGGTTAACAAACAAATAATGGGATGAATTAGAGAAAATGACTTCATAGTCCCTGGTGGACTGTCCCAGCACAGAAGACAGTGTGTGGGAAGCCACATGAGGACTTTGACTTGTCATAGAGCAGCTGAAGCAATGCCTCTTTTGATTTGCGGTCCTTCGTATGAGTTATGTTGTAAATGTGTGTGGTCGGCTCCACAGATTATGGGAGACAAACACTTTGGCTGTTCTTCTGAGTCTCCTAAGGCACTTGACAGAGTGAGCCATGCATTTCTTTTTCGCACCATCCATTCTTGTTGCTAGGAGACTGGTTGATCTTTTTTCTTGACCCAGCCTACTTCCTGTTATTCTTTTCTCTTTCTGTGAATCACACTGCCCTACGTTCCTACAGTATTAGTAAATGACATTTAATTATGAAGATAGCCTAACAGTAGTTCTCCCACAGCATTGAAATGAAAGTTGAAAGGTTACCATTTTACTACTGGAGCCTTTCTCTGTTTCCCAATGAGAGAGCTAGAAAATGGAGACATGTCAACAAGAGACTGCTTCATTATTTATCTGATTTGTGCTGTTGAAGTGATTATTCTGCATTTGTACTTGAATTGAATAGAATTTTTGAATTTGATTTATATTCCAACTGGCCCCGCCAACCTCTACTTCAGACCCTCGAGCAGGTGCATGGAAAAAGTTTCCAGTGTAAGTTTCTCTTGCTTGCTTTAGATATTCAGGACTAGTTGATGAGCAGTAACAGTTGATTATATCATCGCTGGAATACATTTTTAGTCTTCAGCTTTCATTATATCCACTATTTCCAGTCAGTATTTCCAGTCAACACAGTTTATAAGAATTGCTTTCTTGTAGCACTGTAAGTGAAGCTCCTAGACGCCATTATCCCTCGAAAACAAACAAAAACTTGAAAGTTCTTTTTTTTCTTGTCTCCATGCGTCTTTCATCCTTACAAACGCATACAAAGAGGTCGCAGAAAATAACCTCTACATCCAGATGAACGAACATTTCTAAAAGATTGTCGTTTCTAACCAAGATCAACTGGATTGTCAGGAAATGTCAGCAGTGTGGTCGCTCTGATTGAACAGTTGGTTGATGTTAAATCCTCGGTGTCTGTGTCCACAACATGCATTCTCTCAAACTGAAGCTTTCTGCTGGAGGAGACATTGTTTTGCATTTTGTTTTGACTATTTATATGATCTCAGTTTGTTATTTGAAGGTTAAGATAATCAAGATAAGACATATTGAAACAGACTTATATTCTATCAGTTTCAGATAATGTTATACCAACGTTGTTTTGCATTATATGGTGAAATGATATTCATGATAATGTGCATGAAATAATCGAGTGATGATACTGTAGTAGAGTATGATGGTGCCGTCCCATTTTTAAAGCCTGATGTTAGAGAGTAGTTTGTCTTAATATTACTCTTGATTTCTTTATTGCATCCCTATCGGCTTCCACAAAGCGGTCACTAGTCTTCATGGGGTCCAAACAAAAAACATAACTAATGTGAACAAACAACAGTTCAGCATCACACAATATCAATAGAAGAAGAAAAGGCAAAATGAGCCAATAATATGCCCTGCGATTGACTAGCGACCGCGGGTGTACCCCGCCTCTTGCCCGTTGACAGCTGGGATAGCCCCCCCACAACCCCGAAAAGGGATGGTCGGGTGTAGACAATGGATGGATAGATGGAGCCAATAATGAAGATCAGTAAATAAGTGAAATTATTCAACACATGAAACAATAGTAATCTACAATGGAAACAATAAACAAAACTGTCACACATTAACAGCAACAAAAAAATCAAAAGGTTCCAAAACAGCAATAACCACACTAACATTTATGTGAAATTCATCAGTTTTTGTTTAGTTTGTTTTTATGTGGTTGTTATTCATGTGGGTTTAATAATAACCTTAATACAAATTCTGAGCTTTATTGCCGCATTTATTCTTTTCTGTTTTTTTGCATTGTATTATAATAGGGGAAATGGCAAAATAGACTCAAACTCAAGCTCATTACTTTAATGGTGTGATTATTCAGTGATGACCAGTCTGCCACTGTGAGACTGCTCGGCTCACCAGCAGCCAGCTGCATGCTGGAGCCCTGAAAATATGGACAGAGGCAGGATTTAACTCATACCATGTCGAGTTAATTGCTGACGTTGCTGTGAGATGCAGGGTGTGACTAATTCCTCACTGACATCTATCCAGATTTTTTTTTTCCAGTGAGACCAATCTGTTGAACACCTGTATGCATGGATACTTCAGAAATCTGGGGGATATAAAATTGCACACTAGGACAAGAGTTTGTTTATGAAGAGAAGATATTTTTGAACACTCATCCTTTACGTCCTCACCGCCATGCGGTAGCATACTGTGAGACTGCTCCTCCCCACAGGCAGCCATCTGGATGAGTAGAGAAGAATGGAGGTATGCAGGGAGAGGAACATCTGGTCTTTTCGGAGTTTGCGCTGACAGGAAATGTGATGGATGGGAGATTTACACCCAGCCAGGCCCAGATATGGACCTATACTTTTGTTGTTATAGGCGTGCAAAATGATCAGTTATTACATTCCTCTGGTTGGATTATTTTGTATGTCGTGCTTAATGATAGCTTATCGTATCTGTGATGGAGTCAGACTCATGAATCAGGTCGGCGTTTCATAATGGATGCACAGATCAGAGCGGCAGCTGTGATGCTACGTACCCTGTGGTATTATTTACTATAGCTGACTGATATGAGCTGTGTTGATAATGGGTTTCTGTGTACATTATAGTGTTTTACTAAAGATGGCATCAAGATGAACTCTAGCTTGTTGGGACTGTTAATGCTCTCTAAACTCACTATAATGGTTGTTAAGTGTAAATGGTATATGTCTAAAGTCGGATCATCCAGCTACATGTTATACAATTGCCAAAGCTTATTCAGCATTGTACTTTACATTTTACTGTACTCTTAACTCCAGTGTGACAGTACTGTATGCGCTTAGTCGAATGGTTCTGTGGTGTGTCCTTGTACACCAGTTGGTACTTCAGATCTGTGACAAAATATTTTGAACAGTTTTCCCTTGAAGATATTAACCGGGCAAACATCAACTGAGTTAGAAGACAAACCAATCTGCAAACAGTGAGGAGCAACATGCAGTGTTTTATTTTATTGTAATGGATTACGGTGGGTCCAAGATCCATCTACTTACAAAGATATTTGATTGTACATGCATTAATTAGACATCTAACCCAACAAAACCACCAACTAAACCTCAAGGGAAGTGAAATTTTATCAAAACTTGCATTAAATATTTTTTCTGATTTATTTCGTAAATCCAATGGCACTGTGCCGCCACAACACCATGATGTGAACGGGTGGTGTCTTAAAGTGTCATCCCTCAGTTTAATTGTGCAACGACAATATTAAAGCTAATGAGAACTTGATTTCCATCTGGCTCGGCATCCTGTGGTCTTTGTTGAAGTTTGTTGTTGAGGTATAGATAAAAACCACTTGTTAGCAAATGAATTTAAAATTCCTTTGCTTGACATTTGGCAAGCATTCATTATTACAAACCAAGGCCAGCAGATGTCTACATATGGAACATGGAAAAATGTGGTAAAGATGGCAGCTCTGCAGTTTGTGCATGCCTTCAGCAGTTGAATGTATTGTAATGTTAGGATGGCCCTGTGTTTTATGTCTGTTTAATTGGCTGCTCTGTGTGTCTGCTCTACTTCCAAAGATTTTGGGGTTGAGATGAACCTTCTCTTCAGTGCTCCGTAAATGACTTCATGATTTAAAAAGGAACAACAGACAAGTAAATACTGATGAGACACCCTATTGGCATGTGCTTTACTTCACTTAGAATGTGTTCCAGATTGATGCTCACAAGGCATAGTGAGAAAAGGTGCCACACTTCATATCATAATGTACTAAGGGGGAACTATCTCTGTATTGATGTGCAATGTACATGACATAAAGCTGATCTGTCTCAGCTGGATGTGGTGACTGGAGAGTTAAAGTGGATCTGTTGAAGCATCAGCGTTGCATGCCAGAGGAATTTACCTTAACACTGACACTCAGCAGTACACATAGAAAGAAAAAACTCAGCAGGACACTTGGAGAGATGCAGGAGGTAATAAAGGCAAGGTGTAATACATCTATATTCACACGTTTATAAGAAAGGAGAGGGAAGAGTATGTGTGCGCAAATTATCATTGACCTTTACATCCATATTTCATTCTCATGCAAATGTGGTCATAAATTGTTTTAACTACATGCACAAATTTGCATGAATGCTTGTTTACAATAACACACTGAGAAATAAACAGTGCAGACTTTCTGTCCTGTCTAATGAAACCCAGTCCAGTTCATGACAACCAGGCAGCACACAAATTTCACACACCCTCACAGACACACACAATATTGACACAGAAGGAATTCCAAGCAGCTCCTTAATCCAAGCAAGTGCTGACTGAGGCTTAGATTGGATGGAGGGAGTGAGGAAGGAAGGAGAGATGTTGATATGGGCAGGTGAGAGTGCAAGGGGTTTAAAGATGGGAGGGGAGAAGGAAAGAGAGAGGAGTCGAGATCAAAGAATGGGATTTTCCCCGAAAGTACATGCTTGTGCTTTCCAGGTATTCCATTGTTAAAAAGAGGTGACTTCTCTGTTTGTCCGTGCTGAACTCAGTGTTTCAGGAAACTTGGACCTGGTGTGTTTTTTAGTAAGCTGTAAAGTAAAACCAATACTGATGAACGTCAGTGTTCTGGTGTGACATTCTCTGTGATCTTCTGTTTGCATCCTGTGCATTTTGAGTGTAAATTGTGTTGTTTAACATGTTGATTTTACTAGTTCTTAATCTACTCTCCTCTTTGCTACCATTCTGCAGGTATGACTACAGAGAGATGCTGTACAACTCCACGTTCTGTCTGGTGCCTCGAGGACGACGGCTGGGTTCGTTTCGCTTCTTAGAGGCTCTGCAGGTCAGTGACACATGTACAGATGTTGCTCATTATTGCTAGGCATAGCTGTTATTAAATTGTAATCAGTTACGGTAGGTGCGTTATGGTGACTGAGAAGTGTGATTATGCCTCTAGGTTTCAGTATATATTCAATCTTTCCTATTGCTCGTTATGTACTAATAAAGGCAAAATCCCAGCTGTTTTTGGAATTTACAGAGGTGGAACACCACAGGTATTACTGCAGCGTGGTCCCAATTAAACCCCAGTCAAAGGTGGACACACATCGTTTCTTGTGCTAAAAGGGCTTCATTTTTGGAGGCTTCTAAAATGCCTAGATTAACAAGGTGGATTTTGGCAGCTGAATGTAATGACCAAACACAAGTTGAACTGGTTCAAGAAATCTTGTAGCACGTCAGCGCTGAAGCTATGGTGACCAAACAATAAAGCCATTAATCAGTGGAGCATGGAAAAAGTGATGTATAGTTATTCCCAGTGGCTTTCTCACCCACTGCCTGTCATTTTGTTATTGTGCAGACAGTGTTGATACAGCTGCCTCTGACTCAGTGTATTCTCTGCCCTCCCTGCCATCTTTTCTCTCGCTTGTTGTTTTCCTCTTTTCATTTCTTTCTCTGAGTTTCTTCAGCCAACTCCATGAGTCAGCCCCTCCTTTCCTCTAACATCACACTTACTCGTAGCACATTCTTTAATGTGTGCTCCTAATTCCTAGTGGTGCTGAACCCATCTCACCTATTGTCTCGTTCATACAACCTGCCTAGTCACTTGAGGTGTACAGAGCTGTTGAAACTTCTTTGGTAACAGTACTTCAGCTCAGACGATTGTTATAGTTAAAGAATGGGTTTATTTTAATGAACATATTCAATTTAGGTTGAATTACCATTGGCCAGGATGCAAGTACGAGGCAAGCCCCATTTTAAGAGCACAAGAACCTTTTGAATATATTAATTCTTCAAAATAGCAAGTTTTTGCTAGTTAGTTTCAGGCTATTTTAAGTGAATGTTCCAGGTGTCGATAAAAGAGCAAATGAAGATTTGCTTAAGAAAACTGCTGGTTAGGATTAGCGTAATCCTGCAAGTGAGTGAGACACATGGTGCATTATATCTTGAATAAACATGTGCTTCTAATGTCTAAAGCTGTTTAATTCAAAAGGCTGTGTTGATTTACATATATCTTAAATATGCTGCAGAATCTGCCATTACACAGGTAAATATGTGGTGAGGAGAACAGGTTTCTAAGTATACATCACTGGTGTGCTGAATTTGAAATCCTATCATCATGAAAAGCCTTGAAATCCCATTTTTCCTTCAGACACACTTGGGTACCAGTGTGAGAACATGTTCACGTGCAAAGTATTCTTGTGTTTTAGTGAATATGTATAATTAAGATTTTAGATGTTTATCTGTTTTTCTTCTCCATTGACTTACACTACAATGAGTGCAAGAGTGGCAAAAAAGTCAATATCTATGTCATGAAAAAATCAAAAGCAACCAAAATCATGTTTTATTTTTTTCTGTGTGAATTATGTCTTTGTGTCAAGTCCTGTAGTCCTGGGAAAAACAACAGAGAAATAGTCAGGCAAGAGAAAGATTTTTGAGCAAGTTGAATAAGATTGATGACTTTTGAGTCTTTATTGACTGGAATGGGAATATAATTGCACCACTGGGGAGCCAGCAGTGAGGCGAGGTGAGACAGTGGACTGATGATCAGGTCTATGCGGTAAGAGAGCGCAGCGCAGTGCAGCTGCTGTTGAGGTACTGTGCAGAGGTTTGGCTGGGGTGTAGGCCTGGACCATGGCCTGGAGGTATTAGCACGTCTTTCCATTCGCAGCCTTATGCATGAGTACAGAAGTTGAGGAGGGCAGGCGCACATTGGAGAATTTGGGGAAGTTGAAGGCAAGGCAGGAAGCAATGCGCTAGTCAAGAGCAGAGATGTTCGCACGAGCTAGAGCTGGATCGGGGAGGAGGAATTGAATGAGTTGGCTGATGATATAGAGCACAAACCTGTGGGATCAGGTTGTGCAATGCAGGTGCCATGACAAGCGTGTGTGTGTGTTTGCAAAATGTAAGGACTTGATAGCACTGAGTTTCATTAATGAAAGTGTGTAATGTGATGAGAAGGGAGAGGATTGAGCTACAGTCTCTAGTTGATTGCTCTGTGAGAGCAGATAGGTAGGGGAAGCATGGGAGCATTTCAGCAGATTGTTACCTTTGCTCATGACACCAAGGAGATTAGACAAGCACTGCAGCACTCCGACGCAGGCACATGTGTGCCTGGGCATGCGCGTACATGTGCAGTGACCAAGGCCAATCAGTGAGTGGTACCCCCTGCTTAACAGATTATAAGGCCGGCCACTGCAGACAGGACAATGCATGTACTATCCAACTTTTACAAACACACATACAGACTTACAGCTCAAACGTGCACACACGCACGCACGCGCACGCACGCACGCACGCACACACACACGCACGCATGCACGCACACACACACACACACACACACACACACACACACACACACACACACACAAAAACATGGATCCACATTTCAATACAATTTCATTAATCTCTCAGACACAGAGGTTTAATGTTCAAGCTTGTTTTGAAGTGCATCTTCTTTTCCTCTGAACAAAGCACTCATTTTTTATGAAGCTGCACTGCCTAGTCGAGTTAGTCATCCAGGAGCTGCAGTAGTTCTCTAGGTAATGAAAATGTGTTGGAAGACGAGTCACCACCATTGGTTAAATTGCCTGATTTGATTGCTTGGGAAATGGACCTTGCACAGTGATGGCATGAGTTTGCAGAGCATAAGTCATTTCGTTATTTTTTCAGTTTTCTCTTCTTTCCAGTCTGTCTTTATTTTACCGCCTGTACATATACAAATGCAACACATTCATCTCATTAACCAATAGTGTATTTTGTGTGTGGCTTTCTATATTACTCTTACAGGCAGCTTGTGTGCCAGTGATGCTGAGTAATGGGTGGGAGCTTCCCTTCTCAGAGATCATCAACTGGAATACGGCAGCTGTGATCGGGGACGAAAGGCTGCTATTACAGGTAGAAACTTAAAACAACTCTGAAGTTGGATTTACTTGACAGGCTTGTCAACACTCTTCGAAGAAAAAGAAGAAAAGTTCATCTGCACATTACTGTCACGGTGCTAATTGACCACAGAGAGGAACAAGAGGGAGGTTAGGGATCAGAGAGGCAGGGGTGGAAAGCAGTGTGTAGAGCCAGAATATTTTTCACATCTAAGTGGGTGAATTAAGGGTTTATTGCGACCAAACCAGAGTTGGTCATTGCTGGAACAGCAGGAAGAATAATAAAGAGAGCTTTGGTGAGATTTGTTTTGTTTCTAACTTCTTTTGTTTCGAGTTTTAATGAAGTGTGTTTCATTATGATCTGTGAGATAATTTTACTGTTTTTGTCATCCATTGGTGGATTTGAGGAGAGCACTGAAGCTGATTCTAAAAGGATCTCACTCTCAAGCAAAAGGTCTATCTGTGTAGGGATCTTTTCCATAATGTTTTCAGATGCTTAGAATAACAATCTGAGCTCTGTTAGCGGATGTGCTTTGACAGGCACAGTTTCCCTGTTATGTGACTTCCAACTGAGGTGATCTATTGGCCCAATTACAAAACTTTTTGCACCTATTAGTCATGTAGACACCAAAATATGTAAAAAGTAGTTCCCACATTTACCCCATAAATCTAATTTGTGTGCAACTGTATGTGGCAACTGAGATTCACTTAGTGGATTTATTGAAGCAGATCTTGCAGTTGTTCTACAAGCAGTGTTCTGTTTGCAGTAAATGACAGCATCCAGTGTAGACTACAAGACTATGCTTTTTGTTCTGCCTCTGGGCTAATTTAAGTATGCTAACGTTCATTCCCTTCTGTCTCAGATCCCCTCAACAGTGCGCTCCATCCACCAGGATCAGATCCTGTCCCTTAGACAGCAGACCCAGTTCCTATGGGAGGCTTACTTCAACTCTGTGGAGAAGATAGTACTGACCACACTGGAGGTACGTATGCACACGTTCAAGTTCACATAAACCGTGCAATTGCATATATTTGCAGTAAATGCAAATATCTATATATACATGCATGTAAGGACTATGTAATATTTAATTGTATGCAGTAAATCTAATTGCAATTTTTGTTTATAATACAGTATCAACTGTGGTACTTTTTTCATTTATAAGCCAATGTTTAGGGTTTGCTCTTTGGGTGTAAAATTTAACTAATTTGTGTGTCAGTGTATTATCTAGTGATATATCCTCCTGTATAACTTAAAATGTTTGTACTAAAGTTTTTCACTTGACTGAAAACAACAATGGATGCTTGCTCATTAATGCGCACAAGCATAAAAATGCAAATATCCATTATTTCAGGTCTTTTCATCAAAGTCACTCAATTGCGTTCGTCCCAGTTATTGTCTTTGCACCAACAAGTTTACAAGTGCAGACTGTGTAGTTGCAGATAGAATACCCACAATGAATCTGCTCTCTGGCTAGATTGAAAGCCAAGAGAGATGATATATGTTGTTACATGCTGCTGTCATGTTTTTGAGGCTGTTTCTTGCTGTGTCCTGGCAATCAATCATGTCAGTAGTTTGTTCCTGTCAGAGTCCATTTGTCTGTATTCTTCCTGGTGAGTAGCAGGCTATCATACTGCTCTGGGGTTAGGATTACAAACAAGTAAAGACGAGAGCAGGAAGGATTGAAAGGATAAGGGAGCAGGACGACAGGCAGCATGTATAAGGCTGGCTGTAAGCAAGGCAGGATTTTTCACTCCATTCCAAGCCATGCGTTTGTTCACCAGCCTCTATCAGCAGTAACCAGCAATGGCTCACTAAACTATGGCTGGAAATGTCATGTAAAGATGTTAAACCTATCAGGGTGTTTATTTTGTTTGATTAGTTTTAATCCTTTGGTTTAAAGAAACAAATGGGAGAAGTGCTGCTGATTTTCAGTTCAGTTTCAGTGCTACAAGTCAGCCTGACTGCTGTTGACGCCATTAGCTGCTGTCTTCAGATAGTGTGACAGAGGCCCTTTCCCAAGAGGTAGGAAGTCAGGGCGCTGGAAGGCAGAGCTGGGATTTCTCTGTCAACAGGGTAAAGTTACAGCCCCAAGAAGCTGATGTTCAATCTGTTTACGCTCTCAGTATCTTAACCCTGTTACAGCACATACCATAGTACAAGACTGGTAAGAGGTCAGTGTTTTGCCTTCAAATCTGATCTGTTAGTGTGCTACTAATATCAAGGGATTGTAGATATTTTACTGTAAACAAGATAAAGTTGCACCTCAAGAATCTGTTTATCACCACAATATCCTACAAGAAGTAAACAGAGTTTACTTTGCTCTGCAGCTACCACATAGCTCCAGAGAATGCTTAATATTTTATTAAGGTATCCTCTTACTGTCTGAGAGGCTTCCTAAAGCTGCAGATGAGTGGGATTCACTTTATGCTGTGGGTCTTTAAACCCACTCACACTTTGTTGTGTGGTTTTGTGATACACAAACAAAGTTTTACATTTGGGTGAAGATTGTGGAACAGTTGGTGCCAACCCACTTTATTTTGAAAAGCTAAAGTGATGTGTTGTTTAATTAAATTCTGTAATCTCAAACATAACAGCATAACTTAAAAGTAAAACACTTGTGACTATTGTGGCTTGTGAAACAAAGTCACTTTTGGCAGTAAAACAAAAGCCGAAGGACGTGATCAAAGTCCTTCATAGCTGCTTGTTTTCAGATAGTTTGGGTGATTTTATTAAGCCACGCCTGCCACCTAAGCCAACCCAGAGTGATTGAATTTAACTTGTAATTGTCAATTTCAACTGATTTATGTTTGTTTTTCCACCCAAAACAAATTATGTCTGGGTCCAAATGAAATTAAAGTGGATTGTTGAGCATCATCGTTTCCAGAGTTTAAGTCTTGCAAAGCAGCTGCTGTTTTTCTCAGTTTTAATGCAGTTTGTATTGCCTTGCATGACAAGATTCAGGGACACACTACACCTGCCACAGGCTGGGAGAAAATGTATATGTAGTAAATATGCTTCCACATTCATTTCATTTCAGTAATGACATGGGTCGCTTAAGTTTGTTACTGTTAGTAGTTTCCTAAAGTCAGTGCTCTGTGATCGCTCGAATCGAGCTCATAAAAATCTAAAGTTCTTTATGTGTAAAATATAAAGCATTGAGCTTGTATAATTGTGATATCAGTGGAGTGGCAAATCTAAAAATTTGTCCATCACAGGCCAAAATAAGCTGCCCAGAAGAAAACAATGAAAGAATAATTCTATAATTGGATGTGAAATTGTTGTTTATGGGAAGACATGACAGTACAATGAAAAGCACTCATTTGTAGTGCGCAGGTTTTTCTGTTAATTTGAACAGAGCTGTTGTTTCAGTTGTTAATTTGAGAAATGCCAGAGAATCTGTGTCTGCACTGTTTCCAAGCAGCGTATAAGACTGGCATGATTATTGCTTAATTTGAAGTGAATGGACATGGTGGATTTTGGCTCGGAGCTAATTTCCGGCTGACATCTTACAGACAAACCACAGTAGTTGTATAGATACTCCACATGGGCCTTCTGATCTTTTTCCCTAATGAATCACACAGGAACAAGGAGCGTCATGGACATTTGATTGCTATTTACCTATTGCATGTATTTATTATCCAATATTATCATGTATTATAGAATTATTGCAATTTACAGAAAGCTAAATTTGGGATGTTTTCTGCGCCTTTGTTTCTGCAGATCATCCAGGACCGGGTCATGCAGCACACCTCAAGGAGTAACCTCATGTGGAACAGTCTGCCTGGAGGACTTTTCACCTTGCCTCAGTACTCTACATACCTGGGAGAATTCCCCTTCTACTACGCTAAGCTGGGTCAGTTAATAATTCATGCACCTGCTGCTATACGCTAAGAATTGCATTAATGGCACACCGTAAGGTTTAATGGACTAATTGTCATTTTACGAAACAACACAGGAACAGCTGGTGTGTGGCAGCTGTTGAATCCTCAGAAATGAACGTGAATCAGTGACATTTTCACAAGTTATGCACTATATCTTTATTAATCCATGATTTGTCACAGAGAAACTCACCAATTAGACCTGCCATGTTGCCATGTTGTATTTGTGCATGGTTAATTGGCCAGATATGCAGCTTGTTACTGACAGTGAGATTTGGGTAACTGGCACCTTTTCCTTCACAAGCCTAATTAGACCTTTTCAGTCGCACTGGATGCCAAGTACACACAGCTTGAAGTAAACAAGCACAGACTCAGAGATGCTCAAAATGTCAAAGAGGTATTACTTACAGATGAAATTCCACTTATAGAACATGTAACTGTAGGGTTTGTGTTTGTGCAGTCCCATGTTCAAGTGACTGCACTACACAATTGAACGTCATTCAGAAGATCGTTGTCGTGTTCGAAATCTTGCCTGACAGATTTGATTTGCTTCTTTTCTTACCTTTGATGTATCTGGCTGTTTTCAGGTGTTAAGCCCTACCCCAAGTTTACAGCAGTCATTCATGTGGTGACCCCACTGGTTTCACAGTCCCAGCCAGTCATGAAGCTGCTTGTGGCTGTGGCCAAGTCCCAGTACTGTGCCCAGGTAATCCAAAACCCAACACGCTACACAATATTACTCACCTCAGGTCAGACTGATCACATACTTGATGCTGATGTGATCTGAGTGGGTGTCTCGTTGAACTATAATATTATGGAGCTAATGTATCAGACTGTTTGACCAATTAAAACACAGTTTCGTACACACTGTTCTCAGGTGTTAAAACAAGAGTAGCCAAAATTTTCCAATGCTAACATGCTAGCCTGACAACTGGGAGTACTGACAATAGCCATGTTCATTGTCTGCGTTCATTACAACAATGTTTGGTGTTGTCTTATGTGTGAATGAGATGTGACGTAGTTGGATACAGTTAGCGATGACTACAATATGCTCCCCTTTAGTACACTCTCCCTGAGTCAACAGACTCGTTCAGCAGCTAACCTGGTAGTACATTACACGCACCCTTGAGCTGACGGAACACTTTCAGAATCTAGTTTATCCTCCTGGTTTGTCCAATGCTACCAACTTCAGCTTGATATAGAAAGGAAAGTGGGCAAAGCTGCTTTGGTGAAAAGAAGAGCTATGTTTGTCTCAATGTTAATGTCATTTCTCGGGTTTATCACATCACTAAAGTGCTGGTGTTTGCTTAAAACTGCTTTTGAACTTCAGTATTTATTCATACTGGGGATAAAGAGAGGCTGTCCAAATAATTTGCATCCCATCCTGTACAGATGTATAATTCTAATGCACACTGCAGGAAATATAGGAAGCCGTTACCTGTCAGTGGACTTTAATGTACATTACCCACTATTGTGGCATTTTGCAAATTCATCACAAATGTGAATGTGGTTTTCCTGGATTTAAAACTGTATTGCTAGCATGAAGGTCAGCACATGTAGCTTTAGCATTTAAAATGATACAGTGTGTCACTGTCACGTAATTTAGGTAGTGTGACAGCTCTGAAAATAGATTTGCAGTAGCTTGAAGAAGTTGTTGGTATGTCTTCCACATAAGTGGGGAGTAAATATAAACTGGGCTTTGAATAGAAGCAAGGCCTTATTGTGGGTTTTTGATCTCTGCGTATATTGCTAAGTCTGACGAAGATTGTCAAACATTAATAGACTTCTATTTTAACATGTCTCTCATTAGGTGCCCATAATAGATATGTAGACAAACATATTGTGTTCACAATGATAGCTATGTTTTACCGATTTTCCCTTTGCGCAGGTGATAGTTCTGTGGAACTGTGACAAGCTTCTTCCTGCCAAGCACCGCTGGCCTCCCACCTCAGTCCCTGTCATTGTTATAGAGGGCGAAAGCAAGGTAAAAAAACAAAACAAATTAGCCTTATCCTTCACTCATTAGGCAGTGTTACTGCGGACGAAAATAAGACTGAGAGCTACATACAAGAAGGACTTGAATTTTAACCACAGTTGCAGAAGCTGTTACAAAGTTAAGCGATAAAATCAACACCCCTATATTGCACATGAGTTTTCAAAGCAACATGACACAGCTACTTGTTGAAAAACTGCAGAATTATTTAATATGCCAGGGATGTGACTGGCATTCAGTATACTGTATTGGGACTTGGCAGGGATTGCAATCCTGACTTGGTTAAACTGAAGCATACATCCTTTTTCATCAAGTGTTTGTTGTTTAGCCTAAATCCTGTAGGTTGAAATGTGATGTGGCTAACAAGATTGTTGCGGTCAGGGATAGAAACCTTTACACTATACAGTATTTCAAAATATAACTGCCATATACCTCAGTGTGCACAGATTTCTAAGATTGGAACCCACTTTATGAGCACTTGTAATACAGAATAATTTGCGTAGAGACATGCCAAAAGGCGGAGGATGCAGGGCTCATCAGGGAGGGAAATGCGCTTCACTGCTTGTAGATTTCTATCGGTGGTTTTTGCTCGTCCCTGAAATGCTGTGTTTCTGCTGTCACTGTTGTTATGTCAGCTTGTACGTTTGGCTGATTCTGCTGTTAACGCAGCACAGACAGAAACTGGTAGCGCTGCTTGTCAGGGAGACGTACCTCGCTAGTGCACATACTGGCCCTGTTTATAAACTGATTATTGCTGTTGAGTTGCATTAAGCAACCAGTCATGTTTTGCTTGTGTGTATGTGTTTTGCAAATCATAACAGGTGATAAGCAGTCGTTTTCTACCCTACGACACCATCCCCACTGATGCTGTGCTCAGTCTGGATGAGGACACCGTGCTCTCTACTACAGAGGTCAGATTACCAGGAAAC
This sequence comes from Chaetodon trifascialis, assembly GCF_039877785.1. Taxonomy (NCBI): domain Eukaryota; kingdom Metazoa; phylum Chordata; class Actinopteri; order Chaetodontiformes; family Chaetodontidae; genus Chaetodon; species Chaetodon trifascialis. The sequence goes on from NC_092062.1 coordinate 12,069,593, forward strand.
TACAGCATTTACAGAGCATTTACAGAAATGTTTAATGAAGAGTGCATGCTGCAGAAGTTATTGTTAATAATTGTAGAATAGCTACCATGTGTCTATGTATCTTTCCAATGCAGTTCCTTGGAATTACGTGTTCCTGGTTTCTTAGCCTCATGACTTCTTTCCCTCTTTCTGTCTCATGATTTCCTTCTGATTTTGGTCCAGGTGGACTTTGCCTTCACTGTTTGGCAGAGTTTCCCAGACCGCATTGTTGGTTACCCAGCCCGCAGTCACTTCTGGGACAGCAACAAGGAGCGATGGGGCTACACATCCAAATGGACCAACGACTACTCCATGGTGCTGACTGGGGCTGCCATCTACCACAAGTACTGAAACACTGCTGATTTTCACTCCTCTCCATTGAAATTCTGTTTCCTTTTTGTTCAATACTCATATTTCACTCTCTGTCATGTTCTTCCTTAGATACTATCACTACCTGTACACCACCTACCTTCCAGCCAGTCTGAAATCCATGGTTGACCAAATGTCAAACTGCGAGGACATTCTGATGAATTTTCTGGTGTCCTCGGTCTCGAAACTACCACCCATCAAGGTCACTCAGAAGAAACAATACAAGGAGACCATGATGGGACAGGTGAGGTAGAATATTTGCCATGTCAAAGTTGCTGACTTAACTACAGTATAACAGGCACTGTGCTGGGGATTAAGGGACCATAGATGGACCCATTCCAAAGAGCAGTGCATTAAATAATGATATAATCAGAATAGCGGAGGTCGTAGTCCTTATGCACAATAAAAAACAAAATAATGGGAATGTCTTTGTTTGTAAAAAGTACATTTTGATTACCATTCTTGCACTGATGATGGGAAAATAACTGCAAGTGCACTGAGGTGATGTGTGGAGTGAAGCACCTGAAGGATACAGATCAGTGGAGAGCAGGGTGTGTGAACGTGACTGGCTGGATGGCGAGTTCGCAACGTGCCCACAGGCACTTGTGGAGCATCTGAACTCAGAAAGCTTTGTTGCTCTTTTTTGACTCGTCATCTATTTTCATAGAGCTGCCAATATTCAAAATCAAAAAAAAACCTCACATTGTGGGATGAGGAAGCTGTTCAGAAACACAAATTCTTTCGTCTTTGTAGAATACACTCCTCACACGAGCAATATCCAGTCAGGTGTTCGTTCTCTTCACAAATTCTCTTCTTTATAACATGTCAGCAGCTGCCTTTGAGCGTTAAAAGCCCACATTTTCATTTATTTTTTGCAATGATGCTCATTATTGAAGAGACTGAGGCCCATGTGCGTCCTGATTATTGTAGAAGCTGGTGGCCTTTAGACACATCATACCTCTTAAACCGTAATAGAGTTGGCTGTTAAAACTGAATATCAGTCATTTGTAAATTTGAATTGAACTTTGTTTTCTTGCAGTACGGTCTTCAATAAAATAAAGTCATGAATAATTACAATAGGCTTTGAAAGGTCAGAGAAATTTCTTCTGCATTTTTCATGTTGTCTGTCTCTCTCCCCCTGGCACTGTCTGCATCTCCCCCTCTCTCCCTGTCCTATCACCACCTCACACCCCCAGAGCTCCCGGGCGTCTCGCTGGGCTGACCCGGACCATTTCGCCCAGCGTCAGACCTGCATGAACAAGTTTGCCAGCTGGTTTGGCACCATGCCTCTGGTCCACTCTCAGATGAGGCTGGACCCGGTCCTGTTCAAAGACCAGGTGTCCATACTGCGGAAGAAGTACAGGGACATTGAAAGACTATAACCCTCCCGAGCCCCCCGCTCCCTGGACATGACAAAGACTGAGCGAGGGGGCACACACTTGGAGAAGCTCAGAGCCTTTCCATGATTGCATGGATGGATCAGTGGAGAGGCGGATGGGATTGGGTACAGGAGGAAAGGAGGAAAAGAAACTAGAACAGAAGTGGAGGCCACCACACTCATTGGTCTCCCCAGTTGTGTCCTCCTCCATCTCTCCTTCCCACCCTTTCTCTCATGTGTTTTGGGTGTGGGTAGTGTATGTACACTATGTCTACCACCAGCTGAAGGACTTTAAAACTGCTCAACTTTGAACAGAAGCGGACAAAGTCACAGAGCTGGAAATCATAGCTTGCTGCTTCAGTGTCCCGACAGTGGCAAACCACTCCCAACTCCAACCCGCTCAAACGTACTGTTGCGCTCTGTACACTCTGCACAGGTTCCTGAAAGTTTTTTTTCTGACAGAATATTATTGATACTTATGACTGTGAGGAGGATAACACTATTTTGGATTGTGTTTCGCTTTTCTTTTTTTTTTTTCGTACCGTGAATGAATGGCCAGCACTACTCTCTCTGTATTGTCTTAATTAAAACCAATAGCAGGGTGGGTGAAGAGAGGAATGACAACCCCTCAACTACAGACAAGTTATGATCATTGATATTCACAGTGCCTCAAGTTTATCTAATGGCGTGGGGATCTGGGTGTCTGAGAAAAAGACATGGTGGAGGATGAGCACCGTGATCTTGCTGCTTTCTGTTTTGTTTTTTTAATTTGTGATTTTCTTTTCTAATTGATGAAATTTTTCAGGTCAGCATTCACATTTATTCCTCACTGAAGTATACTGAAAATTTGTTTTTAGTCAACTGACAAGCACAATTGTCATTATGTGCCATTGTGAACATTTTTCCTGGTAACAGTCCTGCATCACTAACAAGATTTCATGTGGAAATAGATATCCACAGGAACTGATTTGAGATTCAGCCAAAGTCAGTGGAGTTCTGTTTTCATTTTAGCAAGAAGTCTTCATCGTGTCTCTTATATGACAAACTAGAATGGTACTTGAATGTGTGCTGGCCTGAAGAACAATAGAGAATCAGAAGAATTGCCTTGCTAAGGCAGGCTGAGCTTGCCAACTGAGCCAACCAATGGTCTGTTTGAAACACAAACCACTGTGAAAACTAGCGGATGGATCTTTTTGGGCTTGGTTAGCAGGAGATACTTATATTCGGCTGTTGTCTCGATGCCATAGACCCCATTTAATTTTGTCCAGTGACAGGTTTGGCAGTATCCCAGGCTGACAGGTACCTGACATGGGCAAACACTGCTTTCATCCTGGAACTTCAAACAGCGCTCGATGATTTGAGAGTTGGCCTCATACTTTATAGACTACTGTATTTTTTTCACTTGTTATTTAAAAATACAACCAGATTGACAAGAATTCTCACCAAGTATTTGTGATGCTGGCAACTTTGGGGAGATATGCTCTGTTATGTAATGATTCTCATTTGCAGTATTTCTTCAGCATAAATGCATACATGCAGAAGCCTTTCCATTTCCTGTATATTTGCAGAATGCTAATTTGTATCTCTGATAATCACAGCTTTAAACAGCCATTCATCTCAGAATGATTCAGATTGTGCTTGGGCCACATTCAAGAGGCAAACTGTAAAACCCGGATGTTCAATTGTGTTCCATAATGCAGTATGTCTCATCAGTGGCATCTTGATCTGTTTCTGTACGTTAGTCTTCTCAATCTGTGACGTGCATCTCATATACGGCGAGTCTGTAAGGAATGCCAAGTGTCACTGGAACATGAAATTGGGTTTTTGCAGACGAGTCGATAGGCTTAAACAATTCTAAGTGTTTGGCTCCATCAGCAGTCAAGCTTCATTTTAGTTTTGACCTCGATATGTAATATCAGGTTATCTGAAAACGTACTTTGATGAATCTAGAATGTCCACCTGTATTTTTAAATCACTGTGCATCAACAACACAAAGCCCATGAAGTATCCCTGTAAAGCCAGCAACATTTCTATAGAAATCTACCCACACCTGCCCTGACGCCTCCTTTGGTAGGTTTAGCTTCATTTTTGTGGAAGATAAATGATCATTTTGGTCAGCTTCGCCACTCTGTACCCTTCACCCCAATATGTGCCAATAAATCATGTATGATTTTGTTTTTCATATTTTTTTTTCATCTGATATGAGGAATTCCATGCATTCCCATATTCATTTGGTTTAATAAAAGTATATCCTGTCTGTATAAGAAAGTAATGAGTGTGAGCAAGAGGGGAGGAAGCAAGGAAGGAGTGTATGAGAATGGAGCTGCAAGGTGTTTTACACTTTTGAGAATGTGCTATCGGCTCGACGGCAAAGAAACAATCCGAGTAGTCCTGAACACGGCACTAACAAGACAAATGAATACGGTCGTAAACAGAATCAGAAATGAACTTGGTGCAATATTTAAGATGAGAGTTTCTCAATCTTTTTCTCTTCTCTTTGCTTATGTTGCTGTTCAGAGGGCAGGGGGTTCTATATTGATGTGCCTTCAGAAGAAATACACTTTAGTTTTTTCCCCATCTGCCTTGTGCAAGAAACCAGTCCCTGCTTTTATGTCATAATTGGTTATTTTTTGTTTACTTTATCAAACTCCAGTAACACATAATGTCTCCCTAAATTTTATTGTTTAACACTGGAACTCTACTAAGACTTAATCACTACACATCTGATACTGACATTCCTGTCTTTCTGTTGTAGGAACTTTTTTTTTTTTTTTTTTAACATGTACTGCCTTGTATTACTATACTTGCAAGGACCCAATAGAGGCCATCTCTGGTTGTCACAAGTGTAGTAATACATGTAACACACACGGAATTCTCCCATACACAGTATTTATCAGACAGGATTGTGTCTTTACTGAATCTCTGCCTGCTTCCTTCACTCTCTTCCGTAACTGCAAACCTAATTTTATAGAGATTAAAATGGAAAGATGGAGGGGAAAAAAATCACAATTTTGTAAAAGAATTTTATAAAAACAAAACAAAAAAAATCAAAAATAAAATGTTTGATATAAATGGCCTGTCTGTGTGTGTTTTTCATCCGATCATTTACATTTCTTTACTGTCATCCTTTGAAATTCTTTGTCTTTTAAACAAATATTGAATCAAACTTCAAATGTTACATACTTACAGTGTACAGTCGGCTGTAAAGACATGCTCGCTCAGATACACATAAACTAGTTCCCTTTTCCCCATTTCACCCGGTCATCCCTCTTCCTCTCTGACCTGCTGGCAACCCACTCTCAGGCTTCCCAAACATATTTTGCATGTTGGGTTTAAGCACTGTGCCCACTGAGGGAGAGCCAAACTAAATAATACCTTTAGCTTCCTCCTTGTGCGTGTGTGAACCTCATCCTATGCCAAGAAACTGCTGTGTTTACATAAATCTGTGTCAGGATGATTGGTTTAGACACGCTGCATAAATAACAGCATCCATCCAGGATGATCCCATGGTGCATGAGAGCTGCCAACTCAGCTGGAGCAACAGCTACAGGAGAGATTGCTACCCCCAAACACACACACTCAGACACCAAACTGGGCTAAACTCTTAAAGCAAAAAAGATTTGCCGTATGTAAAAGCTGGACCAGTGCCTACACAGGATAAATTTTCATGGCACACCAAGAAGAAAACCGTTTTGACAGTTACGTCAAGATCACATCCGCTCTTAAAGGTCTGGGAACCAAAACAGGAAAAAAAATATAAGAGTTCCAGATGTGTATGATGCTTTGTTGCATGGAGTGTTCAATGTCTCTTAATCGTACTGATGAGATGTTTTCTGCAGTGGAGATGGATCTCCGCATGCATGCAGCCTGGGCTTTTGCCTATTGTTGGATTAAATACTGAGATTCAAGGCTGAGTTTGACAAAAGTGCTTCCCTTTCTGGCAGTTTTACCGAACTTTTAAGAGAAATTTTTCAGTTGCATTTGGCCTTGCTGATTTCCATCGACTTGTATCCTTGCTGAGTTCTGGGAAGTAATGTCATTATGGTGGCACATGATGGATTATAATGTCACCACAAGTTCTTGCATTGTATGTTAGAGTTTGGAGCATTGCTGCATACACTGAACTATATCTAGGAGGAAAAACTTGTTTTCTCTATTGCAACTCCTCATTGGCAATGTTCATTTATCACGAGGCTCATACGGCTAGAAATGATGATAAAGAGAAACCCATCTCTAATAATATCTCAAAATAATTGTATTTTTAATGAAAACTAAGCATTAAAGGCAAAAATAACTAACAGAATTTGAGGCTTTCTTTGCACTGACAGTACAACTGAATGTCGCACGGCGCCTCATGAAAAGCAGTTCTATTGCAGAAAAGTAGAAACGGCTCCCTGTGGCGACATAATTGAATACATTAAGATTAGGCACATTATGGCGGTATTAGCCTGAGACAATTCATTTCACAGGATTAAAGGAATCTAATTCTTCAATCAGTAGTTGCCTACATAAAAATCTGCCACTTCATTTAGCCCACATCCCCTCTCAGTGTGTTTGTGTGTGCGGTAACAGCTGAATAATTCATACAGCTGTGTAGATAATAATATACTTCTGTTTCGGTATGTAGAGATAAACAGATGTTCAGGCTTTGTGACTCACACCTTGTACATCAACAAAGTAGCTCATCTAAAGCAGGAAAGCAGCGGCATGGAAGTGGTTGGCTCCTCCAAAGCCGTTTAGATGTATCTGTCACATGATAACAGCGGAAAGCAATCAGCTGTCTGGATAAAATTATCCTGTTTAACAGATGGCAGCCCAAAACTGTGTTATCATGCAGACATAACTGTGCAGCACTGTGACATTCCTGTGTATGCAGCACAAGACTTTAGATATCTATACAAAATAGCTTGATTTAAGGTGATCATAAATTCTAGATTCATTATTGTGTCGCTCACATCTGTTATCTTTTAGTTATGGAACCGCGTGTAGTAATTTGGTCTACATCAGTAATTCATTCATCTCACAATGAGCCTGTTGGTGCAATGATGAAATGTGTATGAGAACGATGATCTGAATATATTTGCAGACATTTAATACATTCAGGGAACTACCTCTTCACTTGAATGTGATAAACACTTACTGCCATTGTTATTATTGTGTGATTATGATGCATTATCACACAGCTCCACTTTCAAGTGATTTTACCTTGTTTTCCATCCATGCATATATCTCAGCTAAGCATGGATGTTCATTGAATGTGACTTAAAATGATATAATGAATCAATTCTCAAACCATGCTGATAATAAGAGCTAAATTTCACCTTACTCTATCGTGTGAGTACCACCTCAGTTTCTACCAGCTCTGTAAAGTGACATGGAGCCCTGCTGCTAGTAAATCATAAACATGCTCAGCTGGCAGCAGTTCTACTGCAACAGATGCTGTAGCCTATGAGGCAAATCTGCTTTACTGCATACCAATTTTGCAATTTGATTGTAGATGAGTCAGTATCTCTGTCAGGCATGTTTCTCCTCATCTCTGTATCTAATATATTGTTTGAAAAAAAATGTTTTTTGTAGCCTGCATGGATGTCCAGTTCCCTGCCTTGTATTCAAAAGCACTGAATTTCTTTGGTAGGCTGAGGTCATTTCAGAGTTGTCTCCTCATGTAGATATTGCGAAACCTATATATTTTTTTCTTTTTGGAATTTTCTGTAAATGTACTTTCACTTCATCCATTACACATTAATTCAATTTGACATTAACTGGCCTCTCTCACAGCAAACAATTTGACTTACTATAGTGGGAGAGCACAGGTGTACCTAAAATGTTGTTCACAGACAGCATGCACAACAGCAGGGCCCTGCAACTGAGTTCCCTGAGTGGAACGCAGCAATTAATATCACTAATTCCACCTGTGTTTTTCCTGCTATGGCACGTCAAAATGTGGGAGACCGCAGTTTGTTTGAGGCCACTCTGCTGATGTACAGGATATGAGTCACAGCAGGTCTGGGTCATAACTAGTGCCACAACATGGCATCTGTTTTCAGGAGATTAGGGGCCAGATGGGACAGTTGGGTATGGCAGCAGAGCAGGCAGACAATCATATCCACAAAAATGCAATAGCATGAGTGCACACACTTTCTGCTGTGCTGTATTGGACATTGGGTTGCCTCAGTGGGAAGTGAACCCCTATTAAAAAGAACATTAGAATAAGTTATAAGTAATTAATTCATAAGAATAAGACATATGAATAAATCATTGGGTTAGTTATAATTTACATAGGTACCTTGTACAGCATAACAGACAAACTTCCCATCATCATGCAGTATGTCTTTTTTGTGTCAGGCTCCTCCATGTCTCTGGTCAGCACTGTGCCACAGCGCCCCCTTTCTCCGCGTGGTGCTCACAGCAGGCTGTCTGTCAGGGTCGGCCTAGCAGACTCCTCCTCCGCCATTTTTGACTGTAAACATCCTGCCGATTTTAAAAGGACAGCGGTGAGCGGGAGGAAGGCGACTGGCGCCATCTTGGCTGTTTTAATGAGTACAACAGGGGAGAATACGCTGGGAGAAATAACATAAATTGTGGAATTTCACTATAAGAAGGGAACTGTCGGTGAGTGTGTTTGCAGCGGAAATATCTGCGCAGTGTTTTGTGCATTTTTAGAGACGTAGCGAGCGTGCACGATGAATGTATTTGATGCGGCCTTCGTTGTACAAGGAGCCGTTAGCCAGCAGCTAACGACACAGTTGTGCTGGTAGAGGGAAAAAAGTATGAGCAGGTTTTGCTGGGCGCCTCGTTCCTGTGTGGCTTGCTTTCTCATGGGCAAATTGCATTGTTGTCCGCCGATTTAGAATAAAATTGTAATGCTACTTCAAGGAAGTTACGTCGATTCAAACATTACTGTTAAGCGCATAGCATACGATTTCATTGCTCCTTTTGTAGTTAGCTGGCGGCTAATTTAGTTCGTCCCACTTGATGGCGCCGACTATTTACTGGCGTTGACTAACCCATTGGCGCTCTCAGCGTAGTACAGTGTATTAAGTACATTAATAAGCTCACAGATTTCACTTTTCGATAACTTATGTATTTGTGCGATTTGGGAATTAATGAATCATAGAAGTAGAGTTCAGGAAAAGGGAGACATGTGGATTTCCAATGTTTCCCTTCCTTGCTGGGAAATAGGCGGAACTCCAGTGAAGTCAGCGCTTGTTTTGATAAAAGCTCGTTTTCAAATGGTCGTGGCTCGCGTTAGTGTTTGAATTACAGTGTGCAAACGCCAACCATTAAAGTAACTTCAGTGGAGCTAAACGGGAGGAAAAGGTGCTTCGACTGAGTTTCATCGATTTTAAGGCCAACGTTATAACGTTGCTTTAGCTAATAAGCCTCCGTCGTAAGATAAGCTAACGTTGGCGTAGCGTGAAGCTTCTATAAAAAGTTTCTTTGGCAGACTGAGGACCCTCATCCCTGTCAAACAGTTCACAGGGTAACAGTTACTTAACTACAACGTTATCCAGTATTACTGAAACCAAATTGTCTTCATGTTGACGTTTTTCATCTTTTCAGTGTTGTTGCCTAACGTACTAAGAGGGAGGGAAAAAAGGATCTGAACTTGACTTCATTTTTGAGCATGATATTCAGTTAAGAGTTATGTTTTTCTTTATTTTTTTCACACCGCAGAAATCGATGAAGAAATGAAGACGATATATGCTTGTTTTGTCTGACAAGATATATCATCTTACCTGGGAATTTTTGTCATTTCATTTGTTTCACGCTTTTTGCCCTTAATTATCTTAACTGATTATTACAACTTACTGAGATTTTATTGCTGGTTCTGAGTAACTACAATTTCCAAAATTCAAAATCTGTTGATCGTCGTTTTTCAGACGCTTCAAATGTATTGTACTGTGCTGTTAGCTTGTGCTGTTTTGTGACATTTTCCAATGTTTTTTCTTTGTACATAAACTAATCAATTATGTTTTCCAGGTAAATCATACCACAGTGTGAGTGTGTGAGCCAGGGGAACCAGGGCAATGTTCTACGCCCACTTTGTCCTGAGCAAACGTGGGCCGCTGGCCAAAATCTGGCTAGCGGCCCATTGGGACAAGAAGCTGACCAAGGCCCATGTGTTTGAATGCAACTTGGAGAGCAGTGTGGAGAGCATCATCTCACCCAAGGTAACAAGATGAAGTGCGGTCTCTGTGTCCTAGTCGTCCTGCTGCGGGCTGTATGTTCACTTTGCAGGCTACGGTCCATTTCATGCTCTGAGTTGTTGCATGTGCTTTGTCCTGCCTTTTATTGTTACCTCCTAATAATTAAAAGTGGTAATATTTAATTTTATGTTATCTCCCAAGGTAGAAAACTTTTATTTAGAACAACAAATTACAGTGTCTTCATAAAATTGTTGATTTTCACTGTCTTTGCTCTGAACCTCATTAATGTACCTTGTTAGAATTTACCATTAGTTCAGTCGTATAGTTTACTATAAAAACGTACCCTCCATATATGACTTGTTTTTGACACATAGCATCCGTTCCATTTATTTATTTGGCCTTTTTCTCTTAGGTAAAGATGGCATTGCGTACGTCAGGCCACCTGCTCCTTGGGGTGGTGAGAATCTACCACAGGAAGGCCAAGTACCTGCTTGCTGACTGTAATGAAGCCTTCATCAAGATCAAAATGGCTTTTAGGCCAGGTAAGGAGAAATGACGAGCCAAATTGGTACCATAGCAAAGTGCTCTCTGTAATTTTTCTCCTCAAGACAGGAGCTTGTACATTTTCCTTCTCTGAAACAGTTAGATAGCTGAGAGCAAAACAGAAAAGCCACAGGGGTGAGGGCTCCAGTGGTTTTTCCACCAATATGGGTTGTATGAGGTCATGAAGGTGAACCACTGAAACATTTTCTGAATTGGTGATCTGTTTTCCCAAACAAAAACAACGGTTTTCTAAACTGCTGCAGTGGTTCTCTTGGTATGGTTGTTGTTTTCATAGGAGTCAGGGTCATAGGAGTACAGCTGCATGTTGTAACAACATTACTGCTTGCATCTGTATTCAGGTGTGGTCGATTTACCTGAGGAAAACAGAGAGGCAGCCTACAATGCCATCACCTTACCTGAGGAGTTCCATGACTTTGACCAGCCACTTCCTGATCTGGAGTAAGTTAACTACATTTGCTGCTCTTGTGGCCATCCCCGCCTTTTTTGTTTTTCTTTTTTTGTATCAATACTTTCAGCAGTTGAAATATTGATTGGTCTGTATGGCGAGACTTTGCTACTGTCCGTAGTACTGGCTTGGTTCACTTTGTGTCATTCAAACTCCAATTATTGTACCCATCGCTGATGTCTTTTGGTGTTGTATTCAAACAGTGACATAGATGTGGCCCAGCAGTTCACCCTGAATCAGAGCAGAGTAGAAGAGATCACCATGAGGGAAGATGTTGGCAACCTCAGCCTCCTGCAGGACAATGACTTTGGTAGGACACTATACATGCTGACATACACACTCAAACCAGCCACTACATATGTGTGAGTAGAGTCATCCTAATGCAGTTGTAAATTTCAACATGAGCGTATCATACTGAATAATTTCAGATGGTATGGATTTTAGAAATAACATTTAATTCCTGTGTGTAGTTTCTAATAACAACTTGTTTTACTCTTCAGCTGACTTTGGTATGGATGACCGAGAGATGATGCGTGATGCCAGCACATTTGAGGAGGATATCATGCATGGTGCTACAGCCTCTAACCTTTTGCTAGAGGCTGAGCCTGGCCCAGCTAATCTCCCTGACAAGTCCAACCACATGGAGTATGATGACTTTGGGGATGGCTCCATGGGCAACAGTGATGGGGGAATGCTGGGTGAGGAGTTTTATCATTTATTCATTTGTTTTTATCACATCTTACGAATGTAGTTTACTACTGTTGCAGTTTTTCTGTGAGGTATGTTTGATTGAATAACCAAGAATGATTATCAAGTTAATCCTGTTTATTATTTTCCAGTTGATAAGCTACTAAGCTCTGAGGATGGAGGCGGTATTTTTGATGACCCCCCAGCCATCACAGAAAGTGTTATGATGCCTCCAGATCATGGAGACGATGAGGATGACTTTGACAACCTCCAGTCACGTAAGTAAAGCAAAGTTCTTTTGTCTTTATGCAAACCACGTGAAACAGAAAATTTGGATTTTCCTCGTACATTAGAGTTACCATGTTTCTGTTCAGTTCATTTACACGTGGACAACAGTCTTAACTACTTGTGTAGTTGTCTACATGTTGCATAAATGAGTATGTGCCATTAAGAGTTGAGTGCTCATTGTGTTACCTTTTGCCTGTTAAATGGGAATTTGTTTTTGTGTGTGTAGCTGGTCCAGACAGCCCAGACTCTGGCCCAGCAGAGCCACTGCCAGCAATGGCTGACCAGACAGAGCAGACTACTCTGGTTCACAATGAGGAGGAGGCCTTCGCCCTGGAGCCCATTGACATCACTGGTAAGACTCTCCCTCACCTTTCTGTAGTACTAAACAAAAGTCTTATCAAAGTATCCATTCACCAATTGTTCCGCCATTTACAATTTATTTTTCAACTGTATTCAATGTGTATGAGTATGATTGGCCAATATATACTGTACACTGTGTGATGATAGATTAGTCAGCCAGTAGAGATTTTGCTGCATCCTTTCTGCTAAGGTAGCTATACCTTAAATGTCTCAGGTTTTGTTGAGCTCTAGCATCCAATGTTACCAATAAATGAGCAGCACTGGATGGAAAAAAAAGCAACACAGTGCTGATACACAGTTGACCTCTGAAGCCCTCAGGAACACTGATGGAAATGTGGTAGCAAAGCTCATTTGCCTCTTCTCTTCATATCTTCAGTGAAAGAGACCAAGGCGAAGCGTAAGAGGAAGCTGATTGTGGACAGCGTGAAGGAGCTGGACAGCAAGACCATCAGGGCCCAGCTGTCTGACTACTCGGACATTGTCACCACTCTGGACCTCGCCCCTCCCACTAAGAAGCTTATGATGTGGAAGGAGACTGGAGGAGTGGAGAAGCTTTTCTCTCTGCCTGCTCAGCCTCTGTGGAATGCCAGGCTACTGAAGGTAACAAATTCTTATTAGAAATATGCACGTGTTGTTGGATAAATATCTTCATGCATTCACTTGTAACAATTTGAGAACATGGTAAAACTGTCAGATGTCTGCCTGACATAACATACAAACAACATTGCCACGCGCAGCAGTAATGAGCAAGCAGCACCGGAGGTCTGATTCTCCAAGTAGGTCAGACACTGTTTAATGGAAGAGGAGAGAGTAGATTTCTAATATTGTATCTTTCATTGACATTCTGTTCAGGTTGTGGGATTTAAAATGAGAACAATGAAGGAACGGGCGGTGGAGGAAGTGATTGGTTTTGTCTGTGTCTTTTCCCTATTCTTTCACACCCACACGATACCTCTCCAGAATATTGAATGGAGAATGTGTTGATGCATAATTTAGTGGACCTCTTTTCCTTTTGTCATGCATCAGTCCTCCCGAGCAGTACGACTGACTTGGCATGAAGTTTGGGAATTTTTTTTAACTTTTTTGAAATAAAACTTCACTCTAACTGTTAAATCTCTGATGTCAGATGTTCACGCGCTGCCTGACACCTCTGGTGCCAGATGAGCTGAGGAAGAGGAGAAAGGGTGGTGAAGCAGACAGTCTGGATGAATTCCTCAAAGAGCTGGAGAACCCAGAGGTGCCTAGAGAGGAGGTCCTGAGTCACCACAGAGATGTTATTGGTAAGCCTTGCTTTCCTGCATGGTCTGACACTCCAACATCTCACATGCTTGTGAGTTATGAACCAGCTGGACCTCTCAGCTCATCTGGAATAGGCCATCAGGTTATTCCCCAGGTGTCCACAACAACTAGTGAAACTTCCTTTATCTTATTATGCCCCAAAAGCCTTGGAACATCCTACCCAGTCACGTTAGCTGTGCTCCAACACTATTTTTTTTTTTTTTTAAACCTAAGCTGAAAATGTTCCTTTCAGCTGCGCCTCTCAGTCGCCTGATTTGCACATCTTAATTGCTATTTTATTTTTGCTTCCTTCGTTGGGTTTAACTCCCATATCTGTTTTTTAACTTTTTATCTTAATTGTTTTATTTCCTTAATGGTTCATAACTCACAGGTATTATATATGTTTGTTTTAATTGTCTTTCCTATTATTATTATTATTGTTTTACTATCCACATAGTTTTTGTGGCTGCAGTTTCCACGGTAGCTCACGCTCTGTGCTGCACATTGTACTTCCACCTGGAATGAAATGTGCCATATAAATAAAGTTTTGCCTGGAAGAAATGAGTGGAGGCCATTTCCCAGTGCAGACATATCATCAGCTGTGTGAGGGGGAAACCATTAGTTACTGAACAAGGCTGTGTTCACTTTCACATTTCCTTTTGCATTCTGTTAACAATCTCCTTTATCGGACCCTCAGACCAGACGATCATGGAGGAGCCTAGTATGCTGGCAGCCTCTGCAATGGAGGGCAGCAGGACGACCCTGGATGAGACAGTCATGCCTCCTCCATCCACCCCCCGTGGTGTCAAGCGCAAGACCCTCGACAAAGAGGGCACCCTTCCTGTGAGTTTGAGTCACCTAAATGTTGTTTTTCCTCTGTCAAAACAGGAATTTTCCCTCAATGCTGTTGTGAAAGGCCTCCAGTGGATGATTTCAGTGTTTATCAGTGGAGCCATAATACACACCAGATGAAGATTTTTGCATTTTCTGAATTTGAAATTTTTTTAACTTTGTAAACACTCAACAACAAAATAAGAGAAACACGAAACACCATCAGTTCGGTTGACTGCCCTGTGTCCTAACCTGGTCCGGCCTTGGGCGTCCTGCTTTCTGTCTTTCAGATGGCTCCCTTGGAGCAGCAGCAGCAGCAGGTGGCTGACCACTCAGTCCTGTCTCAGAGGTTAGACATACCTCAGGTCGATATGCCCCCAGAGGAGAGCAGTGTCAACCTCACACAGCTTGTCCCAGAGCTTGACCTGCTTGGTGAAAAAAGCAAAGACAAGAAGGATGAAAGTGATGAAGAGGAGGTAAGGAGTGAAAAACAGCTCTCACTGGTAAACTTGAAACTTGTTGTGGGTAGCAGTCCTTTAGCAGTGACTCACTTTGTGTTTTTTTTTAAATCTGCCTGATGACTGCTTGATGACTTTGTCTGTGGCCCTCAGGAAGAGGAAGGTCAGGCTGGAGACCAGGATCAGGAGGAGAAGAGATGGAACAAGAGAACCCAGCAGATGCTGCACGGTCTCCAGGTACAAGAAGCTGCTTCTGTGTTCAAATGTAGTTTTAATTAGTTAATTAGTTTTTATAACAAGAATTCAGAAAAGCCCCGCCTTTGGGAGCCCGTCTTCCTTGCGGAGTGTTTCTCTTCCTCTCTTTTAATGAAAGGAGGGCAAAGATGAAGCATCACTTAGATGTTATATTTTATTGATCGCCCCAGGTCAAAAGAGAGAATTTAGACTGACATTTCTGCTTCTGTCTCCACAGCGCGTCATGGCTAAGACTGGCGCAGACTCAATCAGCCTGCTTGAATTGTGCCAGAACAACAACAAGAAGCAGGCAGCTGCCAAGTTTTACAGTTTCCTGGTCCTCAAGAAGCAGCAAGCCATCGAGGTCACCCAGACTGAGCCCTACAGCGACATCATCGCCACCGCTGGACCAAGATTCCACCTTATTTAGAGATTGGAAGAACAGAAACACTCTGCTTGCAACAGGCATACTTTTTTAATTAATCAACTTTTTGCCTTTTTTTATTTGGTTTTCCTGTCAGCCCATTTTTTTCTGGGGAAGGGGAGGGAATAGTGGGGAACGGGTTGGAAACTTTAAAAAAGGATTTTACTGTACTACAGATGGAAACATGCAGTATTCATTTGGTTCAAACGGAGTGAGGAAGAATGTTTCACAGTTATATTTATAAAGCAACCTTTTTCAGTCACCAATTTGTAAGCTTCGCTTCATTTTGTTTTGTAAGCTAAATTTCCATCGTCTGCTCATTCCATTTGTTTTGTACCATTGCCCTTTTCAGACCTGGAAATATTACAGATTTTAGATAAAGAGCCCCGTATTTTCACATGGAGTCCCATATTGACTGTACATGCTCTGGAAAGGTACTGTTTTATTGTTCAGAAGTGTAACCTCTCCCACTCTCTCCCTGTTGCACTTGTTCTTTCATAATCAAAATTAATCTGTCCAAAAACTTGGTAAATCTTACCTGGCGTCTAAATATCATGTTGCAGATGTATAATTCAAGCAGTTTGTCAATTAGGATTTATGTAATTTTTTTTTTTTTTTTGTACCTTTTTATGTTTATGCTTATTCACCTTTTTGCATCATGTAACTAGGTAATGTACTTGTTACAGTTAAGTTCAGTATCCCACCTTTTTAGTCTTCGGGTAACTTCTAGTTGTGATACATCTGTAAAGATTTGAAATAAAGTGTTTTAAGTACTTGGTGACTGGATAGTATTTATTCATTTATAATGTCGTTAGGGTCTACAAAGCTAGATATAAAGATGATGTTCAATTGAAAGAAGCAAATTTAGTTTTAACTCACTTCTACTTGACTGACGACCTGTAATTTAAAGCAAAGTACATTTTCATTGCAGCTTTTAATGTAGTGGGGACAGTTTGTAATGGTTTTTCCGCAGGACTGCAGAACAGGGCCTCCATTCTCTAGCTGTGGACTAGAGCTGTGGACTTTATTGATCCCAATTTGGGAAATTCTTTTGTTGCGGCAGCAGGTTAAACAATATCATCAAATATATACAATAAAGAAGAATAAGGATGAGAATAAAACTAAGAAAATAATGTTCTTAAAAAATAAAACTAAGCATATATACATACACAATGAATTGCTAGTAATATTAGAAAATACTTGTAGTACTCTTCCAGCAGAGATGGTCGTAGTAGTCTTTGTTCAGTATTAATTCAGCAGAAGCGCAGAGAGGGAATAGATGAGTGTTTTTAGTCTCCGTTTGTAGCCCAGCCACTTACGCATTTCTATTATACAGAAGTTCAGATGTGGTCTTTAATAGGAAATGTAGTATGTAATACTCGTGTTACAATGTGAGTTAACAAAATTAACCCCCATCCATCAGACATCGATTTATCGCAATCCACAATGGTCGCAACAAGTAGGGAACTAGACAATTGGCCCTTGTTTCTTTACGGACGAGTAAGGCAACGCATCTTTACCGGAAATGTCCACCACCGAAAGCATTCCTTCCTTTTTCCGCGTGTGGCAGCTTACAGATGGCTTCTCGTAAAGAGTCTGGTTCAGTATCTGGCCCTGTAATGGCTTCTGCTGGCGGCACTTTGGACTCTCCCGTCAAACAGATCCAGATTGAGGGACTGGTAAGTGTCACGGCGTTACATCTACAGCTACATGTTAAATTTCGGTGGCAGACGACAGAGAAATCGATTCCAAAGTATTACCAGATGTGGATGCTAACTGTGTGAGCATCATCATGGCGGACAGATAATATGAAGCGGTATCTTGTAACGTTACTCTTTCATACTTGATAACTGATACCTGGAATGTACAGTGTGTTATTTGATCCTACGCAGTATTGACAAATAGACAAAATAATTGTCGTTTATAATGGCCCAACTGGCTAATAATAGGCTAACACTGGTTGCCTTTAAGATAGCCGGTGAAGCTTCAGGAGCGTTTGATTTTAAGACCAGGACCTCCCTGGCTCGTTCAACTGCGCTATTACCAACAAAGGAAGAATGCCAATAGAAGCATATGTTAGCAGTGCTTAGGACTTTTGACTATTTCTTGATTTTAAATAATCGTAGGTATGAGTACAACAGTGTTTGTTGTTGTACTCGCATTAAGTGGCTGATGTGCGTGTGTCCAGGTCCATTCTGACCTCACAGCACAAAGTAGCTCATCAGTGACTGTTCTGCAGTCTGTTATTAAAGGTTTTTTGACGAAATGTCCATGAATGTTTTGGAGGACACTTGCCCCAGTCAGAGTTTTCTCTTGGAAAGAAGGCAGCTTGTCAGGTTATTGATTAGTCGCCCTCATTTTATACTAGAAATAATGAAACAGGTTTGGACTGACATTTACCCTCCATCTCACTGGTGATCCATTCAAATTCAAGATAATGAACCGTATAGGGGATATAGGCACCCTTTAAGTTGAGAGACATCTTGGCATTTTGGTTGCACTTTCACCAGGGAGTGTATCTTAAAGCCTGTTTTTAAATAAATGTGTGCTGTGTTTCTGGCTTCACTGTTCCTGGACACAAGCATTTTATTGGTTAGTTTCTTTTTTCTTAATACCAGTGTTTTCACAGACCTTGTCCTTTGCGTGTTGAAAGGATCTTTGCTTCTGTGCAATGCTGTTCTTTGACTGGTGATCTTCAACAAGTAAATCGTGACACACTGATTTTTAGCTTCATAAAACCTAAACGTTGCAGTGTTTGTATTCTGTAGTACCCCTGGATAAACAGCAGAGGACAAACTTGCTTCACTGCCATGCACTGACACTCTCCCTCCTGCCCTAAGCTGCACTGGACACAAAGCAGCTCATTTGCCTGCTGTGCCTTAATGCAGTAGCAGGACTTTAACTTGCCAGCTGCTGCCTTCCTTTTATCTTGCTCATTAAAGCTGCCCTAGAGTCTCGGGCCCTAATTTCAAATCTAAATATTTCACCTCAATGTGTATTATTTAGACCTCTAATGAGATTTTCTTAATTCATTTCTCAGCCTTATGAGCCAAACATTTTGATCGTAGCAGCAGAATGAACAACAGTCGAGATCCAGTTAGTGTGTGACCTCATTTGGACTCAGGGTGAAAGGTGTCTATTTCAGGTAGAGTTATGGAACGCGTTTCACCTGAGTGCATTGATATGCAGCCGTTGCTGCTGTGTTGCATCATGACCCGTCTGTCAGAGGTGTAGCTGGAGGGTTGCCCACAGACAGCATCACCACTGCTGTGTAATAGAATTGGATTGTTTCCTTGCTTTTGAAGAGGCTTCAGCAGTTGATGTTGCCACAGGAGTGGAGTGCAGCACAGCGATGGGTTCCATTAAACACCTACTGAGATCACACAACTGCCTGTATGTTTCAAAAAGGCTTTATTCATTTATTCTGACATATGACGCACGTCAGACACGGGTCTTACGCGCGTACCATGGATTAAGGAACAGTGGGAGCACATTTTACAGGACATGGCATTGTGATTTGAAAGCTCTGAGGGATGGAAAGGGCAAGGAATATGTCAGAATGAGTTTAAGTTAACATTTCTATTATCAGTGGCAGGCATTTTCTTTATTTTTTAGTGAACATATGAATGATTGAAAACTGTGCTAGAGTAGTCCTTTTTCCCCAGAGGCTTTTCCTCTTGCCTCGGGTCTTCAAGACCAGACTTGTCAGGAGGGAGTCCATGCTGCTTTTTGTGACATAGATCAACTGTAACACACAGGGACACAAGAGACAACTTACTACCCAGCATACAGGCGTATGTTACATCTGTCCAGTTCAGTTACTAACTACTGTGTAGAGAATATGTAGTTTATTTTGGTATTTTAAAGATTTGAGTCCTGGTTGATCTGGTGACAGATGGCATTACTTGAGGTATCAGCAAGTGGGGTTTAATACTGCATCAGACACTCCTTGAGTAGTTAAAATACAACAGTGAGTGCAACTGAGTATTTGGTTGAGTGCTTTGTTGTGAAGCACGAGGAAATGTTGGGTTTGCATTAGCAGCAATTTAACACAGCTCTGAGTTGGTTTCAGGAGAAAGAACAGGAAATAGAGAGGCTGTTATCAATAAGATAAAAGTAAAAACTATGACACTGGAATCCCTCCTGCATTGTTTCCTGTGAATCCCTTGAGCATTTGAAGTTGGTTTGAATCCTGCATGGCAATGGTGGACTCCGCCACTAACAATGAAAGCAAATATAAAGAGAGAGAATCCCAAAATGTTCATATAATTATTGTCTATTGTTGACCATAAATAGTATCAAAACCCAGGTTAGATTTAATGACAATCTTAAGAATTATAATGACATCCTTACAGGAAGAACATTCATAGTGAATTTTTTTGTGAGAAATCTTTTGTTAATTTGTGTTTACATTCTTCTGCGGTCTGATTCAAACTAGTTGTCATCATGTTATCAAAGATCATTTGTGAGGGAAGGACCTCCGCTCTGTAACACCTCTGTACCATTGCGAGTATTTCTGTAGTTCCAGCAGAATCATACGCCTTCTCTCAAGATGTTTCTATCTTATCTCATTTTCAAGTTGTAGCTAGAGGTCATGAACATTAATTAGGCTGCCACTCAAAGCTGTTTCTGTCTTCTCAGCCTACTGAGATTGAATACTGGATCAGATTCAGTAAGTGTATTCAATACTGGATACAGATTGGATAAAACCCCAACCCTAACTGCATCACCTAACAAGAACTGGCAGTCTCTATTCTGTTTGAAGTCATGCATTAATGATGCACAATGCGTTCCTTTTTGGTCCCATGTACATCCTATATTTTCAAATTCCTTACTCATCTTGAAGTTAAATCAGCTTGTCCCTGCACCCTTTGCACACTAAGTGTTTAATGCTAAGAAAGAAATGCATTAATGTTATTTCTCAGTAAGTTACCATGCGCATACATTTTTGTGCGTGCCCCAAAACTTCTTTTTTATTTCTTTTTTGGCTTGGCTTAAGTAAATGTAAACGTAAAGCCGTGACATGCCTGCGGCCAGCAGGCGAAAGCTGGCAGATGAAGTGGGAATCTGCTCTGGTCTTCATCCATGGCTTAACCTAACAGATGAGTCATACCACACAAAAGCATTTTCTCCGTCAAGCATATTACAGCCAGCGCAGAGTGTAGACTTCGTATACACATCAGTGGCGCAAAAAGAAAACTCATTACGGGATCGTCTCTCTTGCTGTAGTTTCTCATAACTTGAGCCCCGTTGTGGCGGGAATATGAGCCCTTTTGTGTGAGTGAGAGAGAAGATTTATGATAAGAATTAAAGGCAGCCAACGGGGGATTTGGACCGCAATTGATTTTGCACAATTCAATTTTAAGCTTGTTGATTTATAATACGCTGTCCACATATCAATCTTGGGCCTCTCCACATGAGGTGAGCTGGCTGGGCTAGCTGCCGGTGAGCTAGATCAATAATATTGTGTGTGTGTGTGTGTGTGTGTGTGTGTGTGTGTGTGTGTGTGTGTGTGTGTGTGTGTGTGTGTGTGTGTGTGTGTGTGTGTGTGTGTGAGTGAGTGTGTGAGTGTGTGAGTGTGTGAGTGTGTGAGTGAGTGTGTGAGTGAGTGAGTGTGTGAGAGAGAGAGAGAGAGAGAGAGAGAGAGAGAGAGAGAGAGAGAGAGAGAGAGAGAGAGAGAGAGAGAGAGAGAGAGAGTGTAGCTGGAAAAGAGTGCTGGAGAGAGTTGGCCGTGTGTATGTATGTATGTATGCATGTGTGTGTCTGCAGGTTTGCACTTGGAGCTTTCCAGGTTTTGCTTACAATACCTGATGGCATTTACTCAGCACCAAGAAGCCAAGACAACAAATCCACTGAAACCTCTGTTCTTCCTTCCTTCCTTCCTTCCCTCCCATTCCTTTAGTGCAGACGCCTCCTCGCTTCCCCTCTTCAAAGCATTTCTGTAGATTCAGGAGTTTTCTTAAAGCCCTGCTTGGTTTTAGCCTTGTTTATTTGACTCTCTCAGACTTGTTTTTGGCCAATTGTCCATCTCTCACCTCCTCCTCTTCCTCTTCCAGACGGATGCTATTTAAGTGTGTGATGAACAGATTGCCAAGAGTTAGATAGCTGGAAGCATTGTGTATCTGTGCTATCTGCTCTCACTGATGGAGGGAGACTAGGAAAGCTATTTGCTGGCCGAAAAAGGAGCCAACGCTGAAAGGGGCGGGGGCCAGGGGGCTTTGTAAAACATCCCCCGCCTTTCACCTGCTCTCCTTGCGCTCACCTGGCCCCTTCCGGCTCTCTCATGTCATAATTTCCTTTATGCTTCTGGTTTTTCTCTCTCTTTCCCTTGTATTTTCAGTCTTGTTTTCCTCCTTTCCTCTCTCCTTCTGCCGTGCCCCCACCTCCCACTCTCACATGTTCTCACCCTTTCTCCCTCTCTCTCCACCTCCCTGCAACCTATTGTTCAGACCCCCTCTCAGTCAGAAAAGCCAAAGCAGACAAGCAGGGAATGAGATTTGTTTTTCTCCTCACTCCACGCCTTATCGTCTCTCTTTTCCCGCCCCCAGCTCTTTTACTTGTTGCATGACAGGTCCGACACTCTATTGAAATAAATCATCTCCTAAGACAGATGCACGTGTGTGTGTGTGTGTATGCGTGTGTGTGTGAGCTAGTGAGACGAGTAAGCGCTTCCTCATGGTGGTGATGGGTGTTTTGCTGTGAGTGTGGCCCCAGGACTTGCCACCCTGTTCTTGAGTGTATGTAAGTGTGTGTATGTGTGTATTATTAATGCCTCTGGCTGTGACCTGCCCACACTGTTCTCAGCGTGATTTATGCGCTCCCCCTCCACACTGTGCTTTCAGCTTCTTGTCCTCTTCCTGTTCATTTAGACGTTTGCCTTGTTCTCTACCCTCTGCCTGGGCTGTTTTCAGGTTTTCAGTGTGTCCCATGAGGGGTAGGTGTACGGATTGTGTCTATGTAGAAGTAAGCCGTGGCCCTCTCCTGCTGTCCTAGGTGTTGGTGAAGCAGCATTAGAGCTTAAACCAGATCCTCAATCATGCGGAGGCTTGTCCTATTGGCCCATTTTTATCTGGCATTAAAAATTAAGCACATATGATGATGCATGGACACCTTGTCCAGATGAGGCACGACAGTGTGGGAAATCAGACTACATGTCCAAATATACCCTCCCACTGATTGAGCATTTTTCTTAAAATGTCAGTAGATTGAGGGTCTGTTCTTTATATGTGCCGCCTCTTCTCTCTCCAGTGTAAATTGCTAAGCTGTGCTGAATACTAACTGGCCTTTTGTACGCACTCAAGATCAGTGATGCACCAGTGCTGAAGCCTGCAGGTGGTGCCTACCACTCCACTAACCACTCAGCTACAACCCCTGATTGCCTGCGTAACTTGTCCCAGAGTTTCCTCTTATCAAGAGTTTTTGGCTGTTTTGTGGTTTTTATATAAGAGTTTAGTGGCCGACGAGGAGTGCAGAATGGTGGCTGAGGATTTGTTATGCAATTCAGCATCGATGAAAGGGGTGTTCTAGTGAGGTGTAATTTTACTTTTTTTGAAAAGAAGATAAATTCACTTTTTGGTTTGTGGAAATGGTGTCTAAGCTTTGGTTTTCAGTGGGTGGTTACCTTGGCAGCAGTTGGCCATTTGACCATTTTCAGGTTGCCGTTTGTAGGGCATTGGTTGTGCTTATGACCGGGGGCCGAAAATCGAAGAACCTAGCAAGCTAAGCTAAGTAGCCCCTGGAGCTAGACTGATAAATCAGCTCGGTCAGTATATCGGTCAGAATGAGCTTCTTGCTGATGTACCTGTGAAGACAGATTAGTAACAGAGAATCACAGTGCAGAAATGCTGGTTTTAAGGTGTAGTGTCAAAAACGAAGGGATTTGCACCTATAAAGGCTGCACACAGGCAAAAAAAAGTACTTATCAAGACTGTTGTTTATGTTGTGTGTTTGTGTTAAAAATTCAACATCAGCTTTACTTTTTTAAAACTCCCACATATGAGTATCAGCCTCAGAAACACTGTGTTTGTCGGTTTGTAGTAGCCTCAGAAAGTGTTAGTCAGTTAACTCATCTTGCTAATGTCAGCACTAATTCCCTGTAGATGTTAAATAAGAAAACTTGTGTGTGTTTCTACAATTCAGTTATTCCAATTTTGACACAAGTCAGAAAAAACATCAAGGATATATGTACTGATCTAGCAAAAAGAACCTCTCATTTCAGTCTGGATTCAACTTCTACAGACGATGTTACAAAACCGTGACTTAAGCAATACGTTTATGTATTTTTGCTTCATATGAAAAGATTTTCAGTAGGAGTGACTTCATAACAGAGTGGAGATGTCGAACCAGCTATGGGTGGACTGAACCATGTAAGCATTAGCACCTATAAAGGCTGCACACAGGCAAAAATAAGCACTCATTTCTCAAAAAAATCTAATCGTTTCCAAAGCAGTGCAGCAGTGTTTATGTAACCCCTGCACATCCAGTTGATCTTTAAAGTCCCTCTCCAGTCAAAAATGTGTTTTCCCTCTTCTTCTTCTTCCTGCAGTTGAATGTTTGAGCTTCACTGTGTAGAGTGATGTATTGTATTTGCAGAGTTTGACACTCGAAGGCTGCTTTCACATTCATTGCTGACAGTATAAATTTTCACTCCTTAAAAAAAAAATGGATTCTATAATTTTCCCATCTATCTGGAACGATTAAATCCCAGAGGAATGGGGAGGGTCGTCTGTGCAAACGTAAGGCGATGGGGGCTCTGCCAGATTTCATGCGCTATTACTGGCCGGCAAACATTCGTTGTGTCTCCGACTGGCTGGATTGATTGTGCTCACTGGCTGGATATGGAGGAAGAGGACTGTCTTGTCCTACTTCCTTGATGCTCTTGTAATGTCCCACATTTGTCTCGCAGGACTGGAACTGACAATTAATTTAATTATTGATTAACCTGCCTGTCAAAAAAATTATTAACAATGTTCATAACAATTTCCCAGAGCTCTAAGTGACATCTTCACATTGCTCCTTTTGTCCAACAAACAGTCCAAAACTGGAACTGAAAAGGAGCAAATCCTTATATTTAAGCTGGAACCAGCAAATGTTTGCCATTTTTGCTTGAAAAATGACTGAAATGATTAATCAATTATCTAGATAGTTGGCAATTCAAAGTGCTATTCTGATCTGGAGACCAGAAGCAAAATAGTCGAAGCCTTGAGCTCCATCTTTTACGCTGCCAATATCAACAAATCCACCGTTTACTCCTTCAACTATGGCTGGAGCCTTTGATCAATCGAAGGAACTTGGACTGTATGACGTTGGGGATTTATACATTCAGGGTATGTTTGCATCATTTCGGCAGCTTCAGGAGAAATATGGGCTGTCAGAGACCGATATCTTCAGGTACCTCCAGATTACCCACTTTGTGAAGACCCATCTTCTCAACAGTGCAACACCTGGCAAGCTGGACCGGCGTCTGAGAGACTGCATAGTGGAAAAACATGTCATTCCATTTATATATGATGTGCTGCAAGACCACAGACAAGTGGATAGATAGTAGTGGAAGGAAATCAGAGAGGACATCTGGCATAAACATCTGAAATATGTAAATATCTGTTCTTTTAATGCAAAGGCTCTTTTGTATGGTTTAAATTTTTTACGCAGGTAATCTTCCCCCAAATCTCCCCAATTAGTGAGAAATGTGACCAAGCAGAGGCAGACTTACTTCATTAGCACTGCAATATTTTCATTCTTTTCACAGATTTTTAAAGTCCATATAAGACCGGCTCCACTTGTGGTTAAACTGGGCGCATCAGAAAAGTCTAAAAACCTGCAGAGCACACAGCGTCATCGCCTGTCCTACAGGCTGTCCTTTGTGCAAAGAAACTTATTCTGTCGCTCAGGAAAAAAAGACTTAGAAATCCTGGATAACAACACTGACTAATGCCCTCCACCTGGACAGAATCCGACACATCCTTAATGATAGACTGGAGGAATTTGAAAGGATTTGAAGGCCGACGAGCTCCTCTGTGGACGGGACACACAGTTAAGATGCACTGCACAAGCAGCAGTAGTCTTTATCACCTCTAAGTGGCACTGCTCAGGGGTGGGAGGGCTGGGGGGGTCTGTGTTCTCCATGTTCTTTCCTTTTTTTACTCCTTTGTATGGTTTGCCCACCCGACAGATTACTGCTGCACACATGCTTCACAATACAAATATTTAAAATGAGAAGTAGTGTGTTAAGGAAAGTAAACTCATGAAGATATTTGTGATTTTAGAAGTTTCCTTCTAAAAGAATATACAATAATAATATTAATGATAAACATAGTCGCATATCAGAGTATGTTTTTTAATCAGGATTATCTTGCCATACATTTCTGTACATGTGTGCAGTTTGAATGCACACTCGAAATACACACAGTATTAGTGTTTTTTCCCATCGGTATTTATTTAGTTTAATGTGTTTGTGCTGTGATAAATCATAATGTGTAACAGAACAGAAAAAAGGATCCTGCAAATCTGCAGTGGGATGAGATGAAAAAAACAAAACACGGGCTGCTTAAAAAAAATAAAAATGAACCAAACTAACCCCTACACAAACTAATGAGCGCAAATCAACATGACGAGCAGACACACAATTGAATTGGATAACATAAATCAAAGGATGATAAAAGACAATAAGAAGAAACGCTGTAACAGCCACAGAAAGCACAAACAATGGGGACGATAAATAAATTAGCCCCGGTTCATAAAATGAAATCGTTCTTCAGAAAGTGTTATTGAAAGGAAGGTAAAGCCTCCTCTCCTCCCTCTCCGCCTCTGTTCTGTCGCGCCGCTTTCATACTTCAGCGATATTGCTCTTTCTGTTTTCACAGGTGGTGCTGAAGATTATCAAGCACTACCAGGAAGAGGGCCAAGGCAGCGAGGTGGTTCAGGGCGTCCTGCTGGGCTTGGTGGTCGATGACCGGCTGGAGATCACCAACTGCTTCCCCTTCCCCCAGCACACCGAGGACGATGCAGACTTTGACGAAGGTAACTGAGAGAAATGTTCTCTTTCTTTCTATTCTATTAGTCCTCTCCTGCAGCTGGAAAAGTGGACACACACACACACACACACACACACACACACACACACACACACACACACACACACACACACACACACAGTAGCATCACAGAGTGGATGGAGTGATGGGGTCAACTCTGTCTATTTCTGGTAAATTTAGGAGATGGTGATAATTCTGAACCTCCACTAAAGATGACTTTTTTTTGTCATTTGTCATTTAGATTCCACTTAATGTGATGATGAATTACACATTTGGGTTAGCAAGTTTTTAATTAGCACTGAATACTTGAGTTGACGTACCAAGCTGCACTGAAAATATTAAGTCCGAAACTGTTTCGGATGGAGAATCTTTGCAGTTAGTTAGTTTTATTTGATTATGTCACTGACAGGTGAGCTGAAAAGTAAATTACAGACGCTCAACCAAACTAATTCATTTAAACAAAAAGGCATTTGAAGTACCAACAGAAGCAGCTGGTTCTTGAATCCTCCTGGAATTGGTCCTTGAAATACAACAAAACTGTGGCTCACAGCAAAGATTCCTCCAAGCTGAAGGTTGACAGGAAGCAATAAAGTGCATTTCTGAGAGAGTAGGCTGACAATCTCCATTGTTGGCCCGCTAAAGATGCCACAAGCCTCAAAGAAATGACAGACGGCTGAGGCTAGACGACATGAGACAATCACATCAACATGTCACTGAATGCCAGTGTGTGTTTTCTTGGAGGTGTGTGCATAAGATGTCCCCAGGCACAATGTTAAGGACAATGCTGACTTTTAACTAAGTTAACTAGGTGCTGGGTGTCCGACACTGTCAGTGCCGGGGTTGATGTGGGAGGGCATTGCTGCTGAGATGGAATGGCTCCAATGTTCGGGGTTACAGGTGCACGGTGCGAACGTGCATGGGGTTTGATTTCGTCTTTATCTGCACACGTGTGCTTTCTTCTTTCGCCTCCCGCCGGCTTTCATATCAAAGGATGCCGTGTCCCCTGACCTCAGCCCTTCCCCTATCAAGTCTTGTTGTTACCCACTCCTTGTTAGCACAACAAGATCCTGCTACAAGCCAGGCGAAGGGATGGGAAGGTGAGCAGTTGTGGGAAATGGAGGAAAGGGAGACAATCCTGCTCTAACAGGCCCCCAACTGCTAACGAGCAACTGTCAGAAATTCTGCAAGGTACACAAGCGCCAGTGGTGGCGTAAGGTCGTTAGTGTCAGGAACACTTCGCTCTGTGAGTGTCACGGCGTGTTCTGTTGTTGACTTTTGATGCGCTGGATTTTCCATCTGTCACTCCCTTAAAGTTAACAAGGGCTTCGGTGAGCAGCACCATGTCGTGAACCTTCGGAAAACTTGGGGAGCTACAGCAGAATTCCTCTCAGTTGGGCTTTGGATTCAGCTGCAAAACATGACAGACTTCATATTATTTGTCACTACGGAGCCAAATTGAAAATGGAAATGTGCTGGGAGTCATCTGTGTTGTGTGTGTGCTGTTTTTTGTTGAAATGGTTTCAAATTGAGAACAGAACAGCATAAAGTAGGAGACTCTGTAGACTACAGAATGCTCATGTCTCTGCTTGTTAAGTGTGTTTGCAGGAAGGAGTTTTTGCTGCTCGCAAGATTTTATCTACTGTGCGAAGTGAATTACACACAGAGAAGTAAAATTATCACACAGAAACATGAAAGATGGATTTCATGTCCGTACATTTGGCCATTTTGTTCTCGTACTTCAGCCCGAATTTTCTACCCACGCACACAGCTGACCAGCCAGACCCCCCCCTCCTCTCTCTCTAATATAGTGTTTCATTGGTGCTGAAGACAGAACAGCAGAGCTGAGACAGAGTTTTCTTGAAGTGTGAGCTGGACTTTAGAACAATCATGCCTCCATGCAGCACCTCTGAACTTCATCTTGGAGCAATAATTCTCTCCTTAAGATCCAGAGCTGAACGGTGACACAATTGATGAGATGGTGATGGGATGCATGTTTCGTTACATTGGTTGATCACTTCAGACTTTTAATGGCTAAAACCCAAATGCCTCCTGTGCTCCCATGTTGAGTTGCTTCCCAAGTTTTCAGTTTTCAGTAAAATACTGCAGACAGGCAGTACCAGGGTCAGTGTCATCAACCTAATTCCACTATCTTCAACAATGTTGGACGGGCGAATGTTCTTGCAAAGAAAATGGCTTTCAATTATTGACTTAAGAAAAGTTCCAGTCGGGGCTAGTGTGCTTTGTGTCTTTGTGTGCTCTTACTTACTCCTGGAAATGTTTCAATCAGCACTTCATTATTCTGTACCATGCTATCTTTTATTATGCAAGTGGAGGGCTTGAAGTAGGTATGTGATTGGGAAACTTGGCAGGAGAAGGAAGGGTCATGCACGCACGCGCACACACACAAACACGCTCATGTACTCTTCAGAGCACTGATTGACAACTGGCTGCCTGCGGGCCCACCAAGCTTCCCGTGTGATCCACTCAATATCAGTGATTTTCAGAAAATGTATACATACATTACTCCTCATTAGAAGAGGCCCAGACTGTCCAGAGAGGGATTGTTGATGCTTGCCAGTCCCCCGCAATTTGCCAAAAAGTCTATAATTCACCCATTCTGCAGAATCAGATTATTCTCCACCTCCACCTCACTGCTCCGTGGACCCACCGTCAAACCGCTCAGCTCCCAGGCTGGCCGTTCCCTGGAGCTGACGGCGGCACTGGTCTGACTACAGGAGGCAACTCTGGAGTTGTGAGAGATTCACTAAGCTTGTCTGTCAGATGCAAGAGGCATGACTTGGGTTTATTTTTGTTGGGCAGCTGTTGTACTGAGTCTCAAACTGAGTATTTCTGTTTGCTTCCTGGGTTCCTTGGAGGGGGGTTTTTGTTGAGATAAGGACTCATTCATCGGTAGCTGAACTGGGTTTTTTGCGTTGAGCAGTAACTACCCCCTTGGAGGAGGTGTGAGTGCATTTTCTAGTTGAGTATCTGGTTATTATTAAGGATTTTCCATGTTTTTAGTCTGTTCACACTGATTTAGGATAATAAAATAACACTAACATACATTTTTGTAAGAAAGCGAAAATATTAAACAATAATAGGAAAATAAGCCTGGCCCCCACAGTGTCTGCTTTGAAAAATTCTTACCCTTGGACACATTTGGTTGAGGACCCCTGGCTTAGAGGCACATGGGGATATTTGGTCAAAATGATATTGACAATGGAGCCCTATCTCTGGCTATTGAACTGACTTCAAGACGAATATCAATTAATTGTTAAACTCTAGATAAAGCCTGAGATTTAGGTCCAGAAAGACTCAGCAGAGCAGCACACACTCTCCTCCAATCAGACACCCTAGACACGTTTAGCTTCCGTGGTTTGCACGAGTATGTATATCTGTGTGTGTGTGTACGAACCTGAATCATCCTACACTGACTCATTGCCTGCTAGAGGCTCTCACAGCAGAAATACCCCAACAATCTATCTCGAAAGGAAAGATGGACAGGATTGGCATCTATGTGATTGTGTGTGTTTTTTCTTTTTTTTTCAGTGTGGGTGTGTGTGCGTGTGTTTTAGAGCAAGCATATCCGTGTGTGTCTGCTATGCTGCTTTTTCATCAACAGGTGCCAGTGTGGAGCTGTACTTGCAGGACAGCCGGTGGCAGCAAATGTGACCAATATGAGTGAGAAAAGATAGAGAAAGAGAGTAATTGAGCGGGCGCAGCAGAATCGGCCCCAGATAAAACCTTGGCTGAACCCCAACCCTCATATTTCCCATGTCCTTGCATACTATGTCCTTGTATCACTGACAAAATGTATGGAGGGAGATGTGCAGAACTGCAGGCGCTCGAGGCACACATGTAGAATATTAATAATGTGCTTTGGGCCTCTTGGTTTGTTTTGATATCAGTGATAATACAAAGATGAGGTACTGTTATCTGGCACAGAGCTTATTAGGGACAGCTGCATATGGCATAATTTACATCATACTTTGAAAGGAAGTGAACGTGGCCCTCCCCTGACTCACACACAAAAACACACCCTCCAGTTTTACCAGTTCAGGAGTGCTGTTGGGTTCATCAGTTGCAAAAAGGATTCGACCATCGGAGGAGAAACTGTAGTAATGTAACATTTTGACCTTTATTTGTCGTACTGCTGAATTAATTGACACAGTGATGATTGAACCTTTGGCCCACTGATTGCATTATTTGTGCATTTGCAGTATTACAAACTGGCTATCTGTCAAATGCTGAACAAATGCTCTATAAAGGTACTGCGAACACAAACCAAACATCTCCCACTGCTGCAGCTTCCTATAAAAGCATTGAACTGGCAAAACACAACTTGACTTTAATTATGAAGTAGTCACAGCAAAAGCAATGCCTGTCAGTGAGTTTGGCACTTACTGCTTTCATCGATCAGAAATGCATCTACAAAACAAAGCAGCATTCATTTTCAGCTATTTTTAACAGGGGGTCGGTTTAAAATCTATATGAGCCACATTGAGCTGGTAGATGAAGAGCTGCAGATGACAGGCTGCACACCTCCAACTTAACAGCAAGGGAGCAAACTGCTTTCAGTCCCGCTGCGTCCTGCTGTTCTCAGACATGTCGTGTGCAGCATTAAATCAGATCACTGTCGCTCACATAATGATGGAAAAAGGCCAATTATTGCCTGTTGTCTTTATTAAAATGACAATAGTTTATGTCGCTGCCCATCAGAAATATGTTTACTGTTATCACCACTAACTACGGGTGTCGTCAAATCAGCCATGACTGAAGAGATTACCACTTACCCATTGAGTTTTGAGTGAGGGTACTACTAGTCCTGGAGAACCAACACCTCACAGCTTTCAGCTCATTGTTCCACTGTGCTGGTCTATATGGTCGACCCCATTTGGCTCTTACCAGCCTCTGCACTCTGTCAGTATTTGGTGTATGTTTATTGAAAATGTCACTGCACTTCCAGGTTTTGACAGTGTTTAGGTGTTTATTTTTTTCTGGTTTCATCCTTGCATGTTCTGTCTTGCACCTGTCAGGTTTGCAAAGTTTTGTTTTCAATATTTTATAGTCTCACCAACCCGCTATCATAAAAACAAAAATTGTGGGCAGTAGTCCTGAGTAGTCCAGTAGCATAGAAATGATGAAAGTGATGTAAATGGCTGAAAGAGAGGAGCCCAACATCAGGCTAGCCGCCGAGATCGAGATATTTTTTTTATTGGAGGCAGACCAGGACTAAAATGTGATGAAGAAAGTCGTACAAAAACAAGTAAAAGGGTAAATTAGAACAACTAGGCCATAAATCACGGCACTTGAAACAGTTAATTTTAACTTTTTAAGATGCTTCTAATCTCAAGGTTAGCTCCTCTATATATTTCTGTGATTTCTTTTGGTTCGATCTGACTCGGGGTGACTGAAGGTACTAAATAGGTGAATGCTACATAAAACTCACAAAAGTGTTTAAGTCCGTTGGTTAAACAACTGATGAAGTGTGGCTCAGTGCAATTCACGGGCTTATAAAGCATGATTGGGTTGCCTGTTTGACTCGTAAATAGGGATTATATCAAACTAACCGTTGCTCAGTGCCACTTTTGGCAAGTCTGTTTGATATTCAACCCATGCCACTAGTCTCCAGCAGCAGCAGGAGGAGGTATCCTGAAGGTAGAACAAAATTAGCCTGCTCTTTCTCTCCCTTCACCCTCCACTACTCCACTACCTTCCTCCTCTCCCGTTTCCCCTCCTTTTTTCCTCTAACCCACTGCAGGTAAGAGAGCTGCCTCCACCCTTCTCTCCAACAGCAATCACTGACTCTGCTTCCCTTCCTTCAGTACTCTTCTTCATCCCTTCTTTTATCTTTCTTTTCCTTCATTCTGCACCACATTGTCCGTATCCACACCCATCTATCCCCGAATCCTCCTTCCTTCCCTGCCGTAACCATACGAGGATTAAAAAGGCAACATACTGTTGGACGGAAACGATTTGAACCCCCAACTAATGTCCTAGAGTAATTATATCCCTGAAATGAACATCCATTTTATGAAAATTGTGTACTTAAATAGCCAGGAATGGCTTTCCATTTTCTTTTGGGGAAGAAAGCAGTGCACTGATGGCAGTGCCAAGACATTTGAATATTCGGAGTAGTTACTGTACCTCTGCTTTGAGGGAAGCTAGAGTGAAGGTAACCACACTGGCTTAATAAATGGACAGCGTGCACTTGAAATTTAGGAAAAACAATTTAACTTTTGAGGCAGTCAGGCAGCAGTGTTTTTGTTTTTCATTATAAAACGCAAAGGTGAAATCCAGCAATCTGATTGGCTGTTAACTGTGATATAATGAGCGTATACCACAGCTACTATTCTAAAAAGCCTTATCACAGCATATCACTCCGCTTCAGGGAAGCAACAATGTTTCCATGACAACAACCAACTGTT
This sequence comes from Chaetodon trifascialis, assembly GCF_039877785.1. Classification (NCBI taxonomy): domain Eukaryota; kingdom Metazoa; phylum Chordata; class Actinopteri; order Chaetodontiformes; family Chaetodontidae; genus Chaetodon; species Chaetodon trifascialis. The sequence goes on from NC_092062.1 coordinate 12,102,538, forward strand.
ACAGTACGCAGCAAAAAGTAGCTGGTTTTGATGTTTATTTTTTTAAGGATCAGCACCTTGACAGCGATCATGACACTTAGGGCTCTATAGGGTGATCTGTCACTGATTGAACAGCCTCATGGAAATGATATTTTACAATTCTTCACATTATTTACTAACAAAATTAAGGCTAGTAATTTGGTGCTTTTAAAGTCATGATATTTAGATGCCGCTGCTGTGTCTCCAGGTGCCTGCCACGATGTCACATATAGTCGGCTTAATAAAGTCAGTGATCACTCACAGCTAAAACTATTTAATAAAAAACTGTCATTCATTGAGGTTTTGGGTGGATTCCTCCGGACCGCTCACTCGTAGTTAACTGCGGGGGGGCCATGTTTACGTTACTGGGCTGATTTTCAGAGAAGCAACAATGTATCCATGACAACAAACTGTTACAGTAGGTAGCAAAAAGTTGCTGTGGTGTTTTGACAACATTAACAAATAGACTAAATTAGTTGAATTCACATGTATAAGGTTAACTTTCACCGCAAGATAAGGTTAACAATGGTAGAGTTGATTAAACAGTGACTTTCTCCCGAAAAAAAGGCGAGGAATAGACGACATGCAGAGCTAACATATGGAGAGGTGGGAATTTTTTTTTTCACAGCGGGGCTATTTTATTAGATAATATGTATTTCTGTTTAATTAAAAACTACATGAAAGTTATTGTGTGTTCCTCTTTCATATTGCCATTATTGGTAACCGTCCGCTACGCGTCGGGACAAAGAACGCCCCTTAGCGTGGTATAATGAGCGCATATCACGCCCTGTCGCGATGTATTGCTTAATTAGAGGCTTTTTAATTCATCTTGCACGTATACTTTGACTTAGATATTGATTGATATTCATATAAGTAATACACATATTCAGCATTATATTTTCTTATGTGTACGTAGGGGTTTGGAGTTTTTTTGCCCGTGAAATTATTTTTTTCTTTTTAACTGAACAGCACTAGCACTTCCTTCTGGCTATCCTGCTTCCCCATGCCAGGCTGCTCCCTCTCTGCCCAACACAGGTGGTGGGGGCTTCCAGGCACTCTGTTTGGGCTCAGATCATGCTTCTCATTGGCCCAGAAGATGGGAACAGTTGTCACACTGGTGAAACAAACAGGGTTTAAGGGTGCTTGTTTTGCAATGTGTTCAGATTTCGAGGTGTGTGTGTGTGTGTGTCTGTGTGACCTGGTATTTATCACGCTGTGGGGACAAAAATCGGTTTACACAGTCACATTGTGGGGACTCATTTGTCTTATGGGGACAAAATGCAGGTCCCCTTAATGTAAATCATTAAATTTTAGGGTGAAGACTGAGGATAGGGTTATGGGTTAGGTAAGGTTAGGTTAGGTACAGGGTTAGGAATAGGCAAATTAGTGGTTATGGTTAGGTTTGGGTTAAAACGCAGTGCTGGCTCCAGGAAATGAATGTAAGTCTATGTAATGTCCCCACAAGTGATAAAAATGTGTGTGTGTGTGTGTGTGTGTGTGTGTGTGTGTGTGTGTGTGTGTGTGTGTGTGTGTGTGTGTGTGTGTGTGTGTGTGTGTGTGTGTGTGTGTGTGTGTGTGTGTGTGTGTGTGTGTGTGTGTGTGTGTGTGTGTGTGTGTGTGTGTGTGCCCCAGCACTGGGTGGTCTTTTCTTGGCCGAGAAGTGTTTGATTTGGACATTTGACATGACAGCATATAACAAGGTTGTAGCTATTCCAGTCCTAACAAGACACTTAATTAAAGAGAGCGTGGAAAGTTACTCTTGATGTATAAACAACCTGTAGTCATTAATGAGGTTGATTTTGCTGATTGGCACCCTCTTTTCAGTTTGTTATTTGTTGTTTATGTCACTCCTGCTGCCACTGAATTACTCAGCAAACCAATTAGCCGCACAACTTCAGGATGAAGTGAATATGATTGGGCTGTGAGCGAGAGAAAATGCATCCCTGCAAGGGAAACCTGGAGAATCTAGAGAAATCTAAAGAGACAGGAAAAAGAGAAGAAAGCCTCCAAAACTCTCTGTTTTCATGGACTTTTTTAAAATCATTGTAGTATCATAACATTTGTGTCTTATTGGTGAATATGTTAGTAATATGACAATATTTGCTATCATTTACACATTTATTGATTTCATTAGTGTCTCACATGCACATTGAGCCCTAACAGATTTTCAGTTTAATTCAAGTCTTGGGAAAGATTATTGTTCATTTTGAGTCCTATTTAGGATCGCTGTTTTGGTGCAGCATCCAATTTTTCTCAGCCTCTGTTTCTTCGCCTTTGGTTTCTGGGAGTTGTTGGTACGTCTTTAAAAACACCCCCTCTCAGAATAATCAACCTTTCTCAAAGCAGACATGTGATTTGTGAAACACAGGAATAACTAATAACGCTGATCATGGCTGCAAACCACATAGGTTTTTCAGGTCCAAGGGCCTGCAGTTGTGCATGCTGGCTCTCTGGTGTGGTGTACTGGAACCCAAATGGAACAGAGTAATTGTTAATGTTATTAGTTACACCTGTGCTTTTCATGTTGTGACAAGTCCAAATGTGTGCTGAGAGTAAGGCCTGTGCCTTATACGCCTCTGGCTGCCACATAACTCCACAACATAATACATCCACGCCAATGTTTAACGCTTTACAACGTGTTCTTTCCTCCCCAGGTGCTTCACTCTTTTTTGCCAGCCTTACATTTTGTGATTGTGGCCAAAAAGGTCAATTTTTCTTTCATCACTTTGAAGCACTTTGCTCCAGAAAGCCTCTGCATGATCCAAGTGTTGTGTTGCATACTGAAGGCAAGGATGCCTTCTGATGGTGCTACAATGACAACGATGTTACCACAAGCACCACAGTACTCGGAGCAAATGGCAAACCAGCTGAAAATGTTTAAATATACATTTTATGCAATAACAGTATTTATCCTGTATGGCAGTAAAATACGTGGCCTCCTGATATTGCTATCATATTTCTCAATTCTGCTGACTGTGTCAGAAGTCACCATGAATGTAGTGCAGGGGCTCAACTCGAGCCAGTAACACAAAGGTTCAGCTTGATCGAGCCAAAATGTGTGACAGTAGCAAGTGTCAGGAAGCTGAAACAGCCCCCTCAATTGACAGACAAAATAACACTTTTCAGTGGACTGAGTGCCCGTTTCTTTCCGCGAGTCTCATACCCCTGCTTGTTTTCACTCATCTGTTCAATAGTGCCCGGTATTGGCTATGTGAAATGATCAAATTCAGTGATTAACCACCAGTGAAAGCAGACGCATCTGAATTGCTGTTAAATCTTCCTTTTATTATTCCTCGCTCTACTCTCAAAGACAGCAGGCATGACCTCTTATGTTAGGAAAAACAAAAGCAATTTTCTGGGTAGAAAGTTCACTTCATAACTGTAGATTAAATACAAATTGAACATTTCTTTCTTTCTTTTTAATCTTTTTGTGAGTTTATGATGCAGCATTTAGCAGACACTCCCCATCAGCCTGGCTATGCTAGTTGGCTAGCGTTTGCTAGCTCCGCAAATGATTAATGTCTAAGCTACTGCCCATTGTCCTGCTCTTCTCCCAGCCGACCTGTTTTCCAGACATTTACTGAATGTTTTCCTTGCGAAAAATACAAAAATATGATAAGATAGCAGGTTTAGTATTAGACCATTGTTTAACATCCATTTTAGGCAGCTAACTTAGCTTGCTAGCTTACAAACATTAGCTACCAAGTCCGCTGTGCCCTGCTGTTATCTGCCCATATATGTGTTATGTAAACGCAGCTTCCCCTCTCTCTATCTTTTTTTTGGTCCATATCGTAGTGTCAATAGGACCCTGATGGAGGAAAACAGAGTGCTTCATGCAGGGAACTCGTATACAGTATTGTAGAAATCATCGCCTCTGACTGCATGCAGGAAAACTGTAGCATCTGCCTCAGATTCTTTTGGCTTTTCTCCATCTATCATATTCTCCTCCAGAGATTGTAGGTGATTGCAGCCTCCTCGCCTTCCCGTTACCCTCGCTTCACTTGATTTTCTTATGGCCAATTTGGTCTGCAACAGGTGTTTTCATTATTTATAGGCTACCTGCCTGATGACACAGAAGCCAGATTTGAAATGGACTCTATACCAGGCGAAACTATACTTGGCCAAGAGTTAACTTGCTCCACCAGAGTTATGGATAATTCATAGGCGGCCATTAATATGCTGTATGTCAAGAACCACCATTACTGACTTTAAATTTGTTGCATGTACATGTATCTTTTCCAACTGGTTTGCTCGAATGTTTGGCTAAAATATTTATGAAAGTTGTTGGCCAGTGTCCACTGGAGGGGATGTTTGGGAAAAACAAATTAAAAATAAAATCTTAATCTTCTTAAACCAAGGCAAAGCAATGGATGTGAAAACACAGACAGAACTAATTAAAGCTAATTACATCAGCATTTTCCTCTAGTAGAGTGTGCGAGGTTAGTCCTTGGTTTTTTTGAACTTTAATTGTTGTCTGTGGCAGACATTTTCATGGTGGGTTAATTGAAGTCAGGGGGATTAAAAATGCCTCTGCCATGATCTCTCCATTCCTCGCTGTAAATACACTATTCAGTATGCAGTGGGGCGTGCGTGTGTGTGTGTTAAGTAAAAACTTAGCCCCCTCCTCTTCTAATCAGGTCTTCCTTGGGGTTAGACCTTCAATAGATCACTCTACCTGCCCCAAATGGGAAATTGATTTCCTCCGTTTTTCCTTGCTCTTCCTCAGCGAGGCTAATTAGAAATCACTGGACAGCCCACCTTCAACAGAAATATAGAAACATCAGAGGCATAATGTGCACTGTCATGTGTTCGGATTTTAGGTGGCATCTTCGTCCGAACCCGAGCTCTAAAAAATATTTCACTGATGGCTCGTTGTCCCCAGTCTCTCACCTTTCCTCCCCCCCATCTCCATCTCTCTATCAGAACTCTGTCTCTCTCTCTCTCTCTCTCTCTCTCTCTCTCTCACTCTAGTGGAGATCTGAGAGCGGCTGTTAGCAGCGAGCCGGGGCTGAATCTGCTTTTGAATGCTCACCCAGCGTTATAAATCAAGAGTGTGGGTCCCCCGGGTGCCGTCACCATCGCCATCAGTTCCACTGTTTTATTCATCCGCTCCTTTGTCTCATCATGATTCCGCCCCACATTAAATTGTGTGTGTGTGTGTGTGTGTGTGTGTGTGTGTGTGTGTGTGTGTGTGTGTGTGTGTGTGTGTGTGTGTGTGTGTGTGTGTGTGTGTGTGTGTGTGTGTGTGTGTGTGTGTGTGTGTGTGTGTGGGGTTGGGGGGTTGGTTGTCATAATGTATTACGGCAGACTGCTGCTAATCCAGGTGGGCTCTTGGGAGTGGGGGGGGGGGTAGAAGATGGAGCGGGATGGTGAGGAAGAAAATTCCAATGAATGGAGAGCAGCAGAGAAGACAGAAGGTCAAAAACCAGTTTCATAACTAGCGATGGTCACGATAGAGGAATGAACACATAAGTGAGACTGTGGGCGACCACTAAACACCAATAGGTGGTCAGTACCGTAGGGGCTTACGCAGCTCCTCCTTTAAACTCCACTGAGGCAGGCAACTGCGTGTCCTTTGACTTTCTATGACTTTCTATCAACGAACTAGATATTTTCTAACCCAGTTGCTCATATTTCATACAGGTGATTCAACTGTTTTATGCCCATTCAAGTCTTGGAAGCGTGCCAACTGGAAGTGGGCTAACACTATGCAGAAAATGAACGGAAGTTTGAAATATCTCCTGAAATATCTCTTTCCATTTCTCTCTTGGGCTGTGTTAATCACTGATTAGTCCTATGTTTACTCAGCCAAGTCTGACGGTTGTACAGTTTTTTACGCAGGTGAGGCCCCGTGGGATACGTATGAGACAAATTACGTGAGTGGCGCTGCAATTAATTGTGTGTAGATACTGAGGCCTGTAAGGGAGAGTCTGAAGGATGTACACCTGTGAGCACATGCACTGAGTCTATATGGCTGCAGTAGCTCTTTAAAATGTTGAACTGGATTATGAAATGGTGGGAAGCTACCGTACATGAGACCTTTGGTCAGAAGCTCGGCAGCAGCATTTTGAACCACTTGTAAGCGGTTCAGGGATGTCTTGCTCACACAGGTGAAAGAGGCTTTGGTTGAGATGGGAGGAGTAAACGCATGTATAATCATCTCCGTCTCAGCTATGCGCACAGTGGGCCTGAGTTTAGCAATATTTCATGGCTGGTTTGAAACAGGAGTGAACCAATCAATTTACATGCTGGTCAAGACTCAAAGCCCATGGAAACCCTGAGATTACAGAAAGCAGGTTTAACAGAGGAGGATAAAGAGCCAGACTAACCATCGCCTGTGGGACAACGCTACCAGGGGCTGAAATAAGAACTTCTGTTTTGTCAGTATTTAGCTGTAGACAATTATCTGCCGTCCGATCTTTTAGACTTGAGGAAATTCAGTCCAACAAACAGTTTTGAACATTTTTTAAACATTTAAGTTTGGGATCTGTCTCACTTATGTGCCAATGTTTTTGAGCTTTTTTAAAAATTCCTTTTGCCGTCTTTCACGCGTGTCCCATGTGCACCAATGTCTAATTTGAATGTTATGTTGGCATTTATGAAAAGTAAAACTGGCATCTTCAGTCTTTTTGGGGTCTTTATATCCACTAAATATGACAGTAAGTTTAAAGGCGCTGCAGAAGTGTGCTACCCATCATACTAAACATGCACTGTCTGCACTTCCTCTTACCCGCATGCGTGCTGTTAAAGGAACATCGACAAGCTGATCAAATGGAACTGTTTTCCCCTTTTTTCCTCCTGTTCTAAAAGATAAACCTGGATATGTGCACATGAGAGCCAACAAACAGGCGCACACCACCGTATCCCCTTCCACATCACCCCCCCATTTTCACTGTAAAAACAAAGCCTGTGACAAGCCGTCCCATCAAATGTGCATATGGTGAACTCGTCAGTGTGTTATGCACACAAAGCGGCTGCTTCACAATGCTCCCGCTCTCTCCCGTGCACCAGTGCATCACTGTGTGTGTTTGTGTGCCTGTTTGCGGCCTCGCCTGTGCGTGTCTCTGTGTGCATGTGCGTGTACGGTAGGCATACTCTCCGCAGGGCTTGCTTAACTAAGATTAATTGCACCTAATCCACTGTGCCAGGTGGAACATGGACCACGGTGGGTGCGCTCACACAAACACACAGATGCACTCACAAATAGGCACACACATCCCATTATAGCAGGCGCTGCTGAAAATTAGCCTCGTGCCTCTCCTGACACCCTGGACCAGACCACAACTCGATACCACCATTTACTTCCCGACAACTGGCACATTCATCACTGCTCCCTCCTTCCAACAGACAAACACGTGGTCGGACAAAGTGGCACGACAGAGGGACAAGCTATCTGCTCTCTCAAATCAGCAGCAGCTGACCTTGACAGTATGTAGAAAAAACGTGTTTGTCCTCTTTTCTCTTCAGAGGAGGAGAGGGCAAGAATGTGCTTCAACTTAATGCCTTTGATGGTATCCATGATGCCTCACGTCTGCTGGAACGCGTCAGTTTCAGTGAATTAGTGGAAGTGAGTCGAGGTCGGCAAAAAGCTCGCTTAGCAGGGCGGTGAGGGGATCGTAATGATTAGCAACAGAAATGAACTAGTGATTTTTGATTAATGCATCGTGAGTATATTCATCTGTGGAGTGGTGTAGAGCTTATTAGCATGCAGTTGAGAAATGCTGATTGTCCTGTCAGGTTGCACCTCTCCTGATTGACAGTGCCTCTAAAGGCTGCCGTAAACAAAGGCAGTGTGCCAGAAATGATGATGTGAAAATAAAATATGGTCAAGAAAAAGCCTCGGTGTCATACTCTGACAGCAAACCGTAACCGGCTCCTCCATGCTAAACATTTTACTTTTATCATTCTAGTACAAAAGCGACATCAGAAGCGTCGTTTGATCGTTATCGCTGCGCATTGATATGAAAACTGTCTCGGCCAGCTGTTTGCTCATACTACAGTATTATCAAGGGCATGACTTCTTCTGCACATACTGAACCTGGCAGATCAGTTGTCATGTCACAGGTCAGCCTTCCTGTGTTATCTCTGACTCTCTCTCTCACACACACATGCTCGTGTGCTCGCCTAGGAAATTGCATTCACAGATGAAAGACACCCTTCCTCCCTCTCCGTCTACCTTCACTCTCTCTCCTCTCCTCACCTCTCTATTTCTGTCTCTCATGTGTGTCATAATGATGTTGAGGGGTAGTCCTCATTAATCTTGTGGCTGTGTTTTCATGCACATGCCGTATCTGCACCACCACATCCCAACCCTCTTTTTTCCCCCTCTGATGTTGGTACTCATTGCTGCAAGATAAACTCAAGTACTCCTTCATCAGCACCACCCGTCACGTTTTCAGACGTGTTCATTTGAATGGATTATAAACTGGATCATATTTAACACTAATTAATCACATCACAGCGGACATTCTTACAGCACTTTTTCATACGAATGACCTAGCACTGTTTTAGGCTGGTTTGCATTCATACCACCGCATGCAGTGGCGGAAGCTGATGTTTCAAACATTTATCCATTACTTTTAGCTATTTCAGCCTTTTATCTATTACTTTGAGCTGCTTCAAACATTTATCCATTACTTTTAGCTGACTATATCAATCATTTACATATTTAAACCATTTATCCATTACTTTGAGCTTTTTTAACCTCTCATTCATTACTTTAGGCAAACCCTTTTCGTTTTTTATCAGTTGCATTTATCTATTTCAGCTGTCTATCCATTTTCTTTGAATAGCTATTTGAACTATTTATTCATAATGTTTAATTTTCAATTTCAGCCTTGCTTTAACTTCTTTAGACTCTTTAGACATGACTCATACAGTTAAAGTGTTACAGCTGAACCACTGGTCCATGCTATAATTGATAAGTGGGTCAGTTGTTAATTTTATTTCCTCAGTTTTTTTTGGGGGGGGGAGTATTTGTGTGCATATGGTTATTTTTCAGATTTTTATCATTCAGGTTATAGGTTTTATGATCAGCTGCAGCAAGTGCCTGAAAGCTGTCATTGTGCTCTATACCTGCTTAAAGGCAGCTGCTAAGTCAGCCCTTTATACAACCACGCGTGCTTGTGCGCGTGTGCACATGCATGTGTGTGTGTGTGCTGGCTAGAAGTGATTTTTTTTTTTCTAAGACAAAGAGCAAGAGAGACGGAGGAATGGAGATTGAGAACAAATGAAAGAAATCAATGAAAAGCTGATATAGGTAGCACTTATGAGCTCACTCAAGGGCAATGTCTGTTAGCTCAAGGCCCAATTGGTGTTTTGCATTGTCGCAGTAATGAGACATATTCAGACCCTTGGTAGTTGTTGAGGGTTTTGTCTTCAGTGTCAGTTAATGAAGGAAATAAGATTTTCAGCCACTTTTTTCAGCGCCTTTATCTATTGCACATGAGCAGCTTGGAGTGGGAATACATAAGCCTATTTGAGAATGCTGAGTTCTCAGACGTACACTTTTTTTTTTAACATTTCACCTCAAAGGCGCAGGGCACAGACATTGCTGTGCATTTCCAGATGTCAGATCTCAAGTGTCCTTGAGAATAATGTCTGTTTTTTTTTTTTTTTGCTTTCTTTTCACTGCGGAGACATTTTTTCACTCTCCAGCTTGATTATATTTCAGTTCACGAGGAAAGAGCATTCCCCTCAAAAATGAATGATATGTCCCCTCAGATATGAATTATCTTGACCCACAAATGTACGGGGCATCAATGAAACACTGGGTCTTCAGGAGCTGAGGGCTCTACAGTTCACCAGTGATTTGTAATGTGATGAACGGGCACAGATGAGGAGAAAAGCGCATTACTATCATCAGGTATTCTCTGCTCCTGTTGAGGTGTTTCAGAGGAGTAGCAAGGTTAAAGGGATGGATAAAAAGTGCAGCAGCAGTGCAACAACAAGGCAGAACAGGTAGCTGATGTCAAGGCCTTCAAACTCTGAGATTCACTTTGTTCTCCACAATAGACAGTAGCAGATGCGATTTTTTTTTCTTTTATTTTGTATATGGGGTAAAGTCAAGCCAGCTGTATTTATAGAATGCTTTAAAGGAGCGTCACAGAGGCTTTTAAAGAAAATAGAGGATACAAACGGTGAAACACAGATCTGTTTTTACATCACAAAGCAGCTCAGAGTTTGTGTTGAGAAGTAAATGAAAGTCAGAATAGAGTGCACGGTGGGTTGTCGGCTGTGTTGAATGAATGGGTCAAGAGTGTGGACTCATTAAATTAGGGTTGGTGTGTTGAGTCCTGAGGGTGAGATAGAAAAAAATGGAGAAGTCGTGGAAACTGTCTCCACTCGGCAACACGCAAGTAGAGTAGCGCCGCCTTTGTAATGCTCCTGACTGTTTTATTTTTCTCTTGGCTCTGAAGTATTTATGAAATGCCAAGATGAGCAGACTTTGCTGTCACCACTGAGCACCACTGGAAAAATGGGAGGAATTAGTCACTTAGAGCAGCCAGCAAAACAAGCGGTCCCATCAATCATCCAGGATGGCTGTTTTTTTAGATTTTTCATTGTCAACTCTGACAGGATATTGATGGGTCAACACAAAGTAAAAAAAATATTAAAAGTCCAAGGTAAGCAAGGTAAGAAAGCCCATCTCTCGAATAATACCGCGCCGGATGCCAGCGCCGCTCTTCGCGGTGCAGTTCAGTCGCAGAAGTGTGTTTTTGTGTGGAAACCAAGCTTTGAAGAGCATTTTTTCCTCACCGTTTCTCTTTAAGTATCCTTGATCAGTGACCCATCTAAAGCTCATCATTCTTCCTTCATTGTGACTAAGAGGGGGCAATCTTTAGACAAAATGTAATCAGGTTATTTTTGACAGAGGTCTGATTGGCCCATCTAACCTAATTTTAAACCACTCACATTTTCTATTCACCAGACTGAGGGAGTAAAGGAGGGAAATGGAGGGTAAAGGAAATATAGCTCGCCAAGTTTCAGACACTTGACATCATTTTATTCTATTATTCATCCGCTCAACTTGACATTAGTGGATATAAACTTCGGCTAGTGCTTGTGTGTGCAATTGTGCGTGTGTGTGTGGAAAAAAATGCAGCAGACTTTCCAGGCAAGGCCCCGTCAGCCCGTCAAGGTGGTGATTAGAATGTGTTGTGACACATAGGTACGTGCGTCCTCACATTCAGAGACACATACACACTCACACACATCTCGCTGCCCGAACTGAGATGTTGTGGCCTGCAGCAGCATGCAAGGTCTGTTGCAGTTCACCTCTTGTGTCATTGAGTATTAGAGTATGGACTATCTGTCTGGTTCATTGCAGAGACACACACACACACGTGCGCACATACACACACGCTGGTAGTGCCTTGCTGATTCTCACTCTTACCATTACTGCCCAAGGTGCGGAGTTTAGCTCCAAGCTGATAAATACCTCGACTCCACCATGCATGCATTCGAACACACACACACACACACACACACACACACACACACACACACACACACACACACACACACACACACACACACACACACACACACACACACACACACACACACACACACACACGCATGCACGCACACACACACACACACACACACACACACTGACTTGAGGTGAACAGCATGCAGTACACAGCATTCTTAGACTTCACACACCTCACAATCGGTCTTTCCATTGCGGCTTCCACACTTTAAAGCACACACACACCTGCTCTCAAACACACACATTTTGTGCCTGCCCTGTTTCCTTCACCATTTTCTCTTCCCCACTCTGATCTCATGGTTTCACACACACTCTTTTAAATACACATTCATTTTGTCTTCGTCTCACACACGCACACACCAGACCCTTTCCTCTCCCTGTCACACACACACACACACACACACACACACACACACACACACACACACACACACACACACACACACACACACACACACACACACACACACACACACACACACACACAAAATCAAGCAGTGCACAGGGAATGGCCAGTCTCATTCCCTGTCTGGCCCCAGGACCCAGATTGATTGATAGGAGAGGCGGCAGGGCAGCAGGAATGAGTAAGGAATAGCAAACGGTGGCGCATGCTCCCACCTCCATGCCTTGATGATATTGTTAAATTGACTGTTCTCTGGCTAATGCTGCTGTTAATGTGAACAGGTTTCTGTTTGGTTTGTTTTCTAACACAGAATATAGAGGGCTTCTAAACTAGCTTGTCATACTGGGACCTGTGCTTTTTAGGATGTTTGAGTCTCACTCTGCACAAGATCTAGATTTCAAAGGTATTGTTGTAATTTCATCATTGGAGCCACCCTCCTCACCATGTCACTGACCCATGATGTCTGCTAGCACAGTTTAAGACCAGGAGAGAGAAGGAGAAGCACTGATATTTGCTGTGTGCTGCTGCCGTGCACCCAACTCTGATGTTCTTGTAGATGAGTGCAGATCAACATCCACATTTGTAATAAAGAACCAGTGTAGTAGTATGCTTTTTCATTTTCTTTTTTTCCAGCATCATCAGTCCAAAGCATATTTGTTCTCCAGAGGATTTACTACTACATTGTTGAGCATACACAAATACACACACGCATATCCGCCTATGTCAGATGGTCGCACAGTTTGTTGAGCTGTTTCTCTTCGCAGTTGTAGTTCCTGGTTTATGAATAAATAAGGCAGTGATCCCGTGGCATTTACAAGGCTCTGAGCTCGGTATTGGATCTGTGGTGGATGAGCTGGCTGGCCTGCCACTGGCCTCTTGTCTCACTCATCCGTCTGAATCTCAGTTTAGCTATCAGCCTGCATGTCGGTTGCTTGTCTCCGCATGTGTCCTCTATCTATTTCTTTCTGACCTGGGTACAGCGTGTAGTAGTTTGTTTGCAAGTCTGCCTGTCTGCTTGAGTCTCTCGTGGAAGCCAGACGTCATCCAGATTGGTGGAATACAAGTCAGTCCCCTCACTGCCTTCACAAAGCATACGGTCTCCTGCTATTCTAGACTTTAATGCTAGTTAGTTAGAGGACCGTACCATGTTTTTACATCTCAGTGACACTGTTTAAATTGAGCATATATCTTCCCTAAAATGTGCTTTGTGGTCACTTTGCAGCTCTGGGCTGCTCAGTTAAGTTCAGCTCAGGGAAAATAAAGTGCGGTCCCATGTTCTATGAATTTCTGTGGAATATACTCCGTACTTTTGAAGTTCTCAGCACTTCAGAGGTAATTTCATAACCTTCCCCCAATCCATGCCTTTGAATTCAGTCTTCTAAATTCTACACAAACAGTCGGATTAAACCTAGCTGTGAAGACGTCAAGGACATTGAGGGTTGGGGCAAGTTGGATGCATGAACGTAAACTTTAATGTTAGATGAAGAAATCAACTTTGAAGTCTTTCTGTTATCTTTGCAAATTAGCAGGTTAATAGAAAAGCAAGGCAAGTGAGCATATCGTATACATATATTGGCCCCTACTAAGACACGACAGTGTAAATTGACTAATTTAATCAAACTGGCATGCTTATGCATTTGATGTGTTAAGCTAAACTAAGATCTTCTCTATTTTGCTGGTAATAAGTAAAGGTGAGGGCTTACAATTGTAAAACAAACTGATTTGACACCTCACATGAGGTGTCGTGGACACATGAAAGTTCTAAACAAGTGGGAAGGGAGCTGATGATTGGATGAGACAGGAGAGGCAGCTGATTGGTTTTTCTGCCTCTGTTGTCAGTCCACCAGCCTTCAGCTTTCGCTTCAGAGACAGATCACTTTGTGCACAATTTCCCTGCTAATGATGGGGTGTTGGGGCAGGTATACGCATCAGCAGCGCTTGCGAGGTAAGCACACATACTGATTGGTATACAAGTGGAGAGATGGATGCAGAAGTTAGGCGGCGGGCTGTCTTCCCTCTCCATTGAGCTCAGTGTGTCTTAGGGTCTGCTGCCAGCCTGCCCCTGGGCAGAGCCACGCTCTAACACACTAACCCTCGGCCTGTCACAAACACTCTCTCCCTTCCTCGTGCACGCTGTTTTGCTTCTTCCAGTACTCTCGTCACTCTCACCCACTCATCACCGTAGACTTCAAGAATAATCTTCCCCAACCTGCTACCCCTACCAGCTAGTTTTTTAATGAAATATACTGTACACACACATCTCCGGTGGCTTTTCTACTACGCTTAAGAATCACATCTCTGAATCACAAACACCGCCTGAGACCCCTCCTCCTGCAGCATGTCACAGAATTGCTACAACGGTCTGTAGTCCCTCGTTTTCCCCTCACATACCCTATCTTCCTCAATTCCTCTCCTTCCTTCACATCTCCTTCCCGCTGCATACCCTCATCTATCTACCCTTGCTTGCTTTTTGTCTCACTGGCCATGTCAGTCACTAAACAAAAAGGCGAGATTTTGAGGCAAGATTGGAACATCCAGTCCATCCCCACAGAATGGCCTGTGAATAGGGCCTCTCTGCCTGTCGGCCCCCATCTAGTGCTTCAATCCAGATGTTGTTAAAATTCAGCTAGACCTCATTGTCAGGAGGAAGAGGCACCTCAGTGCTGCCTTTCTCCTCATGCTGCTCTCCTGCAGGGGTTGAATGTGTAATTGTGGGCAGAGCATTGTCATTTGTTTCCCAAGTGGAGTACAGCGGAGGCAGCGGAACGATTGACTGTATGTGTGTGTCTGTACACATGTATTACTCGTGTTCTGGGGACATAGATTTGTTTTCCCAGTCACACTGTTGGGACTCATCTTCCTCATGGGTCAAAATGCAAGTCTCCATAATGTAAATTATTAAACTCCAGGAAATGAATGTAAGTCACTGGAGTGCCCCCGAAAGTGATGGAAACTGTGTGTGTGTGCGCGTGCGTGTGTGGGGGCAGTTGGTTGGAGGCCATATAAACCATAGATGAACTGGTGATGGAAGACACCCCTTGCTGTACACCACATCACCACCAGGGGTCCAGCTCAGGCCGCTAGAGAGAAGCCAAAAAACAAATGTCACCTATAGAATAAAGTGACATCACATTTTTCTTCATTCACTCTATTTTCTTTCTGTTTTCGTCTCCACCCTCTTCCTCTTTGCTTTCTCTGGTTCAGGTTTCATACAAAATTTTGAGAAAACTGAGAAAACTTCATTTTAACCGTTATGTTTTCAAGGTTGCAAATATGCCTGTCCTTGAAAAATGCCCGATTTCTAAGGTAATGTGGTGTTTCATTTTTGTAAGCTAAAAATCTTTTCCTATTTGAAATGAAAATGACCTGTCGTCATATTTGTTTGTTTCCTGGCGCTGAAATTGTTATGAGAAAGCCTTCGAGAGACAAGCAAATTTTGGTCTTGCTGCTTGAAAGGAAAAGTGCTTGAGTTTTACTCTTACAGTTGTGTGAACGCTGCCCTTATTCTTTCTTCCTTCTCCCTGCTTTACCACCTTTTTCACCCCTTTCCACTGTCCTCCATCGTTCTTTTTGTTGCTCTTTTTCTGTCCTTCTGCGTTCCTCCATTCCTCTTTTCCACCTCTCCCGTTTGTTCTCGTTAACAGCCCAAAAGGAGCAGGATGTGCTCTACGGACTGGGGTCTACGGGGCCTCAGCTGCCCAATAACACCCTGATTTATCAACCTCCTCCAGCCAGCCTGCATGGAGATGCTGTTTTGCTCGCTTGCGTTGGTTGTTACTTACAGCCAGCGAGGCAGGTTGTTTGTATTTCTGGCTGAGCGTCCTTAGGATGTGTCTGGCGTAATGAAATGGCTCTCCTCGTAATGTATCTAACCCTCTCCCCAGTAGCTGAAGCCTGTCTGTGTATCTATCTTGCTTTTTTCTCTCTACCAGGATGTGAAAGGGTGACTAGTGATCCCGGTTGATGCTTGTCTTATAAATCTCCACCACGAACACTCGATAACAGAAGATGAAGACGTTGTTTTTCTCTGTTTCAGTGCATTTCTCCTTCACATCCTTTCCGCTCGTTTTTTCACTGTGTTGCTCATGTTTCTCACATCTTCTCCCTCCCTCCTTCTGTTCGTACACCGCGTCCAGTTCCAGATGGAGACCAGATATTCACAGATCCAAAAAAAAAAAACAACCATCCCCAAGCTGATTTGAATGAAGTTCATTCTGAATTTAAATCTTTCTCTCTCTCTCTTTCTCTTTCCCATTCCTCTAACTTTCCCTGTGTCTCCATCCCTACCTCTCTCTCTGCCTCTAGTCCAGTACCAGATGGAGATGATGCGTTCTCTGCGTCACGTCAACATTGACCATCTGCATGTGGGCTGGTACCAGTCCACCTACTATGGATCCTTTGTCAGCCGAGCGCTGCTCGACTCCCAGTTCAGCTACCAGCACGCTATCGAAGAGTCAGTTGTCCTGATCTATGGTAAGCAGTACAACACTCACTTCACCTTCACCACTGGCCACAATATCATATCCAAATCAATAAAAACCTTTTCCTTTTGACCAAATTCACACGGTGGTCATTTTCCTCTGACATCGCACTCAGGACGGGAAGCTCAAATGCATCTCAAAAGGATAATGTCGAATGCCAACGTTAGCTGTTGTGTAACGGTAGCTAATAGGTTATTGAAGATGTTTTACCTTGAACCACATGGGCTGATGTCCCTCTGGATTTTCATAATCAATAATCCTATAATCAGAAAGCAGTAAAATTCTAAGGATTTGTCAGATTCCCTACGTTTACACGACTTGTAACCTGGAACACAGCAGTATGACATTATCCTTTTGAGAAGCATTTGAGCTTCCCACCCCGAGCGTGATGCCACGGTGAGAGTATGGTCTGTTTGAACAGCCGAGACGGGTTCAACCATCGGTCAGCACAGGTAATGGTTAAAAGATGGGCTAATCCTCATTGTTCAGCCTACTGCCTTTGCGAGCAGGGAATGTTTTATTGACAAAGTTGTAAAAGAAAAAGAATGTGGAGAGTAGATCCACTGCCATATTGTTCACCTGTCACACAACCATTGAGCCATTCCCAGACGACCACTAATAACAGGTTCATGCTGGTGGAAAGTGATTCAAGGAGAGTATACCAGCACCCGTCAATCTACAAAACAGCTCCACAGAATGATGCTGAACCTTCATCCAGTATAAAAATGGTACCTCAATCAGGGAGTTGATTACATTCACTTATGTTTCATATTCTTTTAAGTTTCAACCATGATTAAACAATTGCCAGTCAAATTTAGTCTCTTTAATCAATAGGTATCTAAGAATAGGACTGCCACTGAAAAGTCTGATAGTGTTCTGCTGTGGCTGACACTCAGAGAGTCTCCACAATAAATCAGTGTGAAAGATGCAGGAAAAGATTAGTCGAGGTTGCAAACAGAGGTTTAAAAAACGACGGTTATGTTTCAAGATGAATCTTGCAAATGTCCACAGTGACATCAAGTACATTTCAAAGAGACTTGAGAGCTGGGAGGATGCTGTGTATTGCAGGGGATCAGCAATATGCAAAGTCATCTTAAGATGAAATCAGTGTCATTTCGCACAAAGCAAGCTGCTACCAGACAACAACGTAGCTCAGTGCATTGATGGCGCATTTTCCTGTGTAACACTGTAAGTACCCCGGGTTATGACCTCCCGGCAAATCAGCAGGTGAAAAGTTGCGACGCGATGTCTCATAGAGGCAGCACAAGTAAGCCCTTTAAAGGCCAACAGCAGAGGAGGCAGTGATGAGCAGAAAACAGGGGAAAATAGAGAGGATTAACAAGGTAGCTGGTCGCCACTAACATGACTCTTACGGACGTCATGCGCCTGCACCTGCTTCACACTAAAGAGCTTCAAGAGCTGTCCATAATTGCTGCACCACAAATGCCACCCCAGATGGTGTAAGCTTTCTGTCAAATGACAGCAATATGAAAACCTACACGACAGCAATATTAAAACCTGTCACTATTAAACAGTGTGCATTTAACTCCTCAGTGTCTAAATCAATGATAACTCATCACTGCATAACCTCTCCACGTGGTCATTGAGTTCACAGGCAGTATATTGGTACGTTACTCGGAGAGGTGCACATTTAAGTAATTTGTGGTTTCTGTGAGAGTACAGCTGTTTTTTGTATTCATGGTGCCGACTTTTAAAAGCTGAAGCCATATAATCAAATACAGACATTGTGAAAATGCCAGATAGTATCAACATAGTATTCTCTGCCTGCATTGCATCCTTCATAATGTGCTGAGTTTACCTCCTTCAGGTTTATGAACCGAAAAATAAGTTTATAATAAGTACAGCCAGTGTGACACAAAAAGTCTCACTAGCGTCACTTATCTCAAATCGCAGTCTTTGATTAAAACAGCTCAGTGTGTATCCACTCACCTCAGGTCAAGAGAGAGGCAGCAACCAGGATTGTCATTTTAAAAAAATGATGAAAACGGCTTTGAATTTCATCGATGTTTCACTGCTGGTGAGTGTAAAGGACTCCTCCTGGCTCTGGTCCCGCTCTGCAAAATCACCGCAGGCTTGTCATGTTCTTAGACAAACCCAAACCCATGATAGGCAAAGATTAATTTTGACCAGCCAACATATGAACCCCTGTGATCCAGTGCTGCCAGCCAGCTGGGCACTCAGGCAGTCAGTCAGCCAGCCCTTTCTCATCTAAACGAGGACTCCTGTTAATGTCAGTCAATAATGCAGCGCTTAATGGATCAAAGCACCTCAAAGGAATTGACATTATCTCTGTTTAAAGTCAAAGGGAGAGAAAATTGATTTCTTTTTTGTTCTCTTCGTCATTAGCCCACTGGTCGTTTATATGCCGATGGATGAATCAATCAGGTGGCCAACTGGCGAGTTAATAGCTTCCATCCCATGACAGCTTGGAATTAGAGTGGGTTGTTAAACCAAGTGGTTGAATATGTTCACAATGACAACAGTTTTCCAACATGAAGTGAACAGGTTAAGATGGACAGGCACGCGTTAACCTGTGCAGGTCCAGATCTTTTAATGCGAGGACAACTGGTCAGACATAAAACGTGATTAATAGCAAGCTTTTAAGTTTTATTACTCTTCTTCCTCTTCTTCTTCCTCTTCTTCTCCTGTCCCTCCTTCTTTTTCTTCTTATTCTTACCATTATATAGAAGATTTAAAGGGGTACTCCACCAATTTTACACATGGCGTTAAGTTTATTTGTCACAGGGACTGTTACTCGGTCGCTGTCTTCTGTCGCTGTGGAGGAAGCTGTATCAAGCTTAAGAAGAGGAAGTCATTAGGGGTATCTTGTCTGGGGCCAGGACACTTGAAATGAAATGGTGACGTGTGTGGTTTGAAAGAAGTCCCGTTTAATGAAAGACATGTTTGAATTTGACCACCTTGTTGTTTTAATCTGTTGGTGTACTCCTTCTATTGCATTGGCTATATCCATATATCTTCACTTCAGTAAAGTGATCACAGTTCTTCTAACTGGATTTGAACATCTGATGAGACCACATGTGAAATGGCACAGACCTTCTAACTAGGCCGTCTTTTGAACACCTGAGTCTGGTTTCCTGAACCTAAGAGAAACAGTCTCCAGTAGATCCTTGCCAATTTTTGTAGTCTGTGTCAACAATGTGCACCCTCAAATTTCACTTTCTGCAATTTTGTCACTTGATTTTCTGGGTTTGGTGCTTGCTTTGCATTTGCAGACTGAAGACAAAACTGACACAACCCCCCTCCACAGCAGCTTACTTCATGACCAGCAGAACACATTGCGTATATATAATGTGTGCACTGAGGAACTTTAGGAGGCCTGTGGGAGTTCAGGCTATATCATGCAGGACTTCAATTCAGTTACCAAGCTTCCTATGGATAGGAGAGAGCTGTCTTAATCAAATGTGGCTGTCACCGACCAGTCTCAGTGGAGATCGGCCAGCATGAATTTAGATTGGCTCTGTCTTGTTTTTGGGATTGGCTGTGCTGTAGGCAAATGGCTTGTCACAGTTGGCTGTGGGGACGGGAATAATTCACATTAAGATTTTTGGTAGACTATAGTTTGGTGGCTGTCAGCCTGTCCAGTCAGGGCCAATGTTGCCACTTCTTCTCCCTCTGTAGTAAGTAGCATAAACAGGGAAACAGAAAGTGGAATCGAATTTGACAGAGCCATTTCTTTAGAGTGAGTCTTTTATTTTTTTCTCTCTTTAAATGTTACTTTAACTTGACTCTTCAGTTAGTTGAATTGTTTTTTTATATAATGGACAGCCTGCTGTGCAAAATGTCATTTGGCAATGGACAGACCAGGAGCTCCTCGACGCCGCTCCTTCATGAAATGGATTGAAAATGATTTCAGTTAAGTGACAAAATCAATCAAGTGAGAGATCTGATGAGAGGTACTGCATCTCTCCTCACTGATTGTACAGGTTGCTCCTCTCCAGCGAGCTTCTTTAATTTTCGCTTTTGCTCGTTTTCAGTGAGGGTGCTTTGTGCTTTTCAGATCGGTTAGTAGGGCTGGGCCGATAAAACGATAGTGATATGTCTCGCGATAGACACGTCATCAATATCAATATAAAATGCGTTCGATAAAGCATTCGATAATTTTTTTTCTTCGTCGGAAGAAACCTGAAGTTGCGAAGCGAGGTTGGTTGCATGAACAAAGGCACTCGCTCTCAGGTAACTGAGCAACGTAGGGAGTAATTGCTAATCAGTGAGAGAGACACGCTAACACGCCAATCATGTAACATTATCAAGTTCGGTTGCGCCATCTCGTTGTCACGTGTTTGTTGCTCCGCGAGGAGTGAGATGAGAAATAGAAAGTAAGTCCTGCAGCGAGCGAAGAAACTGTCGATAGAACAGGGAAAGTCAGCTCGCCAGTATGGAGTTTTTTGTATTCTATAAGTTGGACCGTAGTCAGACCAATGTGGTCTGTAACTTATGCAAGACTTTCGTCCCCACCAAGACCGGTAATACCACAAACTTATTTAACCACCTTAGCCGTGCTCACTCTTTGGAGCGCAGCCGTATTCGCCAACGTCCGCCAACCGCAGCACCACCACACAAGCAGCTGACCACCATGCAGAGGTATCTGCTTCAGTGCCTGATGGCAAATCATCTAAAAGGTACAAAGACGTAACGGAGGCAGCGGCATATCATATAGCTAAAGACATGCTTCACTGAGCACTGAGGAGAAGCCAGGTTATAAACATCTCTTACACGCACTTTTTTTTCTTAAACACACTTGCAATAAAAATATAATTGAATAGTTCATATATGTTTAGAGTAAGAAGAGTGACTGAAGTTGTTCATATGACTAGGCTGGTTTTATAGTTCAGTCAGTTTTACTGTACTATCATGTTTATTTGTTTGTATGTTACAGATGTCAAGTCTACCTCAGTTTCTGCTATGTTTACAAAACACTGCACATATTTGAAAACATTTTATTCAGCAGAAGGTGAATCAGCTTGTGAACTTCCTGCACTAAACCTGCAGAAAAAAAGTTCTCAGGTTTCTCTCTGTTGACATTTTTACACTTTTGAACATTTATTATTTGAGTGTTTTCCATGGTTGTGTTGACATTTCCTTTCTGCCTTGATAGCTGAGGGGATTATAATCAGAGGAAGGTTAAATTTAAATATGTTTAAATTGAATGTATTTTTCTCCTGGTCCTTATTTTAAATAGGTCATAAAAAATATCAATAATTATCGATATGACCAATATAAAACACTTATATCACAATAGAGTTTTCAGCCATATCGCCCAGCCCTATCAGTTAGACTTCTAACTGGAGTCTAATGCTGTATAAAGGCTTTTAACAGCTGGACACAACGTGCAGTCTGATTTAGAAACAATGTAGTAACTTGTCTTATGATGAGGCAGTGCACAGTGCAGACACACACCAGCGCTGAAGAAGGGACAGGTAGGTGTGATGGAGTGTTTGTTTGAGAGAGCTGTCCAGGTGGTCCTTGTCCTTTAGCCCATCCTTCTTCCCCTCAAAGGGTTTTTCAATGTTTTTAGTCCCAGTAGCTCTCGATGGCAGAGCATACTCAAACTTCAGGTACAAATCTAGCTCTTTGAGCCCCACACCCTCTACCAGCAACTAGGTGATGGCCTTGGCCTGGCCGCGCATCAGCTTTCTCTCTGCGGTGAGCAGTGATGTGATCTTTGGGTGCGAAGTCGTCCTCGAACGTGGAAGCCTGGTGCTTGTTCTTGAGGTGGTGCAGCAAAGTGCGAGTACTACTACTAAACCACTAAAGAGTGGCATCACGCAGTTCACATTTGACTTTGTTGTCTTTCTGAAGGGAATGTTCCCGTTTCATTTAACACGCTTCATTTTGTACCTCATAGGCTTTTCACACTGCGCTTAGCCTCAGGCTAAGAGAAATGAGTAGGTGAATGTGTGTGTATGCAAATTAACCCGTGGACCAAAATGTCTAACTGGTCGAAAATATTCTGTGATGAACCAATTAACAAATAAGAAGTGGCATTCCTGTGTTGGATATATGTCAGCAGATGACTGTAAAGCTTTGACTGTGGGATCAATCAAACAAGACCCGGGAAACAGCTACTGTGTGAGAACGTGATTTAAAAGACACATTTACACCATTTTTTCTATTCAGCTCTCATCTCTGTCTTATCATCGTAGACCCCATAAAGACGGCCCAGGGCTCCCTGTCCCTCAAGGCGTACAGGCTTACCCCAAAACTCATGGAGATCTGTAAAGAGAAAGATTTCACACCTGAGGGGTAAGTGGCTCATAGCCGAACACACAAAAATAAAGGCTGTGTGGGAATAAATGTCATGATGCACACAGAAGTGTAGGTATTCACAGATAAATGTTAAGTTTTCAATTTGCCCATATAAATCTAAACACTTGGGTTCACATCGCTCACAGGAAGGCATAATTAAAATGTCTGTATTTTCGCTCTTTGGATTCGACGTATTCATTGGATGCAAATATAGGCCTGTGCATCCACAGGGGAGGCTTTTAGTAGCAGTTGATGCTGATGATTTATCAGTTCGCCCTTGCCCGTCAAACAAATGTACCATGTTTACGCTTTTTCTGACCCCAAGGCTTATCGTAATTGCCTTTAAATTGCAGCTAAAAATGAATGTAATGAGGAGACCATTTTCCAGGCAGTTCAGGGTAGTCCGAGTGCACAGTGCAACTCACACATGCACAAAGACACACATGAAGACACACACACACACACACACACACACACACACACACACACACACACACACACACACACACACACACAAACATGCGCTCACAAATCCAAATAAACGGTGCAGTGAAGCAGCCCCAGAGGTATAAAATCACTGTCCATTCAGAACCTTTTCAGATATACATTTTTAAATCTTCTAAAAGCAAGTTTATTTTGAGGAGAAGAGACAATTTAATCGCATCATTTCAGTCCTCTTTCCTGGGTTCCTCTGTATTTCTCCACCTGTGTGTCTCTATTGCCAGTCACTTCATTATTGACCCAGCGTGTTTGGCCCAGAGTCAGGATCCTTCTCATTTCTGCACCTTTTCATTAGTTCCTATGATTTATTACTGCTCCAATCTGTAGCTATCAGTGTTCCCAATAACGCCCATGATTGAAAGAGGATAGCTCTGGGCAGGAAAGGACAATATCACCACATAACAATCTTGTCTCTATCCTATTATTTTCAGAATAGGCTAGAAATCTGAATATCAATAATGTTTCTTAACCCCCCCTCTACGATGTGTGGAAAAAGCAGTCCCTTTCATGTTGGTATATTTGATGTCACATAAGCTTGCATATATTGTGTGCACCTTTTAAAAATGAAAGGCTGGGATAGATGAGCGCTGAATAGCCCCATCCCTTTGAACTGCCCTCCAAGTCCGCTGGGCTATGGAGGCAGTGGTCAATAGCCTCCACTTCAGCACACAATATGAAGCATCAAATTAGTCGGCCTGCAGAGTCAACCTTTGGCTTTGTCCAGCGGGGACCAACTTGGAAAGAGCATGGCATTAAGTGTGCCAGAGTCTAGTAGGGTTGAGCAATTTGTCCTGCCTAGAATGTGATGTCCCTCTATTTCCTCATAAACGCCTTTTTAGATCGCTCTGCAGGCATTTGAAAAGGTCATAATATGCAGGAAATATTTTAAAGCACCACAGATGGATAATTGTGGCGATATGTATAACAAACAATATTCATATCATTATAGATTTTCAGTATAGGCTGCTGTCGTCCAAACTGATTTCTGTCCACCCCACTCAGAGCCCGAGGCAGGATTGTCCACTTCCGCTGCCTCAAAGTCTCTTAAAGTTTGCCTGAGGTGATGCTCTGCTTGCAATTGACAACATTTTTCAAAATTACCTGATCAGAATTAGGTGATGCTCCTCACGCCTATTCATCACACAGACAAGGGTAATACAAACGTCTCTGTTTCTGGTACAGTGCACATGGTGGATTAATGCAGCAAGCGTATTGATCCCATAACAAGCAAGATGCATCTAACAAGGCAACGCTGGATGTATACAGACATTAGTTTGTTGCTCATGCACTGTGCGCAAGTGACAGGCAGATCAAGGCAGTCTGTCAATGCTATTGGATTTATGTGAGACATTAAGCAAAGTTTGAAGTTCCATTTTGTGTTAACAGGCCCATGTCAGAGAAAGTGAGAGAGATGCAGCTTTTAGCTCCCGAGGAACAAGAGGAGGTGGTTAAAAATCGGTCGGTGCTTTGCACACTTATCAGCAGAGCCCATAAAAAAGTAATTTAGGCTACCGAGCCTCACGTTGCTCGGGGTGGGCAATATGGACACATTGTATCACACCGTTTTCAGATATCAAAATGCAACATGCATAAAATTATTATTCATTTTGCTTTTATTTGGCTGAGGTGCAATTTAGTGGGAAGTACAAGCCAAGTGGTAACAGTATAAGGCTCCATTTTCAGCTTTTCTTGTAAGCATATGCGAACAGCAAATAAAATGTGGAAATATGTCAAAAACAGGCCTAAGGGTATCTCTGCCCTGAAGAAAACAGATGTTTAATACATGGAGTTGAAAAAGTTGGGGAAAGCATTGAATTGAATTAGGCAATGATGAAAAATCCTATCAGAAATTGCACATACATTGCAAGTCTTCTATTACATGCTTGTATTCTCTGTGCAAAGGTAAATTGTAACTTGATGTCTTCGTCTCCTGCCTCTGTCCCCTCCCGTCCTGTCCCCAACTCTCCAGCTTGAAGAAGGCTAACATTGGCTTTGAGCATATGTTCGAGGAGGTGCCTATTGTCATCAAGAACTCCCATCTCATCAACGCTCTGATGTGGGATTTGGAGGACAAGTCCACGGTCTCCGACAAGCACGAGCTGCTCAACCTTTCAAGCAGGTCAGACGTGAGCTCATGCAGCACATTTGCCAAGAGGGCCCAAGGCCAGACCCCTTCAGTTGTGACAATGTTATGAGTGAATGCAGGTACATCTGCTATCTGAATCGGCTTTCTCTCAGGGGACCAACATTTGCAGGGTGTTCCTGCACGGTCTTGTGGGGCATTGTGAGGGTTTATCAACCTCTGTCCTCTATAAAAACTCCAGACCTTCAACTCTGCAAAGAATTTTCTAATCGCACAGTGATTCTGCAGGGAACACAGATTGAGCTGCTGTTGACACTCAGGAGTGATTTAGGCTCTCGCTCAATTTTTTTATGTGGACGCAGGCATTTATTCCCAAATTAGAATCTTTTTTTGTTTATTTCAGGCCTCCTATCGACAATTGAGAATCTTATATTGCACATTGAGAGACCTGTGAGCTCATCATGGCAGGAAGCTTCTCAGTCTTTGGATTTCCTACTGTATGGTTACATTATAGCATTTTCTGTTTTTAGCATACTGCCTGCGTCACAGTGTTTTGTAAGCACATGAGCAAAAAAAACACTGCCATAATAAGGTTCATCAACAGACCTCAGTGTGTCTCATCAGCCTCTGTGTAAATTCACTCTGTAATCAAATCCAGGAAAACAAAGGCTATTGATTGAAATTGCATCACCCCAAACTGTCCAGCACTTAGCAAAGTGTCACCTTGATTTGATTCATTTACACACAGTTACCATAGTACTGTGTACACATATCTGTGGAAGAATACTGTCTTCTTAGAAGTGTCTTACAGGCTTTAAAACCATGTCATGGTGTCTCTTTAAACCTGCGGGCTGCTTTCATAGACATGAGTTAAAGCTGCTTCTAAATTAAAATTGATTTGACATTAGGGAACTCCTCTGCATTAATCTGTGTCTTCCTCACTGTTCTAAAGTGTAGCAGATTGGTGGAAAGAATAAGAGGTCTATTGATGGATTTTGCCTTACCTTTACCCACCACACATGGTTGTAGTGCTGTGTTCAAACACGTCTCAGGAAGGCTGGTTTGATCTCATCTTTTTATTACTCTCACAAAAATCCCATGAAAAGACCAAATCCAACAATGAATTTATCTTAACAAGAAGTGGATGTGTAGCCACAGCTCACACTATGGTGTTTTATAGATTTTCGAGGATAACATACATAGGTATAAGCTATATGAGGCTGTGGCTTCACAGACAATACTTGTCTTTCAATGGAATTTATTGATAGTAGTGAAACATTTTGACCACTTATCTGATTTCAGGAAATTTTCAGTGTCCTATTGGGCTTGTATTCGATGTATGGTTTGGGATATCAAGTCCAAAAGTAGGTACAGTAAATGCCACACCCAAGTGTCAAACAACACATTTCACTCAGAAATATCTCCAAAAAACAGAACCTGCCATCAGACTTTGTGTTCCATCACTAATGAGCACAATACGAACAAATACCACATCCCCATATCAACTCACAGCCTGGCTCTTTAAGTCTCACGTTTAGATCTCAGAGGCTCTCAGCGTCACTCTCAGGAGAATTTAAACTATAAACTGCTGCAAGTGGAGCAACAGCTGTGAAGCTTCCCTTGGGCAGGTGTGAGAAATTAGCACAATAACGACCCAAAGTGTCGATTCACACACTGTTAACGCGCAAAACACACTGTGCTTACTTATACACGGCGGTGTAGTTGTTGTGATTCTCCTCTTCGGTGTGCTGTGACACGAGTAAGTCATGCATTAAATGAAGACTCCCGTATACAGAGCTCTATAGAATGCATGTGCCCGTGCAGCCAAGCTTGGCGCCAGCGCACTCATTTGTTAGAAATTGTCACGAGAGGAGAATCCCTCACTTTTCTTGCATATTGTTCCATTTTCCAAATGACTACTCTGAAGTTGAAAAGCTTTCGATGTGACCCGAAATGGAGCAGAAGCAGCCAGCCCTCCCCATAGGTTCCCCGGCATGGCTGCCGATGGGATGGGATGGGATGGCGAGATGAAATTGTTTCCTGAAGTTGTCAGAATGCTTCGCAGCCCTGTCCTTGAATTGGATTGTAGCGTCTGTCTCTCCACATCTTCTGCTGACAGCCCCACCCTTTTCTCCTCATTTCCACCCCTTCAAAAAAAGATAATGATAATGGGTTTTATTTAATGTTTTTCCTTTTGTATCATTTCCCAATCTGCAGCCCCATTTGTCAATGTCATCTACGTCTAAGGCTGAGTGAATGCAGTTTCACTCCAGCAAACAGGGTTGTTCTTACCACAGATGATGATGTTGATCGTGGTGATGGATTGCATGAATGTAAATTCATTTGTGTCGTGCCCCCGCACCCCAACCCCCCACCCAGTCAGCCTTCAAATGCCACATTGTTGCATTGTTACAAAGCAGCCTATATTTATGTCGGGTCACAAAGCATTTTCTCTATGGGCCATCTTACATGGTCTTGAAATGTGCCCACAGTGGAGTGGCTTATGTTGTTCATTATAAATCACCCTCCAAACATCATATTACTTTTTGTTCTGTGTGAATAAACAACTCGTCAGGCCGTTACCTGATTAATGTAATTACCTTTCTGCACAGAAATGCTGGACAATAGAAGGAAATGTAAACACAGCCTTCTGCTGAACATGAATACCCTGATGATATGTATTAAATAAGGGCATCGACTGCAGGGGAACAGACGAGGCTTTTTGAGAGCTGCAGCAGGAGTGAGGCACACGAGGAAGGTGAAGAGAAGAGAAGAGACATGCAGTAACTGGAAATAGGCTCACAAAGGAGGCTGTGACAGAAATGTTGTTGCAAATGAAATAGGGAGTGGAAAAATGAGCCCTGACAAAACAACTTCGTCCAATGAGATGAGCTTTGAGAAGAGATGCTTTTGATCAGCAGCCCATAATAGTTTTCTCTGATCTTCAATCTCTGTTTTAAACACAAAGGTAATGGGCTATACGGTATTCAGTCACAAGGATTAGGACTGTGTGTCAAACCCGCCATAAATCTGTCTGAAAATATTAATTTCATGCATACTTTTTATCTCCTAATACTATAAGCTTATGTTGGGACAATGTTAGAGCGAGTCTATTTCACATCCTCTTTAAAACATATTCTGCTCCAGACACAAGCCAGGGATCTATATTATGCTGCAGTCCATCAGTTAAAAAGGCTCCATCAGAGTACAATACTCATTACAAGAATGGAAGTCACTTCCTTGGCAGCTTTGTTAAACTCCTCTCCTTGTCTGAACTCTGAGCTTATAGAATGCCGGCCCGTTTTTGCTCACACATCAGTCCGGCTTTAGAGTTTGTCCTCTATTGTCCTGTGTGACTGTGAGCGCACAGGCCCGAGCACACATACATACTGTATGGGCTGCCACTGCACCTGACCTTAAAACAGAATCAGTGATGACAGGGAATCCCTCGGTAGACTTTGATTTCTAATTCAGGATCGATGAGAAAGCTCACTGATCTGTCTGAATAACTGAACCCTTTTGGAGTGTGTGACCAGTCGGTGAGTAGTCCAGGTTGGGTTATTCAGCATGCACTTTTTGGAAATGCTACCAATCATTGCGCGCACAATTATGCGCATTAGTGTGTTTTCCTTGCTTTGTATCGAGTAACAACTGAATGTGAACAAACACTAAACAACAGAACAAACTTGATACGGTTGAATTTTTTGTCAGTCACTTCATTTCGCTCTTAAAAGCAGTGTTCTCATTTCAGCTTCACAAGATCAAAGGAGTAAATGGCGGCAAGGTCAGGTACATTTATATAAGCCATCATTACCGAGCATGTGCCAAAGATCGAACTTACATAAGACCCCAAAATGAAACACATTACCAATCAACTGCAAAAGAAATTATGAAATACTGACTGAACAGATTCAAACGAAATCCAGTGCACTGAGTTGCCACACGCACACACAAAAACACGCGCACGCACTCGTGCACGCGGTGACTTCTGTTCAGTCCGGCTCAAACACTTGACTCATACATAAACGACAGATGTTCTCAAGGATCCTGCTCTGGCTAAATGAGTTCCTTAGCATATATTATGAGCGCACACCACACGAATTAGCCACCATTTGGCTTGATGAAATAGTTTTAAATGGGATTTAGTCAGCGAGAATCGATTTCGACACAGTCGGAGGGACACGGTAGGAAACTGTTATGGTGAGATTTGGTCCGGGGCCATCAGTTTTCATGTTTACAGCTCTGACTCCGCAGTGGAGGGTTGACAAACTGATCACACAACAGTCCTCACAGCCAAACATGATGGGAGTGGAAATGGCTCAGCAGTTTAAACTGTGGGAAAGACTGAAAACCATCCACCATTCAGACGTGTTTATTTAAAAAACCGAAAGAAGCAGTGACATCTGACTGGAAACCCATTTGCAATAGTCATCTACATACCCTGTGTGCCCAGAAATCTGAGATAGAAGGACATGGAAAGGCATTTAGACTGATTATTTTATCACTTACATTAACCCACCTCATGCAAGTGTCGTGCGATAATATGGATGATGTGTTACAGAGAGTCAAGCATGTGAGAATAGCATTATAAATCATCATTAGCCAGGTTCGTACAATTATCGGCATGCACGTGCCTTCATTAATTTTCTCTCGCTGTGCAAGCAAACTTGCGGGACTTCATCTGTATGTGCTTGCATGTAAATGTCATAAGTTATTATAGGATTCCATAACAGTTCGCTTCTTAATCGTATATCTAATCACCTTCATAGCACCAAATATACAAGTATACACTTGTTGAAGTGTACACACATTGTTTTAAATGACTCAGGAGAACATTCAGCTGAGCTCTCCCTGCATATGAAGCCTGTAGCAGCATAGTGACAAAGTGAAGGAGCTCTCTTAACATTTGCTCTGCTTTTAATGTCATTGCATGTTTCACTACACCTCACTCAAACATCAGGAGACTGAAGTTTTAAATACAAAACAAATTGGCTCAGATTGACAAGGCGAGTGTGTTTGCCTTGTCAATCGTGGTTACATTGCAGCTTGTTTCTCAGTGGTGCCAAATCTTAGTTATTCTCCATATCGGTCTAAGAAGGTTCTCCCAATCGATAGTTGCTAGAGAAAGAGGTAGCAGCTGTGGAAACGGTTACTGGCAGTTGAGGGTGGGTAAGTCCATTCTTGACAAGATGATATTTGAGAGTGTGACGAGTTAGGAGAGGGAGACGGAGGAATATTGATTTCTAAAATTGCTAATTGAAAAATCTCACAGCAGTGAGCAAAGTAGCAAAAATCACCCACAACAGTCTTCCTCCACATATTCACGCAAACAATGAAACACACACACACACACACACACACACACACACACACACACACACACACACACACACAAAGCTGTTACATCAGCTCAAGTGCACACACAGCCAAAACATACACAGTGCTGGCAGTCCTTGCGGGTACAATTGTCATTTAAATAAACCGTCAGAATCTGTTTTCCCACAGTACATGCTGCATTATGTAGCACCCAAACATTCACAAATGAAAGAATATAATTCCACAGAGGAAAGAACAAGAGGGAGCAAACTTGAAGTGGAGCACTGCAGCCTTCTCGAGGTTGAACTTAAGGCAGCGGTGAGACATCCTGTTAAAAATGGAGCTCATGGGAGGAAAGAGAAGTGGAATGCTGGTAGAGTTGTGCGCCGAGTGTTGTCAGCACAGCAGTGCTGGGAAAAGATGAGGGATGTAATACCAGAGCAGAGAGATGTAGCACAGCGACGAGAGGGGGGCGTTTCATGGCAGACGTCTTTAAGGATGCATAGGGGCAATATATCTGGGTGGAGGTGAACTCGGAGATTAGGTCAGAATGGATGGCAAACACTAGACTGTGGAAAAATGTGGATGTTGCATTTTTAGAGTGCGACCACAGACCAGCATTTTCATTGGTCTGCGTGTCCTGGAGGATTTCAGTGTCCCGCACAAACGGAAGAAATTCTGGTGAAATGTTATGTGTTTACTGACCCTATTTTCACACACAAGCAAGTGACTTATGGAGACAACGATTTTTGTAATTGGTCCAGTATTGAACAAGCGGGCTGCAGCATAATCCCTCCACACACTGTCAAATTACTAAAAGTGTTGGTTTTGAGCCACTGACAGACTCAGATTGTTATTCTAAGAGTCTGACAGCATCACGAAAGGATCTGTTAATTCACAGAGCATCAGACACGCAGTCTTATGAAAGAAACGTCAGCAATTGTTAACCAGCTCATCCACCTCTGACCAGAAGGTGTCAGTCGTGGTATGTATTGGTGAATGAGAGGAGAAAATTGCACTTTGGATAAAAGCACTGTTTATATGTAGTCCATTGTTTTTTCAAAATAACAATTGTAAAATTCTGTTAAAATGGAGGAAACATGAGTTTAGGGGGAGCGAGATATGTCGCTGCTGCCACTGCAGCGCTGATGGCAGTACAAAAACGCGTGAATGACATGCTGACATTTTTCTTCCAGCAACCACTTGGAGAAGAGCCTTCAGCTTCTGATGGACAGAGTGGATGACATGAGCCAAGACATTGTCAAATATAACACCTACAGCCGTAACCTGAGCAAGCAACAGCAGCAGAAGCATCAGGTAACTCTGGTTCACACACTCACATCCACACAAGGTCTCATGAACTGAAGCGCACACACCACCTACAGACTGGGAAGCCCATATGGGAAAGAGGCACACACACACACACACACACACACACACACAGATGCACCTACAGCCACAAACTCAGCAGGAAAACAGCAGGTATATTTCTCTCAGCCATGGACACAACCAATTGCCGCTATAATCACAGCAGGCAAGCAGCAGATGCACCAGGTAGCACAAACAAACAAACACACACACACACACACACACACACACACACACACACACACACACACATAGAAATATGGTACCGCAGGCTCACACAATGTACATGCACCCACTGAGGACCACCAGAAGTAACTACAGTAAAAAGCAAAGATTAAAAAGATCTAAACATTTACTAACATCTCTCTGCAGCACATACGACGTATAAGGGGTATATTCACACTGATGCGTGTGGATGTTTCATACGTGTGCTGTAACCCTGCATTCAAACATACAGTCAGGCAGTCTCTGGCCTCTCATGACTCTATAGCTCTGTGGGTATGTTGAGGAGTAATTTCCATACTGTACTCCAGCTGTTTCTCATATAGCAGCTGTCCTACGCACAGCGTCGTTCATTTCCTGTTGCACGGTTTGTTTCCCGAATACAGATTAGCTTTGTTTGCTGTCTCACCTGGTTGTCGCTCGCATTTGGGCATATTTGCATACTCTCAACTTTCCCCTGTCGTGCCAATGAGCACTCGACGGCAGTGTCACGTTCCATTCGCCATGAATAGCAGCGTATTGCTGTCCCAGCTATTGAGTATGTGTGAAAACGAAAGAAGTTCATTTCTTTTAAATGAGGTCACTTGGTTGTCACTGTGGGGGTGCCAACACACAGGTCGTCTAGCAAAAAAACATTGCAAGGCCTCGTTATCCGGCGACCAATCAAATACACGCAAGCACACGTTCCTGGTAGATTACTTTGTATCTTCTATTCCTACTGTTTTCTTTGCAATTTGTCACAAAAGAAGATAATAGGAGCTCGGCTGTCATCGCTTTCCAGAGTTTTAAAATCCTGTGCTGTGTTTCGGGTGTGATGATCATATTTTGGATCATATTTCATCGTCTCACCGGCGCCTGAAGCAGTACACCCCCATCAGCACAACCCTTTTCAGCGTTGAACCGCAGGGCCGTTTTTGGTCTGAACTCCCACTAATATCCGAGTGGATCTGAGCTGCGTCAGTGCAGGAAAAAAAATACATGTTTTGCTGCTCTTTTATGTATTTTGGGCTGAAGTAGGTTTTCCGTGGATCTGTTTTTGACCCCAAAACATCTAGTTGGTCATCTTCATCACTACGTCTCTGTGATACAAGGTTTAATTCATCCTGATGTGATGAAGAGGTTCAGAAGGTTAAATACCGTGAGTCATGCTCAGACAATCTCCTTCAGACCTGTATTGGCACCCAGGGAGAGGCTGCAGGCTGCATACGGACTCAAAGCTAGTAATTGATGAGTCTTTCTTTATTTTAATGAGTGAGTGGAAATCCTCTGTTTTCTTCCTTTTTCTGTACCGGGTGGAACACACCACGAACACAAACTTAATAAAAGCAGTGGCAGTAGCACACACAGTCACACACATACTCTGTGTGCACAGACTCGAGACACACACACACACACACACACACACACACACACACACACACACACACACACACACACACACACACACACACACACACACACACACACACCACCTACAAACTCAGCCAGAAGCACCAAAAAGACCAGAACAAAACACACAAGGATGAAGAGTCAGCCACGAACCATCTGCAACTCCAACCTGGGTCAGATCCATCATAAACATCCTGCACCACATGCAAACAGGAAGGGTCACACACTGGTGTACACACACACATTACTCAGGAAAATGGAAGTGTAGAGGCGCAAGATGACTCACTGATGTGAAGCAAGTGCACACGTACAATCTTACACTTACGTTCACCAAGCTGCATTATTCCATCATTATTCTCTGCAAGTGGGAAAGAGGAAATGTCTGAAGTATTAATGTCAGCTGGGGCTGAGTCCTCATCTTCTCGGCCCACAGCGGATGGAAGCACGGCAAAGTTCACACACATTAGGCAGGCAAACACTCATCTGTGACCACGGTAGTCCGCCGTATGCACACAAAGTATTCACAACCTGGGCTCCGAAGAAACACACACCTACGTAGCCACACATCCCCGAGCCAATCACCCACACTGCAGCCATTATGATCCATCATCCTCCCCATCCACCTTCTCATCATCACAGCCCCCAAGCCTCAGACCTCACACACACACACACACACACACACACACACACACACACACACACACACACACACACACACACACACAATCATGTCACACACAATATCACACAGACATCCCCTTTAATGGTGTCTACTTTCACCATGTTTCACTCAATTCTGTACAATGAACAAATGGCGCACGCAGAGACAAAGAAAGCGAGGCTCTATTACACCTTTCAGACATCTACAGTACTTGCTCCATGTAATCTTGTGCTGTTGACCCTGCTGCTTCCCCGACAAATGGAACCTTATTAATCATCATAGAAAGTTGCAAAAAGGTGCTGTGCTGAGCAGGCTCCATTTTTCATTTATAGCTCTCTGAATTTGGTAAATAGCAGGTTCCCAGGCGCAACCTGTGGCCAAGTTGGTCTTTGTATCAGGGAATTTATGTCCCACTCTCTCCAGTTTATTCAATTTCTATTTTCTTTTTCTGCTGTTTTCCCAACCACAGAAGCAGGCAACACTTTGCAGAAGATTAGATATGGAGCAATGTGTTAATCTTAACAGCCGAGTGGTTTATGGTTAATGGCACAATTCAGCTACCATTAGATGATGCAGCAATGTTGTACAAGTCATTACTTCTGTGCCATATAATTATTTTTGATATATAAACAGAACATAAACACATGGAAGGCAGGCCAAGTTATTGCTGGGAGTGTGTTGCATTTGTAATAGGTGCTAAATGGATTCCTAGCCTCCAAGAAGTCTATGAACTCACAAAAAGGTCATTGCTTTGGAAAAACTCCTATCTCACACATCCAGGCTCGTGTGCCAAAAGACATGCGAAGGGCATGTTTGAAGGTTCACTGGTGTGATGTGGAGTCTGTTGAAACAGGTGGATGGAAACGTTGTCTGAACCTGACAGGTATAAATTCATTTATTTAAAAAGAGACCTGATCCAAAGGGGACCTGAGGATAATCAGAGCAGATCAGTCGACCCAAACAGACTCTGATGGAGAGAGAACACCAACACAATTAACACGATTCAGAACAATTCGGAAGCAGTTATGGTCAAAAAAACAACAATATAATAATAGCCTGACAAATCTAAAACTGGAGGTACCCCTTTGGCCTCGTTCGTTACCAACTGGACTATATACAGACAGATGGTAATTATATCGTAACAGACTTCATATCTGTGAATGTCCAAAGTCCAAAAGTAGCCATTTTTGGAATTTCCCCTTGCGGGACAAATAAAGGTATATTGAATTGAATAACAGATTAACTGGAATTAAGACCCAGTGCGACTCTGGTCCCGCCTCAGGTCTCAGCTCCTCACAGAGGGGTCCTGCTAAGACCTCTGGTAGAGACACCGAAACTGGAATTTTTAACTGCCCCGCTGAAACCAAACACAGCATATTGTCAGAAACACAGCATCCTCAGCGTGAAGCATGGTGGTTCCAGCAGCACGCTGTGGCACTGCTTCTTCTGCAGCAGGCCCTGGAAGGCTTGCGAAGGTAGAGGGTAGAACACATACAGCAAAATGCATAGAAATCCTGCTGCAGCCTATAAAAGAACTGCACCGTGGGACAGGATTAGTTTCCACCAAGACAACAGCCTCAAACATAGAACTACAGCTCCACAGGAGTCCAGACCTCAATCCAATTCAGACTTTGTGGCAGAACTTGAAAACGGCCGTCCCCTCGCACAGTCTCCACGCAACTTGACAGATCCTGAGCCGTTGGGGGAAATTGGGGGAAAATGGCAGCGAAACGTGTCCCTGCTAAATGCTGACTAGGAGGAGGTTGTTTCATATTTGTGCTAAATTTAGACCAGTTTGTATTCTCTTTTTCTTTATGCTTTGATATCATCTTCCAATGGGGTTGGTAAATGCTTTTTTGGCATTGTGTGTCTATATATGGAAGGTGGAGCACAAGTGCAAAACTGTTTTTGTTGGCTTGTTTCTAAAATTTGCATACATTAGCATTTTGATTATGCGCAGTCGTGCTGTGACACATTGGCAGGAAAAACAGAAAGTGGAGGAGTAACGACTCATTTGAACAAATAGTTATAATTCTTGTTTATTTTTTATCTTATCCGTTCAGTCACCCGTACAGGTGCGCGGTGGGACGTTCGCTTGAAAGCACTCAAGTTGCTCCTTTTTCCTCCTGCTCTGCCGCAACCCCCCGTTCCACCGGCCTGTGTCAGTCTCCCCTCCATCTTTCCAAATTAACAAGGCTCGTAGGTTCTCCAGAGACCCGGCACCTCACTGATTTACCGACTGTCAGCCCGCCACAAATCACTCCATCGCTGTCAGCATTTATAACGTTCTCTCTCCATCTGTCTCCCTCTCTTCTTTCATCTCCACGTTCCTTTACATCCCACTTCCCTCCTGTTACTCTTTCCATTTCCCATCTTTCTTCATCCTCTTCTCACTCTCCACTGTCACTTTGTGCTCTTTGCATCTCTCTAATTCTCTTTCTCTCCTTTCTCCTCTTCCTGACTCGGTACTTTTTTTCCTCAGTTTCCTTTACTCCCACTCCTTGCCTTACCTCCGATCCTCTCATCTTGTGTCTCTCACCTCCATCCCCTGTTTGCCTTCCCTTTCTCCTTTTTTTTGTCCATTTTCTCTTTAACCATCTATTCCCTTTCCACATTACTTGCTCTCAATGTTATATCTTTATTCCTCCCTTCTCTCTTATCTAATGGCACCGCTCTCTCTGTCTCTCCCTCCAGTACCTTCAGAGGCGGCAGCAGGAGAACGCCCAGCGGCAGAGCAGAGGGGAGCCTCCGCTGCCTGAGGAGGACATCTCTAAAATGTTCAAGCCCCCCCAGCCTCCACCACGCATGGACACATTGCTTATTGCAGGTACGCACACACACACACACACACACACACACACACAAAAAAAACACATAACCTCCATGCACAGAGTGCACTCATCACCACTGAGACTGAAACTCCATCAGCCTCCTCTGCTCCCCTCACAGGAGCTCAGGTTCTGTTTGTAATTATCTCCGCCATTATCTTGAAATTCCATTAATTTAAAGTTTATTGACGCAATCTCCAACTCGAACCTGTTTTGCTGCTGTTTCACACTGCTCAGCCCTCACGCTGTTCAGTTCTCCTCTGCCTTCTGACGACATCCTGATCCTTCCATTTACTCTGCTTCCCACTAATTTGATGTTTTGCTCTGCTGCTGTTCCCCCCACCTCCCGCTTGTGTGCATGTCTGTGTACAAATGTATGTATGCGTATACGTTTCTGTGGGTGTGTGTTTGTGTTTTTGTGTGGGGGCGCATGGATGCATGTGGCTGCTCTCCAACAGGGCAAATTAACAACTACTGCCAGAATGTGAAGGAATTCACCTCTCAGAACCTCGGGAAGCTGTTCATGGTTGAGGCTCTCCAAGGCCACAACTAGAGGAGAGAAACGAGGGAGGACTCTGCAGGAGGCGGG
Organism: Chaetodon trifascialis; assembly: GCF_039877785.1. Lineage (NCBI taxonomy): Eukaryota > Metazoa > Chordata > Actinopteri > Chaetodontiformes > Chaetodontidae > Chaetodon > Chaetodon trifascialis. Next base: position 12,140,179 of record NC_092062.1, read on the forward strand.
CAGAGTGCACAGAGGGAGGAAAACAGAAAGGTGACAGAGATGTGAAGCTACCTTGGCAATGACTGCAGGAACACTGCTCCCTTCTTTGTATTCTGAGAATTTATTCATTGCTTTTATGCTTAGCCCCATCTTGTATACAGAATTATCTTTGAAGATCACTTGATTTTGATTTCAATAAAAATCTTCCATCTCCACATTTTCTCTGACTATGTGTTCACAGGTCAACTGTATTCTGCGTTTGGTGGTAATTGCAGCACATTTTCCAGTAGATTTCGACAATGTTTCGCATTTTCCACAGTGTCAATATGCTAAAATGGGGCTTGAGCATCATACAATATAATGGTAGTTATGCATAATTTTATAGATACAAGCCTTCGTCTTGTAGTTCAAACATCAAGCAGGTGGAACCAATTATCAGTGGATTTGCTGAAGTGTCAGTTTGCATGGTGGGGACAATGATACCCTCGTTAACAGAGATATCAGTGAAAGTTAAGCGTTAAATGAAATGCCAGTTACATGACTCGGCCCCCACTGTCTTACTGCACTAAATAGACTTTTGATTGTGTCTTTTCTTTTCCCCCTGAAGTGAAATTACACGACACACCAGAATCTGCCTTTCCTCCACACAGCTAGCAATTAGCATGTGTTTATTTTTAGGACGCAAAAACAAAGTCCCAACAGTGAAATTCGGCTCGAAACAAAGATTTCTGTTGTCATTGAGTTTTCAAGACAACTTTTGAAGGAGGAACTGCAGGTGTGCCAAGTGACAGACTGAGAGAGACTGTCATCTGTGCTAGGTGACATTCCTTATTTAGTGCTATTGTGTCTGTAATTGCCAAAAACCTGCCTGCTAACACACGTTTAGAGAAAAGAACAACGGGGGAATCAGAGTGCTTTGGAGTTTACTCAGAAAAATTCACAGGGAGATAGATTTTGATGTTGATGACAGTGAGTGTGGTTAAAGAGAAACATCACAGAGAGCATTATACGTGATGAGAAAATTGGTATATTGTTTGACAGTCAGCCTAAGTGTGGTTTAAACATATCCATGATCATCGTGTTCACCTTCAAAAATAGTTCCTTATTCGACTGAGTTTCTATTTAGACCTTCCTGATGTAGAATATGAAATTCTCATTATTGCCCTCCTGACATTTCTGTCTCTACCTGCCTGAAGTGGAATAGTCATTCTTAATGCCATCTGCTATCCTACAAATCGACTCTTCATTGGTCATTTTTTATGCTTCTGTATGGCATTCATTCATTACTTTCATTGAATTTAATTTACTCATTTCATCAGGATAATCCACCCAGTGTCAACACTACTTTCTAGGGAGTCCTGGGATCATAATATTAACCTACAGCCGTGCTAGAAGCCCTCATAACATACAGTGACAGTGATACCATATTTAGCAGGTATGTTGTTTACCATGTTCGTCTATCATGCTGACATTTGCACTAAACATAATACAGCTGAGGCTCATGATTTTTCCAAGTAGTCTATTTGATCATAAACCAAAGTATTTGGAAAGAATAAGAATGTAGACTTTAGTCTGTTCCCATGTGGACCTGTCCAGCTGATCCCACATCCAGGTATATGACAGGCTGCATTTTTACCTGCAAGGATTTCCAGATGTGCGTCCCGCCTCTCCACAGCATCTACCGCTGATCTTTTGCAGGCATTAGGGACTGGTGGTGAAACCCACCTCAACAGAAGAGCAACGTGGCACCTGGGTTTCAAGACAACTGTCAGGACACGGTAATCCTGTCCACCACACTGTCAGTGCCAGACAAGCGTTTAATTATTTATATTAATGGATTTATTACAGAAAGCAAAGTTGTAAAGGTCATAGCCTCTGATTGTTCTAGCTTTGTGGTTAAATGTATTGTAGACCTGGAGGTGGCATCATATTAAACCTAAAGGGCAAATACTTAAAGGCCTCTACCCTTCAGCAGCAAGCGTCCTAAAACAAACTTTTGCAGACTCTTTACCAAAACACAACTTGCAGGGTGCATGTCCGTCAGTAACCTCTAAATCCTTCTGCGTGAGGCCAACAGCTAAACACCTCACACAACTGTAAGCTGTTTGCTGATGATCCTCCGCAGAGTATCACATATCTCACAATTACTCCTCAACTCATCAGAAGCACAGCAGCTCATTTGGGGAGCTTGTCACCGGTGTCCGCTGCATCCAAGAGCAGGGCGCTGACTGATGGCTCTTCTCGCTGCATTTATTAAGGAAGCCGGTTCATTGTAGAATAATTACGCGGCATCTCTATCTCTCCGCTGCTCTTCCTCGACCTGTGGTTAAGCAGCTGCGTCTCATTCGGTGGATGATGTTATTCAACTTGTCATCAGCATCGCCGAGTCGAGCAATAAGTTGTAGTGCTCCTGCTTGTCATCAGCACAATGCCATTAACAATAATTACAAGTCAACCAACATGATGAGCACTTATTCAGCAGCAATGCTGGAGCTGGAGATGGATTCTTCCCCAAATCATAACATGTGTCCCTGACAGCATGGGCAATATTAACACATCACAGAGGGCTCAGCCGATATTTATTAATTACTGCTGCTTTGACAGGTACACCTGTGCCTGTGATGGATGTGTTGTAGCATGTGATGTGAGCCATTGATTGGTGTTTGATTAGTGTGTGTTGTTTGTAATTCTAAAGGTGCGCAGTTGGGTTGACGCTGCCCTTGAGCGGCTGACTGGGGCACAGCCCCCCCACCGACCCACCGTCCCTAATCCCGAGATGTGTGAGGAATCACAAGCCTTAGCACGGCCTCAGCAGAGGCACCGCTGGCCCCTGCAGAGTGCCAACACGGTGACAGAGGCTCCGCTTGTATTTAAAGTGGCAGTGTTTGGTTTGGAGTGGAGAGCAGTTTGGACTGAATCATGCAGTCACGGCAGGGCTCAAGGGCAATGGAGTGGAGGCGCAGGGGAGTCAAAACCGGTGTTGTGTTTCCACGTTACTCCTCAGTCATATGAATCGTGACATTAACTGTTGAATGTCGTGTTATACAAAGAAAAGGATGGGGAATTATTTACCTCTGAGAGGAAATCACAGGGTCATACAAGAAGCCGCATTATGTGGTTTCCTGGAATTTAACTTCAGATTAAAAGACATTTCTAAGCAGATGTAAGGATGTGTTTCAACTTGTACTAAGCATGTGAAATTGCTCTATAAAACAATATATCGTAGCTATGATCATTTTGAATGATATACTAATACACACATGAACAATACAGTGTCCTATGAACCATTATCATCTTATACACATGTGCAACTCACACATCTGTTTGTTCTCCCTCAATAAAAACCCCCACAATCCCTGAATATGCAATTAGTTTTTTAGTTCAAAAGTTTAACTGCTGACCAGAAGATCACACAATGCTGCCTCACTGGGTCTATTCTCAGCGGAAGGCTTCTAGGGTCACCATCACACTTGTGTAAAGTTGCAAATTGGACCGTGATTGGTTTCCAAACTAGTTGTGATGTCACAAAATCCTGCTAATATGCACACTCTTTAAATAGAGAGTGAAGGCGAGCTCAGAGAAACTTTCCCCTTTGGCAGATGAGTGTGAAAACAGCTCATCATTCCGCACAGTGAAGCTCGAACATCCAAGTGATGTAACAACAAGCAAAATACATTTTTCATTGGACCGGAGCTTCTAAATATCATTATATTTGCTTGCAACTACATTAGTGTGTTATCTTTTCCGATTGTTTGCTTATGAAAGCTAAACTGAGAGCTTGAATTAGAGCTACCCACCAGCAGAGTTGTCCTTTGGAGTATATCCATTGTGCCATCTTGTATAAATGCAGCAGAGAGATTCTGCTGAAACACACTCACACCTCTCCACGTGTCCAGACACTTCACCTTTATACCCACTTGAGGCACTGATGTGGATTTTAGAAGTACTGAATGTCTTTGCTTCATTGTGCGACTCGTTTTGAAATGTTAAACCGTTCGGAGGAAAGAACCCCACAGCAGCAGAGGCAGCTGCATTTGTGATTTTCTCTCCCACACGATCCTGCTCAATTGACCGTGAGACTACTGTGAGTCGGTGAAAATGAGAACGACATCCTCAAAAATGAGACAAAATGTTTTCACCCACGGACGACGCAGATGCCGAGCCTGTGGCCCGCTGATGCAACGCCTGACAATGAAACTTTGCACCTCCTTCTCCAAAGCGATTTCATTTGCTCCCCAAGTTATTTGATCACTTTCTGTGATGTCACTTCCCTCCTTAGCATTTGCAAAAGATTACCCTAAACTGTGAGTCTGAACCCAGCATGGGAACCGAATGAGGGCTTTAGCTGTGTAAACAGCCAAGCGTTCTGTACGCTGCAATAGGAGGAAATACTTAATTAGGATTATGGGATTTGTCTGTGCACCTTCAGATTCCTGAGAAGGAGGCTGGTAGATGTCAGGGGGATATAAGTTTGGTCTCATTTAATCAGCGAGTGCGGCCTGCAGAGCCCTGACCCCAGCAGTAATTTATTACCGCTCAAACACAAACACAAGCTCTGCCAGCGTGCCTGCTGTCACCCTGTCATTGGTGATCGAGAGAATCAGCTGGATGAATATAATGAAACCAGTTATTTCCCTGTCAACTCTGAATACTTTTCTTTTTCTTTGCTCTCTCTCTCTCTCTCTCTCTCTCTCTCTCTCTCTCTCTCTCTCTCTCTCTCTCTCTCTCTCTCTCTCCCTTTTCTGCCACAGATATTGCCATGGCAACTGTAGATCCTGTATGGAGTAGCTGTTGAGGATGTAAAGTAGTTCCCATGGAAAAATAATCTTGCAAATCCCCAAAACAAGAGCAGAAAGGCAGGCAGATGTGGTTGTAGGAAGCGGTGTGGGCATGGTTAGGGAATTTAGCATTTATGCGATTATTCACACAAGTCGGCCGCAGCCAGCGTCAGAATACATTTCTTCACAGAACAACGCTCCACCTGTCATTGAAGCAGCTCTATATTTGCCTTATCTCTGGTCGATAGATCAGCGCTGTGATTGGCAACTGTATAGACTGAGCGCTGTGTTCGAGTTGCAATTCGTCTCTGCCTGCCACCCAATTCGACGGCTGTCACCCGTCAGTGGCACAAATCCCACAGGCCATTATGAGGCTGGTTTAATCCCCACAACAGCAGCAACAGAAGCCTTTCAAGAATGGTTTCGGAGCATGATACCCTGTCTGTCACATGCATCCGTGGGCTTCTGGCAAGGCTACAGTGCATTGTCGTCGTCCCACTCCATCACTTATGTCTTGTCTTATCCCCAAGCCACTGAGACAAATGCACTGGATGTCCTCCTGCTGGAGATCAATCACATGTTGCATGTAATCTGCTGGGCTTTGTCTCTCTGCTTTGGACACACAGATTTGGCCTTGGCTGTTACACATGGTAAATTATGTTTTTATTGTTGTCTTCATTTTGGAGGTCGAGGTGGATTTCTGAGAGAACTGCTTGGTTCATTTACTGACTGTGTTAGTTATTTGTCTGTTGTGAACTCTCCTCAACCTTTTCTGGCCCATGCCCAATTTGTCACATGGATTTTAGTGTATGGAGGTACAGCCAGGGGTCAGTTAGCTTAGTTTAGCATAAAGGTAGGTGGCATTAACCAGCCTCAACCAGCCTTACTTCCTCCAAAGTTCAAAAATGCCTCCCAGCACCTCTAGAGCTCACTAATTAACATATTGTATCAAAGTTGTTCAGTCCAACATTTTTCATAATGACTTCATGAAGTCTCTTCATTTGGCCACTGGTGCCCAGTCCCACCTCATCTTACTCCCAGTGAAACTGCAATTTCTGAAGGTTCAAGACCCAAAGAAGGAGAACCTCATTGTTGTTGTTATTATTACTATTTATTGATTAATTTTTCTGCCACAAGAGCTCAAATTGCTGTGAGGTGGAATGAACTAGAAGCACAGAACTCGCCCCCATAGCTGGAAAAGTTGTATAAACGCCAAAATGGATATACAGCATTGGGAACTGAGATACGAAAAACATGGCCATTACTCTTTAAGGATTAGTCCAACCATGATCAGTCTTGATACATACTGTTAGGAGCTGAGTGGGAATGGGCCTATTTAAGCATTTTGAGTCTGGTCTATCAGGGGCATCATAAATACCAAAAAAGTATAACTTGTGTATAACTTTCAATAGTATTTTTGCCAGCTTCAGGAGGCAGCTGTTTTCTGAAAAAAGTGGTGAACTTCTAATGTGCGCTGCTTGACCAGCACCACATAGCAGACAGCGAAAGTTAGCAACTAGCTGGTGAACATAGTGGAGCATTTAGCAGTGAAGATTTCCCTCAGGAGTTGCTGGAGACAAAAACAGACTTAAAAGGAGAGCGAATACTTCAAATGAATGCTAATGTTGCTCAGTGTGTGCAGGATGTTTGAATAGGCAACTGTTTGCTAGTTACCCACATCATCTTCAAAGGTGTTCCAGCCATTCCACAAAAGTTGGGTGCTTTGTAAAACACAAATAAAGCGGAATGTGAGAACATGCGAATCTTTTTTGACATATGCTCACCTGAAAGCAGTCCAATGACAATATATTCAATGTTTCCGCTCATCAACTTCATTGATTTTTGGAAGTATCTGCTTATTCTGAATTTGATGCAACATGTTTCAAACAAATTGAGACAGGAGCAACTAAAGACTGGGAAAGTTGTTGAATGCTCCAAAAACACCTGTTTGGATCATTCCACAGGTAAACAGGTTCATTGGTAACAGGTGATAGCATCATGACTGGGTATGAAAGAGGCATCCTGGAAAGGCTCAGCTGTTCACAAGCGAGGATGGAGAGAGGTTCACCACTTTGTGAACACATGATTGGATGAAGGATGTTCGTACATGGGCTCAGGAACTCTTTGTAAACTGTTGTCAGTAAATGCAGTTCATTTGCAAATAACTGTGTTTTTATTCATCTTTTACATAATGTCCTAACTTTTCTGGAAATGAGGGTTCAGTATATCGATGTATTCACAGCTTGTTTCTGCTGCCCCCAAGAGCATTGAAAAAAATAATTTATCACTGGTTTCAAAGTGCAGACAGAATCCAAAGGTAAAAGATTTTTGAAACATTTTTTTTACAAATATACTGGATCAAAGTCATAGCAATGCAGTAGTTTGAATCCCATCTCATGTCATAAGGATTCTTTACTCCAGGGTTTTAGAAACTCTACAGCATTGATCTATCAGGAGCAAGATGAAGCCTTTAGTTGTACATCAGATACCAACTGAGCATCAGCAAGACTTAGAACAAATATCCTGGGCATAGTCTTGTTAAAGACCACACCTGCAGTGGTTTGTGTTTCCTAGAGCATGCATACAGTTTGTGACCTCCAGTTTCTCCTAATGCTGTTTTTATGTGCCTGTCGCTTTTTACTCACTGTTATCTATCATCCTCGTTGAAACCTTGAATTTCAAACACTGCCCTTTTTTCCTTTTTTGGCTGGGTTATCATATTTTCCCCTTAATGAAGAAAATGAGAAAATGCCAAGCAGAGTAATTTATTATAATTCATGATCAGCTTCTCCCTCTTCCTTAAAGTCTGGAGATGCCAGCTTACCCCGGGTACAGTGATTGATGGGATGCTTGTGACCTACAATAGACAGACCCACAATTAAAGCGCGCCTTATCTCCCAGCTGTGACTCTCAAAGATAAATGCTGATAGCACCCTCCCCTTTGATGTTCAATCATGCACTCCGCGCCTTGGTCTCAGCTTGTGTCCTCAGAATGACTGATGTGCATTTGAATATTTCTTTCTTGCAGGTAAACATTAACATTCAGTTCACTTATTCAGTCACTCCTCCTCACTCTAGGTTCAATATAGCCTGTCTGTTTTATGCAGACATTCTCGGGGAAAAGGAGAATCTAATTTAATTGTGTTTATCTTCATGCTATGTACCAGTAAGACTAATGCATTGAGCATCCTTTTAAATGGGAAATGTTCATCACGTGTTATAGGAAATGGACAATGTTTTTCTTTATTTCTTTCTCTTCAACCCCTGTGTTTATAGCTCTTTCTTCCTAATATTTATTTTGCCTCTGTCCCAAATATCACATTTTGGACACTAAAACAATCCTCATGCTTAGAATGTACTTACTTAGAATGTACTACTCTTCTCCAGTAGGACTTAACCATTGGACACTGTTTGCCTTCCTCCTGTCCTGGACTCATCCTCCACATCCTCCAGCCCTGTCGTGTATCTAATCCCACTGGAATTCACTCACAGAGGAAACTGTCCGTGACGCTGCTTCATTCAAAGCTCTAATAAAACTGCTGTATCAGTGGGGAGAACCATGATCCTAAGATCATGTGAAATGCTTTCATGTGTTTTATGCCAATTGTGAACACTGTTCAATTTTGTAAACGCTGTGAAAATTTGATCAGCGCTCCCCCTTTCATTCAGGATTCCCTTTTCTTCCTCCCTCAGCTTATTATCTATTTCTGACTGTCATCACTTCATGTTAGATTTTACTATACGAGCAACATGTACATTCACTCAGTGGGTGTCATTTTTCTGAACACAAGAAAAAATAACTGGCAGCTGGCTGTAAGCATTATGAGTACACCGATGTTGAGGAAATGAAAGTGTTGCTCACTTAACTGTTTCTAAATGTGACACACTGTTAATACAGGTAACAGCTGTCACTGACCTTTTAGCGGTACAAACTACCACATAATCTCCTAACTGAGAAGACAGGCTACAACAAATCTAAACAATAAATAGAAGATCTTTTTTTTCTTCTTTTTTTTTTAAAAAAAATAGATGTATTGCAGTTTTCACCCACAGCCTTATTTTTCCTTTCCACACGCATTTTGATTATAACAAATGTTGATGCCTGGCCCCCGATTCTTGTCATTTGGTGTCCATTTATTTCCTTTGAGGGAAGCGGCAAGCCCACTGACATTCAATCATATTATTTTGCCACAATGATTCGCCGCCTCCACCTGTGACCTGAACCACACATAACACAGTGCATGACAAGTGCTGTGTAAATCAAAGCAGCAGGACACATGCACACAGAGTTCTAACCGAATCTCATGGTGAGACCCTGACCAGCAGCAGAGATTATCACATGCACAAACAAAGCAGACAGCAGTGAACATCCAGGAGAGCACTTTTACCTCCTTCTACAGTATTTTAATTCAATTTCTGCTAGGTCACCTGCAGGATGATGTTACACCACTTGGATGCAACTGCCAACCTGTTATTGCAGGAGTGCGATAGAGAGTAAGCTTATGGCAGCCATAACAGGCTTTTGTAAGGGCATGATGGCCTGCAGGTAAGTGATTTAGAGAGAATCAGGTTGATGCTCTCCAAACCTTCTGCCAGAGATGCACAGCCAAGGCCAAGCAGGTGTAAATTTTCTCAAAGTGTCAGCTTTTTCCACATCGCTTACCTTAGGCTCGACTGGAATAAATTCTCTTACAGTTTTCAAAGCTGAAATTGGTCATTCCTTGTGCATCTTTTCACTCCAGGACCTCTAAAATTGTCTGAGGGTGCCGTTTGGAGGCTTGTCTCCCTGTATTTGCCGTGGTACCTGATCCATACACTCAGTAAAGAGAAATTTCTGAATCTTTCACCCAATTTAGAAGGAATTGGCTATACCGCACAGGGCTGATTTGACATGGTGTGTGCACAAAAAGGGAGCACATCTGATGCATTCAGGCTCACTGCAACTGGACACCTAGCCTTGGTATATAAACAGGTACCGCTGCACACTCTACTGACTTCCAGGTCAGTGTAAGTTCCTCACATACTCTCCACATCCTGTGTAATATTTGAGCAAATTTCCCTTGGTGCACGTGTACCATTGTTCTCGTCCCATTTACTGTTGTGTAATGTGGGATCATTTAAATGACAGATTAAGACCTTGTAGAAACCCACACAAAAATAATGGGTATGCTGACTGATGAATTTATGTTAAAAGCTTGTAGTTATATCCAACATGAACTGTCCATGAACCTCCTTAAAGGAATAAAGAAGATGCAGGTGTTGAGAAAAGGACATGTGAGTGAAATACTGTAGGTCTTTCATTGAGAGGGATGTCCTTTTTACTGTATATGTGACAGGAAAAAAATGAAAGCGAAATTGAATTATGCAAGATGTATAATGTATGAACTGAATAACAATTTCGGTGTTAAACAGCTTCAAAAAAACGGAGAATAATAGGAAAAAAGCTCCAATTTTCTATTCAGAACAAGGACGTAGCCCCTGTGTCTCTGATTATTTCAGGTTTGAAAAGGAAAACATGGGCATAGTTGTGCTGAAAGAGACCATGCACAGAAGTGGAGGTTAAGTGTGAGGTTGAACATCAGCTGCTCTGTTGGTTTGTCCGTGCATATCACATTTTGACATGTGTCCTTCAACAGTTAGATATACACCCACGCTGGCCTTGACATGAAGGTCAGTGATCTCTGACTGTTACACAAATCAGACGGGAAAAGATGACATCTTAGTCTTAATATTGACCGAAAAGAAAATCGACTGTGTGGACAGTCTGTGCAGTCTTTACCAGAATGTCTGAAGAGACCATACAACAGGTTGTGCATGTTTAAACCCATTTCCTACAGTTTGCTCATGGAGGATTGCTGACCACTTGTCAGAGTTATCTATTAAATGACAATTTCCTGTCTATTTACATTTCGTACCCACTGAGCCAATTAGGGTGAAATAGTAGAAAAGAAAACATGTGCACATGGATTGGTAATCAAGCACACCTATTAGTCAGCTGCAAAACTAAAAATAATTGGAAGCAAAGAGCTCAAAGTCAAAATTCTACTGCAACAACCAAGCTGCTGTCCCCAGTGTCATATTGACATACAGGTGTTAGAGTGACGTGTATCCTTTTTCCACAATCAATGCTGCTTGTAAAAGACTGATAATTGGGCAGTCAGAGCTGACACATCCTATTTCTCTTTTTTAGTTGTTAAAACGGCTGTAATCAATATAGAGATGTATCCGATGGCTGTGGAAACAATGTGAAAAGAGCCGCTTGTAGTGATGAACCTGCAGAGAATTATCACCCGAATCTGCACCTTCCCTCAGCTTTACAGAGCTTTATAATGAGTGTTGGCTCATTGCTTAGCTGTCTGGCCCATAGCTTTAATGTTTTGGTTGACTCTCACCGCTGTCACGGTGATCTCTTTGGCTGTAGCATCTGTTTTCACTGAAAAGGCTCTATAAACCTGTACTTTCTGCTCAGCACCAAACACAGTCAGACACAGTTAAACACAGCATGTAGCGGCTAAAGACGGATATTTCCCTCAGATGTTGAAGGAGACCAAAAATGGAGCTAAAAGACAGTTATTATGGCACTTATGTTTGTTAGTTGGCCAGAAACATAACTCCAAATGAATGACGAAGTGGCTCTGTGACTGCTGGATGGTAAATAAACAGCAAAATTGCTGAACAATTGCTAGCAAGTTCCTTAGAAAGGTGTCGGTGTTGTGTTCAAAAATTGTTTCTGCTGACCCCAAGGGGCCATAAAAGTAAGTTATTGCATGTTTAACAAACAAATTATGTTTTGAGTTTTAAAGTTCCTTTACATCAGTGTGACATGAAAATAACCTTGTAGTGATCTTTTACTTGTAATAACTAGCAGGAACACCCAACTTAAACCTCTTGGTCATGTCTTCAGTGGCTCTGCTGATGTCACTGTTAGGATCTGCTCACCTGTCTGTCCTTAGTGTTTTCCATCCATCCATTTTCTATACCCAACTATCTCTTTCCCTTTCCCTGAAGCCTATCCCAGCTGTCAACGGGTGAGAGGCCAGTCGATTGCAGGGCAACATATACAGCATTCACGCTCACACTCACACCTAAGGACAATTTCACCAATGTTTTTTCACCAGTCACCAATTAACCTAATAAGCATGTTTGTGTTTGTCTGTGGGAGGAAGGAGAGAACCCACGCATGCACGGGAATGTTCTTCAAGCTTCACACAGAAAGGCCCCACCCGACCCAGGGATCGAACCGGCAACCTTCTTGCTGTGAGGCACGGACACTACCTGCTGCACCACCGTGCTTCCCCCCAGTGTTTTCATTTCCCCCTTTTCACTTTGTGTTAGCTGTCTGTCTGTCTGTCTGTCTGTCTGTCTGTCTGTCTGTCTGTCTGTCTGTCTGTCTGTCTGTCTGTCTGTCTGTCTGTCTGTCTGTCTGTCTGTCTGTCTGTCTGTCTGAGGCTGGGCGTGGTCTCCTACACTCTCAGCTGGCTGCCACCTAATCACCTGTGCACCTGTTGCGCATCAGGCTCATCAGGCCAGCAGTATTTCAGGGTGGCTCTCGGCACTACTGGTTACCACTTTGTCCTGGTCCTTCCAGCCACGTTCAGTGTTTGCTCTGCCTCAACCTGTCCAATTGTGTTCTTTTTTGTTTTTCCTCTGTCCTTTGAGAGTTATTTTTGTGCATTCATTCCGCCCACCAGTCTGCATCTTTTGAGTCCAGTAAACAATTAAAGGCATAACAGTTAGCTTCTTTGAATGAGCTGATAATGGTCATCGCTCATGTAAAGGTTATGTCATTTGTAGTTAATGGGCTGTGAGACAAGATAAATGCTGTGGTCAATCTTTGCCAGTGCCACGTCCTAAAGACTTAAAAAACTTAAAGCAGTCTCTTAAAGTGATATTGAAATAATTATTTATAAAACATAGTTATCTGCTTTGACGGTGTCTTTACACTTGATCAAAGTTCAGAGAGCTGCCATGGTTAGCAGATACAGTTCAGTCATTTTGCCCAGTTTCTTGTTAACCTTTCAGTTTCCTTGCTTGTCCGCTGTGTTTTACTCCCCAGACAGTGTCATGGAATCTGACAAATGGCTGAGACATTCAGCTTCAGCTGTCATCTGGCACCATGGGAGGTTATAATTTGTTTTTCCGTAGGTTAGCTACTTGCCAGCAGTCAACAAAAAACAACATCTTGAGCCAAGCATCTTAAAAACCCTTTTATTGTGCAACAGAGAATTTGATGGCGTAGGTGCAGGTAAAAACCCATAGTGTTTATCGACTGATATGAGTGATACTGATCTGAAAGTAGTTATTTCCTCTCCACCAGGCTGTCATTTGGCCGGCTGACTGAATCCAGCTCGGGCTTTAGCCTATTCTTTCACTGCCAGACGGCTGGGTGATTAGTTCTGTGGCAGTCTGCGGTCTGGAGCTCAGTGCTGTTGCCTGATAAAGGGGTCAGGCTAAGCCACACACCCACCGCCAACCTACCCTGCTACTTAGCATTCTGCTTCCTTTCGGCCTTCTCACAGTGAGAAACACCAGGTCACTGTCCCACACCAGCTCTTCCTCCGAAGCCCGACTCTCCATGAAGCAAATCCCCTTTAGCCACTGCTCATTGCTGCAATGCATCTCTGCACCAGTGTAAGAACATTCGCTGGCTAATCTTAGTCAACATCAGAGCACGACAGCCAACAACGCAGCCCGCCTGTAGCACAGTTCTCTTCATTGACTGCAGAGGGATAGGAGACCACACAGAGGAGGGCAAGAGTTAGTTAACTGGATATTATATTGAACAGAAATAGTTTAGAGCTGAAGGAGAAAATAAGTTTTGTTGGGAACGGTGCAGCAGCATGGGGAGATAAAATGGATGTGATTCTCCCATCAAAGAGCGGGTTTATTGTGTCTAGAATGGTCTTCTACAAAGGATTGAGATTGGAAAAAGAGATGGGGTTTTCATCTTTTCACATAGTGATTTACTGCACTGATATAGTTTCTAATCAGATTTCACTGGCGTTTTAGAAGCTTTTTAACATCAAATCTCTTTCTCTAAAAAAAATCCACCTTACAGTCAAATTCACAGGCAGCTGCAGCTATAAGTCCCAGCATTAACTGGTTTGCTACCTTGAAAATTCCCTGTTGCTTGATCCCTGTAAGGATTGGAAATGCTGCAGTGCAAATGTAAGACAAAGAAATCAGGGGTATCATTTATTTAATGTCTCCTGCTGTGTGGTATTTATTGGAATTTGAGCATTTCAGTAAAAATCTCTCTGCATTAAATTAACATTTTCGATTCACGAAACAAAAAGGGCAAACATGCACCACAGATAAAAAACACGGAGAGGTCATGACTTATTGATTGAGTCCCTTTTAAAAATGTTTCCTGCATGCGTAATTCATAACACAACGGACCCCCAAACACTGGACTTTGAAACTTTGAAGCTCAGAGTTCTGTAACCATCCTAAAGGCAACGTCTTTAGTCTGAACTAACTCGTTATTACATGCAAGGGTAGTTCAACACAGCATAGCAGCATTTAGAAAATGAGCAATTAGGCTTCAGCATCCACAGAGAATGTGCAGAAGTCATTGCAGCTCACCTTGAAGGCTTCTGGAGGGTCAGCGGTAGGATGCTTTTAATCTGTTAGTGCTCACATCTTCCGCACCGTAACCTTGCAGACACACCATGAATTTCATTACATGCCTCTACCTTTGACATGACAATGACAGCTGAGCTGCTAGTTCCCCTCAGAAGTTTCCTTTAGGCGTCACTCAAAGCTGGGAAATCCATCAAGTTACAGGCCCATTTACCAAAAGAAAAATATTACTTTCAGTTCTGCTTTGAGATTCAAGGCTCAGTCAGATGTATCGCTTTTCACAATTCATTTTATTGTTTCATTTTCAATCACACACACACGGGCACACACACACATATAAACGCCCAAGCTCAGTTCCATTAGTGTGGCTGAATTTTCAGACTGCATTGCTAAGCATTATCTGAGACTGCCTCATGGTTGTTGCTAATTGATGCTGCAGTCAGTTCATTATTTTAGTCTTCCATGGCTGCTCAGATATCTGATTCATACATACACTCTGCAGTTAATCAGTCTGATCACACAGCCGTTGAGCCAAACAGGAGGCTTTGATGAGGGTCTAAAGCCATCAAATCATTCATGTATAAGCTATGCATAATGTGTAAGGTGTGTTATTACAAATGCTAATTTTTTCTCAATTACAACAGAATTCCTTAGATTTTTTTCCCCTCACTATTTACCAATTAAAATCCATTAATGTTACTCCTGCATCAGAGATCCAATTAGACACTCAAAGAATTTTGCATATCAGATTTTAAATTTTGATGCTTCAAGCATTGTTTTATTTTATTATTGTTTTTGTTTTATGTCCCAAAAGCCACCAAATGTGCGTTACTTTGTATGAATACATGACTTATGAATAGTTGGTAGTTTGCGCACGGTGGTAAATCAACAGCTGGGCCTCATTCATCAATGCTCATTTTGCTGCTGTGATTCAAGAATCAGATGTGACAGTGTGACTCTTTTTTTCAATAGGCTGAATGATCAGGGACAGTATATTGTGGGATGTCATTGCTACTGTTCATACATTCATTCATTGGTGCTACTCGATCATGAGGCTACAGCACCATACCGCCCTCCTCAATAAGCAGATATGATCCCATTTGAGCTTTTACTAGCCAACATAAAATTTGAGCACTAAGGTGATTATTCAACATTATGATGGCGGTTGCAGTGATAAAAAAAACTGGCCTTGTTCACTAAAGAGGAGGAGCGAACGCCAGAACCAGCTGCCATTACAGAGCTATAAATAAGGAAAATCCCTCAATTATGGTGGGATGACATCAAGCAGATCCAAAACAACATTTTTTAGTCTTTGTGTTGGTTGTTTACTCAGAATGTCTATCAGCTATCTAAGGGACATCTAGAATTACCTTTATGGCAGATGGACTGAAATGACCTCATCTGAACACACTATTCTCTGCATACCTCGCCCAAATGATGCATTCAAATGCCATGATCAACACGTAGCAGACCGTATGCCACTGGCAAAAATTCACTCAAGCAACGGAGACTGTATGCCTGTGATAAAAAGCAGACAAAAAGGAAAGACAATTAGGATGTGAAAAATAAATTAATAACCTTATTGATGGGTCTGAATAGAGTCCCAGAAGAGAAAGAGGTAAAATGTAACGCTTCAACAAAAGGACATTAACACAGATACCTTCATCACTTTGAGTATAATGACCCTGTCCCTCCCCCACCCACTCTCAATTCATACAACCCAGCAAGAAAAATAATTTTCTTTTAGTGCTTCAGTGGCAAAGTATATTCTTCAAATACATCACAGCTCCAAGCAGACATTGTCAGATGAAGAGAAGTGCGCTCAGCTGTCATTGTTTTTAATTAATGCTTTGACGTTTTGGGAGTTTTCAGTGCCTGGAGCAGGTTGAAGCTTGCTTTTCATATGTCTAGGTTTGGTGTTTGGTGCAGATTTATTTATCACTCAATGAAAATGGGTTGCACCACACAACCTACTTCTTCCAAAGAGATTAGTTGTTACTAAATATAATTAACTGTAACCAACTAACACAGCATGCCATTTGATCAAAAATGATGTTTGATCATCACATAAACTAATTTCACAATACAACACAGTATTCCTCAAATTACAAAGTGTTACGCTAATACCACCAGACTAAATGACTGGATAGCCTAGCGTCTGGTACGTTACCATAATTGGATCCTTTGTACTCATTTTAATTGATGAATGATGCAGAAAAAAGTCCATTGAATTTATTGCTTGGCCCTTTAAAATGCTTGTTTATGTCACAACTCATAATGCTACAGTGACTTTCTGTTGCTTTTGACTGGACGTCATGAGACACGTATGTTTCCTGTATCAATTTATACAATATTTAATAGTCTTTAGAAGCAAAGATAAGGGTCTACTTGATTTAGTGAATTTTTTAAATTAGCCAGCAGTTACTCAGAATTAGAAATGACTTGGATTTATGAATTGATGGTGCAGCCTTATCCCAGACTCAGTGACCTCATTGACCAAGCAAAAAAAAATAAAAAATTGATTTAAAGATTGAATCCCAATACGGACCTTAAAATTAAATTTGACTTTGTCATTTTAATAATGTGCTACAATCAAAGTCCATAATTTGCTTTGGGCTGCCTTTGCCCTTCACCCCTGAAACAACACAGAGTTCACTTTTTGTAAACACACCAAGTACTATATTGATCACCTTGAAGGCTAATATTCAGGAGGCATGAGCAAAGTTTCTCATTACAGCGCTCCATCCATTGAATGTAATTAACGTGGGCACTTGAAATGTTATGCAGCAATTAAGCCAAGTCGCATAATACGAGCTCAGTTATCACACCGCATGGATATGTACCCATGTAGAGATACAGTGAAAATGATTCCACCGCTGCATCTGTTCTTAACATTGGTCACGTTCAGGACAAACCCTGCCAGTGAGTAATTTAGTGAATGAGTGAGCTTAATGAGCAGAGGTGAGCCCTTCAAATGTGAGTCATGTCTTCACATGCTAATGATGTAGGAGTTAATTTCAATAATAAAGAGATGTATGTTCTTGAATCATGCTCCAGTTACTGAGGAGGAGATTTAAAATTTGAATAGAAAGCTAAGACAGGACAATCTTCAAGCCAATCAAATATTTGAACTAGTTGTATGAATATTTGATCTGTAGAAAGTAGAAGTGAGCGCTGTGTGGGTGGAAAGGCAGGCAAGACTTTTATTCTATTTATTGTTTCATTTCTTTTAACAGTTTTTCACTGTCGCTCGAATCAAACTACAAAGATGACACAAAGTATAAACTGTCACTGATTTCATATAAAGCATGCCTTCTTATTCAAATATCAGGGAAATAGAAGAAGCAAATATATTTTGGAGAAAATCCTGCCTTTAACAAGTTTGCTCTTCTGACTTATGTGAGTTTACCTGCAGATAATTTCAAAGCGGGCGTCTTTATCAGGCTGCAGTGTGTCTGTGCCATAATCCCCTCGTACTAACCTTTTTCTCTCTTGCCGAGTCAGCCAAAGCTCAAAATCTCCAATGATAACCTGTTATAACCGTGCTGCAGAGCGAGATGGGTTTGTGCACAATGGCTCGTCGATAATGCTTTGAAATTTTAGTGACACCCACAGAAGTGATTTTTTCGGGTTCCTTGGGGACATTCTTCTTGTTGTCAGTAACAGTTTTTCTTGTGCAGTTAGTTCACACGTACAACAACATGTGTAAACATGAAAATACCATTTGAAAAAGTTCGATTTTAATTTGTGCACCTCCGCATGTCTCCCCTGAGCAATGAATGACTTCAAATGCATCACGAATTGACAATTCAGAGACTGGGCTCATCTTTATTTTAGACTCAAATCTAATGATGGAGGGAGGATGTGGAGAGAGAGAGAGAGAGAGAGAGAGAGGTAGAGGACTAGAGTGCCCCCGTGGTCCCAGACACAGATGGACAAGATGAGAGGGGAACACAAGCACAGCTGAGGTCTTGTGGTGTGGAGTATCATAAGACCAGGAATCAGTGATCCCGGCTCTGCACTGATGACACTGGCTTTACTTCCACTCAGTCATTCACAGCTCTCACCAGGACCCCCGGGGACACGACTCGCCGAGCACAGTCGCATCAAGATTAAAGCCACTTTTCCCCTCTAAGATCAAAAGTTTGGTGGGCTATGCCAAATGTGTCTCCAGTGGAGTTATGACGGTACAGTTTCAGTACACAAATGCCCAAAGCCATTAGCAGTGGGGAAATGAAACTCAATTCAAAGTATATCAAAATGACGTGCATGTTCTATTTAAACTGAGTCTATTAAGTATGCCCTCCATCTGTTTGGGCAGAAATCTTGTGGCTGCATTGAGCCAAAGTTTGAGTGATCAACTTTGACATTTCGCTGCTCCACATTACCTTAATCATTAGCAGCATTCCATCAGAGCTTTGCGTAAAGAGTGTAGTTTATGGCAGATTGGATTGGTTTGACCTATTATGACTGCCATCCTTTATGGAATCCCTTAAGCCTCATGCATAAAAATCATGTTTGTCAGGACCGTAGACAGGGACAATGAAGTTAATCCTTTAATGGTAAAAAGAGGAATAAATGTATCCATTCAGGCATGAACTCTTGTTTGTCCGACTTGCACTCCTCTTGTTATATGCTGAGTGTCTCCGCTAAGTGTCTTGAATGGAAAATGTAAAAATTGTCAAAAGTTATCTCTTGGGCTTCACACTTACTGTGAGATGAAGCGCAAAGCATACTCTACCTGAACTCTACAGAGCACAGAAAGACCAGTAATCTTCCACCAGGGCTTCAGCATTGAGGGAAAAAAAAACACACACACAATAGCATCATCCACTTCTGCTCCATTTTGTGGAGGGAGAAGAATGAGAAAAGAAGATGAACACGTTGCCTCAACCTCAGCCTCAACAATTGCGAGGAATAGAAAAAGAAGTGGAGAATCAGCTCGGCAGCAGTGAGATTCTTAACAAGTCCACTGCTGTGGGTACATGCCAGCCTTAGCGCATGTAATGCTAAGTGAACTAGGACACAGAGTACATGCTGCAAAACCTGGTGTGAAGATTATCATAATTTGAGGATTATTAGACGTTATTTGAACGTGCACTGCTACAGCATCGTTTCACATCCTGATTAGTCCATCAAATAAAGAGAATAATCAGGAGGGAAAAGTCTGCATAAAGTAGCTCACAACTCAAATCCTTTCCACCCTCACCTCATCATCTTCCTCTCCTGTCATGGAGGGAACTTTTAGGTAGGCAACACAGAACAAAGTAACTCCGCAGACCACAGCCGGTTTCCAAGGTAACAGGGAACAGACCCCCTTTTGGATCGAATGGCAAATTTCCACACCTGTACCCTCATCATGACTGCTGAGCTACAATACACAGTATGTATATCTCAACGTGCTGCAGGGCAGCGGCGACAGAGGTGACCACAACTTACAACACAGCACAGCAGCGTCTCATTAGGAGTATCACACTGATCCGGTTGCTGGGCTTTTCTTTCTTTTGCTGGGTCATCACTGCCATCTCACTGTCTGTTATGTCACCCTGTTCTTGTTCTTCAGTGTGAATGTTTTTTTAGTGTGCATCAGCGTGTCCCTCACCTCTTCCCTTTTCCTCTTTCTCCCCATCTGCCACTGCGTTCTCTGTTTCAAACTGTCCTCAGATGGCTCTTGTCACCGCTGTCAGTCTGTCAGTTTATCAAGCCTGAGTGCCCTCCCAATCTCTCTCTATATAATTAGTACACTGTCCTGAAGAAAGAGTTTTCTGACACTGGCTGCTTTCACTTTCAAAGGTCACCAAATTTCAGGTGGAGGTCTGATTGATTTAGTTCGCCACTTGAACTAATTTGACCTGGAGAAAAAAAAAAAGATTTTAAGGTGTAAAATATTATATATCCAGGATTATGAGCAACAAGCAAAGTTTAAAAAACATGTTCAGGTATTATTTCTTAAGAGTTTAACACAGTTTATGTGCTTCATCAGGACTATGAACCACACAACCGTCATCACTTCTTGATTCAGATGTTGCTAAATCCTGATTGGTTCAAGAATATGACATCACCTGTTCTCCACTCAGACCCACACGCTTCAACACTGTGAGTCAAACACAGGCGAAAGCACAAATACAGGAATAATGAATAGCAGCTGAGCTCATAAATAGGACGCAACCAAACAGTATATATAGTCACAGCTGAGATGATTAGCTGATTAATTGGTAACTATTTCATTCATTGTTTTATTAATATTTCATTAATCATAAAAAGTTCACCAGCTACAATAGTAAAATGCTGCTTATACATTAATGGTATGATATATAATTGTGTAACAGTCACCAGGCCCTGACCTGCACTGAGTACTTTTGATGCTTTCAGTACATTTTCCTGATCATCATGAAAGGAAGCTGACTGAGACAATAAGTTGTCAGGGCCTTGAATTTTTCAAGAATTGAACTAAAAGTTCTGACATTTCAAGACATTTTAAAATGAACTTTGTGGAGCGGTTTTGTTTAACTTTGCTCAGGTTGAGTCCCTGTCCTCCTGGGGCCGGTAGACAAACAGTCTAATGGCATCACAGACATTGTAATTTGTGTGCATCCTAATGACTGTTGCCCTGAGCTATTTGCACAGTTTCCCAGCAAGCCCCGTGAAGGTCAGCATGGCATCACAGCAGACATTAAAGACAGACTCAATTGCTCGGACAATTGACAGTTGACAAACACACACACACACACACACACACACACACACACACACACACACACACACACACACACACACACACACACACCTTTTTTGCACCAACCTGTATGCCACACACTAAAACTGTTTTAAGAAAGCCGCTCGAATGCCCCACATGCATGTGTAGGCCTATATGACACAGATGTCTGTCATGAAAGCAGCACATGCATACAGTGTATTGCTCCCCTCTCATCACACTGACAGGGAGCACATCAGTAGGGTTTTTACATCAGGCCAATGACATTTGTTTTCTCATTCAATGTGTTTAAAAGTCCTCTTTATTTCTCTGACATGTTGGTAACAAGAACAAGTTTTTAACAGCATATTTGTTGTCTTGCTGGCTGTTAACAACGTTGTTGGGATGCTGTAAATTGGCTTTTATCTCCCTGAATAAGGAGAGTCAGTCAAAGTGATGTAACAGTCTGATAGATTGCTCTACCTCGCATCCTTATGCTTAAACAGATGCATCTGCGGTTGTTGAAAGTGCGAGAGTGCAATGAATGTGCTCTTCAGAACAAGGCTGCTAACACTCTTTAATACTCGTTAATCTTCGTGCATTCTGCTCTTCAGAGAGCACTTCCTGGCATTTTCCTGACATTTCTCTGTTATGATCGACACCAAGGTGATCCAAAATCAGCCATTATATATTACTAAAGGTCCCTTAATCAAGAAACACATCTTTGAATTTGATATAGAAGTGCTCAAGTCAGAACTAATCTCATAAGGTACTTTTTTTATATTCAAGCAGACTCATTTAGATTAAGAACATAAAGACCAAATTAAGAACAAAGGGCAAAGTCACATGTGGAAAATTAGCACAGACATAATGATGAAACTTTTCTAGTTTAATTAACTGCAATGTAATCTTCACATTCTGTTTGCCCTCTGGATCACAAAAGACACATCCTACTCTTCACTGAATTTAAACCCAAAATCTGCTCTGTATGAAGACACAATCCATCACTCATCAACCACTTTGCAGAATTATTGTATTTATCTATTTCCACAGCGCAGAGCCACAGTATATACTACTGTCATATCCCCAAATTGTAATATTATTTTATTTCTATAACCCAAACCTGTATGAATATATATTATAATTTAAGTTACTCTTTACTATAGATTATGTACCTGCTTGGTGTATCGTTCATTTTTGTAGATGATGCACCTCTTTTGTAAAATAATTCATGATGCAGCGAATTACTGTGAATAAAACTCATTTTCAGGCCTTTTAACTGTGCTGGATCTTTATACTGTAGACTCAAACTCTATCTCAGAGTTAAGGATCTAAAGTGAAAAAATAGATAAAAAGTGAATGAGTCAAAGAAGATGCACTAATTTGGGAGAGATTGTGATGCAACACAGGCTGTACCAGTCCAGGGTCTCGCCTTTGTATTTCTTATATTAAGAGCAACAAAACGACAGAAGTCTAAATCCGTCCTGTTAGTCATTGCACGCTGCTTGTCGTGGTCAAGCTTCTGACACATTTTGTGGGCAGGATCTGCTCGGCCTCACAAGCAGCTGCCTGCTGCTTTCATGTTAAACACCTTTTTAACAAATGTGAGATGAGACTTCTTCTCAGCCCTTTTAAATTATTCTTTGAATTTATTTCGACCTGAAAGTCATTGACCGTGACAAAAGCACTGTTTTGAACGTTTTGTGAGATTTAGCACACCTGTTAAAATATTCCATTTCAGTGGGAAAGGGTCTTTACTGCTGCACTGTCTTACATTTATAGTCTGATGTAATTCCTTAGAAATCTTGAAACCTTTTTTTGTTTTTGTTTTTTACAGAATTAGAACCTAAGAGCACTTCCTAAGACTTGAAGATTAATCTAGACAATTGTACACAGCACAAAACTAAGAGTAAAGGAAATAGAGTATGCATCACACAGCATGTCAGGTGCTACAGTAGAATGGACAAGCTCTTCACTGCAGACATGTACAACCAGCTCTGTGATTTTCTAACTGCAGCTTTAAGTCAACACATGAATTATATATATTTTTCAGCGATTCTCTTACAACAATGCTTTTCTTGAAAGTTTGAAAGGAAGTTTTAAAGTCAGCATCAGCTCAATCCTCACTCCTTTCATATCCCCCTGAGCACTGAAACACCAGTCAGTTTGGACTCAGTCAGTGCAGCATCACAAACACAAACTGAAAACTTTAGTCTGGACCATTACAAACTTTGTACACTGTTGGCATGATATGTCAGTTTTTCAAACTATAGAAACATTGTCATTCGGTGCAACAATAATGTACCTGGTAAAGCAAATATTGGTGACATGAAGTGACCTTGGCTTGCATTGTAAATCAGGATGAATCATATATTCCACATCTGCCTTGAATGCTTTCAAAGCAAAGCACAGCACAAAGAAAAGCACATTATAAAGGGTGTAACATCTGACAGTTCCCAGGCATTCAAATGTTGACCAGAAACTCAGCTTTCTTCTAATGTGCACTCTTCTTTCACACAGAGATTCAGTAACCAATGGTAGGTAATGGCTCCTGTTACGTTTAAAAAACAGTGCTTGTTGGCTGTGAAACCATGTAGAATAAAGCCTTTGGGAATGGTATGCATATCATACAGGGTGCTGATCAGAGATGGCTGTGTATCAGGTGCATTTACCTATGCAGGGATTGTAATTGCAATGTGTTTTGGAGACAGGGTAGAGAATACGGCAATCTAAGCAGGTGAATTGGCAGCATTGCCATGGCTGTGCTGAGCAGACTGCTAAATAGGGTTTTCTGTTGTCCAGGAAAAAAAGCTGTGACCGTGGCAAGGGGAGAGAGAGAGAGGAGGGAACAAGGGACACCGAGGAGGAGTAAAGGCTGCAGAGAGAGCGAGAGAATGAGCGAGAAAGATAGAGAGACAGGGAGGTCGGGAGAGAAGATAGACGGTGAACACGGGGGAGTGAGGACAATGGAGGGTAAGAGAGGGAGAGAGTGTGAGACGAGCACCTTAGAAAATCAAGCAGCCAGTCTATTCCCCAGAGAGGCAGCAAGGCTGGCTGTGGCTGACTGATCCAGTGCTGTGCTGCACTGTG
Source organism: Chaetodon trifascialis (assembly GCF_039877785.1). NCBI lineage: Eukaryota > Metazoa > Chordata > Actinopteri > Chaetodontiformes > Chaetodontidae > Chaetodon > Chaetodon trifascialis. The sequence goes on from NC_092062.1 coordinate 12,164,302, forward strand.
TGAAAGGGGCCAATAACAGGCTGAGTAATGGGATTGTGCCACTGCAGATTGTGTGTGAACAGGTTGGGTCCTTGGGTGTTCCCAGACGTCAGGTTAGCACTGGCCTGAATAAGACTGGACTGAACAGGAGCTAAGCCTGCCTGTTGTGCTCAACATCTATAGGCTCACCATTTTAGTTTTAAGGATATTTTTCAAAAAATCCCATGAAAAGACTAAAGCCAACAATGAACAGATCCTACTGTCAAGTATTACCTGTGAAGCCAGAGCCTGATACAGCTTACTGCTCTGTGCCGCAGAGCTCCATTCTTGTGTAAAAAAGGAAGAAAACACCATCAACGAGTCACATTGTTGCACTGAGTGATGTGTTCCGTCATTACGATGAACACCAACATGCAATTGTTTCAAGTTAATTACACCTTATTTACTTGAACTTGATGGTGTAAATAATCAAACCAAAAGTGTATTTATCCACGATGAAAACAGCCCCTCAACAAATGTACCGTTTGCTCTAACTGCTACATGTTTGCTAAAAACTACAGTGCCCCAATCCATCCATCCATTTTCTATGCCGCTTATCCCTTTCGGGGTTGCGGGGGCTGGGGGCTGGAGCCTATCTCGGCTGTCAACAGGCGAGAGGCGGGTTACACCCTGGACCGGTCGCCAGCCGATCACAGGGCACATACACACACCATTCACACTCACACTCACACTCACACCTAGGGGCAAATTAGAGTCATGTTTGTGGTCTGTGGGAGGAAGCCGGAGTACCCGGAGAGAACCCACGCATGCACGGCAAGAACATGCAAACTTCACACAGAAAGGCCCGACCCGGGAATCGAACCTGCGACCTTCTTGCTGTGAGGCACGCGCACTACCTGCTGCCCAGTGCCCCAATAATAATCATAATATAAATAATAATAATGATAATTGTTAAGACTTTATTTGAAGGGGTGTGCATTATATGAATGTTTATTATCATGTACAGACCATGACAGAGCAGAGGTTTTAGGCTGGGGGAAAGTGTATTATTATTCAGTGAATTATGTCATTTTTAATACAACAGTTGATACTGTTTGGCTGTTTGTTATGACAATTTGACATTATTAGCCTGTCATAAACCTACCATAGCAGGCATAATTAGCAAATTTAAAGAGACCATTTAGCTTTATGTGTTAACATCGCATTAAACTGTCTCATGTGGTTGCTTTTGACATTGGCTGTAATGAGACCATTATAATTGTGTCATGAATATTTTCCTTGACATCAACTACAGTGGCACAATTTGGATTAGTCTTTAAAATGTCATTGTGATAATAATAATAATAATAATAATAATAATAATAATAATAATAATAATGAAAACAATAAGCTTTTGTTTATTTAGCAGATTTCATACAAGAAATGCAGCACACACAGAAATGACATGGCCCAAGTGCTTCAGTGCTTTTTGCTTATGCTTACTGCACAGTCAAATGCTTTTCTAAAAGTGTCATGAATAATTAACTTTATCTAAACTGCTGTGGTACTTTTTTTTTTTTGTACTTTTCATTAAGATATCATTAAATGTTATACGGCCACTTTGATGACAGGGAATACAGTGTGGAGGTGATTTATGAGTTTCCTAATGGACAGTTAGCTTTACTTCCTGCTAAATTAAACGCTAACTGCTGCTGCCAGTAGCTGCCTTTATCTTGTTAGCTCAGTTAGCCATGCAGCTAGTGGTCCTATTAGCTGACTAAGCTGAGGACCCAGGAGCCAAATTCAACAAGAAACCCATCTCTGTGCTGTATTCACTGAACTGGCCTCTGTCTGTCTCAGAGGCCAGTTCAGTCCTGGTCCGGCCCTGTTCACTGGATGCTCCGTCTCATGGGGTCCTCACCGTGAAGCTGCTTGCAGAGTGCTAATTACTTGTGGATATTTACAGATTCCCTTGCAAGAACAGGATGCTAAGGAGGGACCTGGGACTTAAGAGCGATCAGTAGAATTTTAAAATCAGTACCAAATACAACAGGCAAGTTGGCTCACGCAGGATGAATTTGATCATATTTCTTGGTGCCTGTTAAGATTGGAGCAGCAGCATTCTGCATCAGGAGCTTTGACTGAGAGCGTCAGTCAGACTGAGAGTGTGTTACAATAGCTAAGTGGGATAAAATGAAAGCATGGACAGCTGTGCAAATCAGTGGGAGACAGGAATGATCTGATTTTGTAAATTTTCTTTAGCTGAAAGAAGCAGGACTAGACAGCGTTCTTGCCTCAAAGAGCCTCAAAACAGAGATCTGCATCAAACATTAGGCCAAGAATTCTCGCAGCCTGCGTCATGTTTTTATTCACTGAACCAAGCTCATTGTGAAGCAGGCTGGTGGAATGTGTTTGACAAAAGACTGTGACCTCAGATTTATCATCATTCAGCTTTTGAAAAGTTTTGCGCTATCCAACATTTTATATTAGGGAGGTAGATGAGAAATTTATCTAAACTGCTGGAGTTAGTAGACTGGAGAGGGAACATGGGTAACATCCACATAACAGTGGAGGGAAACACCATGGCTCTGGATGATCTGGCTAAGAGGAATCACGTATATTGAGAACAATAGAGGGCCAAGCATGGACTGCTGAGGGACACCACAGTTAAAATCAGCAACAGAGGAACTGGCATGTGCTATAACAACCGAAAAGATTCTGCTGGGCAGATATGAAAGTAGCAGTTGTAACGTGGTTCCCGTAAGACCAACACAGGTTTCTAGATGGTGCAGGTGGACCTCATCATCTAGATATAACTTGACCAATAACTCACAAATAAAATCAATGAAAAAAATCAGGTCTGAATGAGTGTTGTTTGTCAAATTAATCCAAGTGCTACACGTGTCGCCTGATCCTAAACTACGCTGTAGAATTGATGGTCCATTCATTCATGGTGCATCTGCTGCCACTGAGCTAAGCTGACATTTTAACCTCTTCCTTTGTTGTGTTCCACCTTTACTGCCTTCTCCATGATTTTTTCACCTTTAGTATTGAATACAAAATGCCTGTTTAATGACCAAGAATACCACAGTGTGTTTCATGTATCGTTAGTCACTGTTATTTTACCACTGTTAATAATGTAGCTGAATTTATTAATTTTCCCACTGGGACTAATCTGTCTGCTCTGTGTGGTCCATTCATATTTAAATAAGGGTATTTTTGTTGGTAAAAATGTGTTTTATGCGTGTTGTACAATAAAAATGGCTTATAATTACCACAGCAAATGCTTCTGTGACCATGTTGTTGATTTGATGAACTCACTATGATATTGCTGACACTGATAGCTTGATTGTTGCCGTGACTCATGTAGCCTTACAAGAAATCTCGGTGGTGTAGCTCACTAACCAGCAGATAGATGAATGATTTCTGTCTTTTTGTGTGTGTGTTTTTGGAGCTTGTTACCATGAAGCTGGCTGTGAGGGACCTAATATCAGTTTGTTAGCTGGGATGCATTTGCCAGTTTGGGTCTTATTCATTACACAAGAGAGAAAATGCAACTGCCACACATTCCCACATTACTTCTCAGGCAGTGTGGTGTCATAATTATCCGTTAGGCACTGCTCGCTTGTTTCCTCCATTTTACTTTATTAGCAAAGAGAACTGTAGCCTAATCTACTGAGGACAGCACACACTGGACATTTGAGTTGAAATTATTCTGTCACACAAAATGTGAAGCAACTCATTACAGATTTTTTTTTTTTTTTTTTTTTATGATGTAACTGTGCCTTAAATAGTTATTTTTCTAAGAAGATATTAAAAAAAATCTCAGGTCTCATTTGTCTCTGTGTATGTCAGTCTGTCTCAAGGGATAGAATCATCTTCTGAAGGGAGTCAATGGGTTCCATATTGATGTGTGCTTTAGTTACTGTAGTTCACACAATGTCAGTCTGGATTAGAGCCTCCACTGCTCAACGCCCCCCAACCCCCTGCTTTGAAGCCCTCTTGCTCCACATCCTGCTGGTGCTTTAGCTCACATTTAGCACGTCCCATTTCATTAGTCTCACTCTGTCCCTCACCTTGTGGCTCAGCTCAAGCTGATGCTGCCCAGCCATTTCCATTTCCTCGTCGCTTCTTTGATGTTTGTCCATCACATCCGCCGCTCCTGCTCGTGTGTGGGTGAATGCATGAGTGTGTGTCAGAGTGCAGGAGTTAGTTTGGCTTTTTTGGCAATTTGGCTTTGCATACCGCTGTGATCAGTGAATTCATTTAGTACTTAAAGCTGTTGCTAATGCTTGGCTCAAAGCAAAGATGAAGACGTGGCGCACAAGCAGCCTAGCAATTATAAGCATGTTGCCAAATGTATAGCTCTGTGCCATTTCAACTCCAACTCAAAATGCATTCATTGGCCCAGATGATGAGTCAGAGGCAATGCAAAATGAAGATTTTTTTGAGAAATTTCAAAAGTATTGATTTAAGATTATTCAAATGAACTTCCCACTTGCTGCACATGTTGAAAGGAAAAATAGAATTCATTGGCGAGCAACCAAAGCCATGATTACTGCTTGTATTTTGCTTTCATACTGCTGTGACAATCTTTGCATGAAGAAATAGTCTCTTGCTCTTTGTGCTGATAACTGCAGTGATTGCTCTGTAACCTCCATTTTCCACCAGATATTAGGCCTGATGTCTTATAACTTTGGATTAACTATGTGCCACCTCTGACAGCACTGGGGGGCCACAGATGATGGCCTAAGGGTTTATTCATACCCCCTGGCACTATTACCCTGCCAAGGTACTGAGGGATAGAGAGGAGCAAGTGAACGAGAGTTTAACCAGCTCAAACCTGATATCAGCTTGACCTGGAGTTTCTTGTTTGGAGTAAAAGTGTTTGTATTCCTTTTGAATTCCTTTGTCTGTTTGCAATTAATGGGCGAGTCATGAGGACTTTTGAAAGTTTGCTCAACGTTTCATTCTGCTTAAGTCTAGCTTGTGCATGAAAAATTGGAGTGCTGTATCAGATGAGCCTGAAGTGAGATTGCATTTAAGACGAAAGAAGAGAAACACATTATATCAAAGTTGCTGGTCATCTTACTACTTGTGTGAATTACTGTAAAAAACCCACGAATTGGGAACTTCCTGAAAAACTGTTACACAAGTATTTCCCCTCAGGATTTAGTTGAGACCAAACCAGAGCTAAAAGGAGAGTGAATATTGGACTTGGAGTCATTTGAATTGGGAGTACGACATAACCTGTGAAAATAGCAGCTGTATACAGTGTCGTCTGTGGTGGAGGAGTTTTATCAAGTCTGAGAAAATTATTCCAAGAAGCATCACTGTTTAAATTGGATGCATTCAGAATTGAGGCTGAAAGAATATACAGCACTCGCTGGAGTAAACCGTCAATGCATATTTCGGGACAGAACTGGGACATGATCCACACTGTAGTGGACTGCTACAACAAGTGTGACTCCAGCAGCCAGAGTCAGTGGTAATTAGGCTGGTAGGTGGATACGTTTCATTATGCCTAGAGAAAGACTTGACTGAGCCTAGTGTTCCACTGTAATCCCTCCACCATGCTGCCCATTATGACTCAGCCTCAATCCACTAAACTGAAAGTCATCACTTTTCTTCAGCCACAGCGGGCCTGAAGAGCCAGGTGCCCCAGGCTTACTGACACCAGCCCTGACTGGTCGCCTCAGCAGAGAGCTGAAGTTTCCTCCTCTCAGGCTGAATAGGGCTGAAGGGAGCGCAGTTTAGTTCCCCTTGTTTAAAGATAAGATAAGGCTAACGACTGTAATAGCTCCTCAGGGAAATAGATACTCAGGATAATAGAGATCCACTGTTCCTATCAGTCCAGGTATATTGGACAGAGCAGAGGTTTTTTGGCTGGGGGAAAAAAGCACTGATGAGCTCTGCTTTGCATTACAAGTCACACTAATGACTGCAGTATATCAACAGTTATCCAACATAGTCAGGAAATATTACTCCCTTCCCCTTTTGATTCTTGTCCCTTACTATCACTTATCACTCTGTTCATTTAAGTTTTATTGGATGGAGGAAAAAGTTAAAAAAAATAAAAATAAAAAATCCAAGACAGATGATGAAACTTCAGAGTGGTTTTGAGGGCGTGTGTGTAAGTGTTTTTTCTTTTCTTTTTCAGTCGCAAACTTCTGTGGTCTTTTTGTACTTTCTCTTCATGAATCTTTCATGCAGAACAAGGTTCATTCAGCAAAGTCAAACTCTTCCCAACAGTTTTGTGCAGAGACTCTCAGGGACACAAGTAAAAACCCAAAGTAGAAAGCATATCCACCTAAATGCCGAAGGCCTCGGAGGGCAACATGCCCCTGGGAAAGATATTACTTTTTAAAAGGAAATTTGAAGCACTTGTTCCAGGTGAATTTTGACAGAAGAACACTGATTATCAGCCCTGCCATTCATTACAGTTTAAAGGCACCGCAAGAGCACCACAAGGGTTCTTGAGTCAGGTGAGGCCGTCTTGTTTTTGACTGCCGATAAGACTGAGTCTGCTGAATAGCATCACACAACACCATTAGAAGTCATCGCTCTCACCCTGCATGCTATGCTTTTCTAAAGAGCACCCACACCCAAGGCAATATCCAGTCAGAATAGTGTTTTCCACACTATTATATCAAATGCTGCAGAGGAAGTCAGAACAGTGTGAAAATAATCATTCAGAAAGAGGACTATCACAGTAATTTGAGGTTTCCCTTCAATTGCAAACAAAAAGCACAAATGACCAGTAATCTGCGCTTGATTACTGTCATTTTCATTGTGGTCACATCTATAAACAGCAGTAATCCATCATAGGTTCGAGCATTGGAGGGAAATTAAAGCATAGCAATGTTTTTGCTGTTGTTGTTGCTGTTGTTTTTATTAGGCCCTGTCCTTGTCTGTGTTTTGTTTCGGATGTCTGTTTTTACAAAATGTTAGCTGTGGGCAGAGTGATTATCCCCTCTGCCCACACCTTTTACTTTGTGTAGTAAAGGCCTGTGCGGCACCCTGAAGCTTCAGTAAGCCACCAACCAATTTAAATTTTGGCACTGAGATAATTTGTTCTGCATTTTTACCACAAAAGATCACTGTTGCACACTGACTTTGACCTTTGAAAGAGCAAATTATTAAGAAAAGGTGGCATTAGTTTGCATTTGTTCGATATCACAGCTGCAGTCTTACAGACTTCTATAAGTAACAGGTATTTCATTTCATTCTGTTCTGTTGTGGGTACAAAGTAGTACAATTAAAAATCTATCTATCTATCTATCTATCTATCTATCTATCTATCTATCTATCTATCTATCTATCTATCTATCTATCTATCTATCTGCATGCACAGCACGTTCAGAAGGTACACAGCAGGTTTAAACTAAGCTCTGCGACATTATTTGACTGTTAAATTTAGAGCATCTCTCTCTGCTCCCTTAGCTCGCCGTCGCCTGTCTCTCTATCATCTCTGGAGAATTGCTGTGTTATTCTGTTATTGCATCTCTGTCTGATTTTGAGATGAAGCATTTTACCTTCTGACTTTCTACCAGTCAACTCCAGGAAGATCTCAAACCCTTCCTCCATCTTATTATAGGTTCGCCTACTGTATCTTTGTGCCTGAACCTTTATTTATTTATTTACTTGTACCTTGCATGATCTTTACAACGCAGGTTTTGTTCACTTTGAGTACCTTTTGAAAAGAAGTAGCCTTTCAGATTGTTGCAGCAGAGGCAACAAGTGGCATCATGGGACGTACTTTGTGTGTCATTCTTCATGAATGTGGATTTCATGAGGGCGTGTTGTGAAATTTGTGTGCTCTCTGCTCTACCACCTTAACATCTGGACAAATTGGAAAGCCTCTCTCAACAGAAGCGGGGCCAAGTGAAAAGAGCAGAAGTTGTGCCTCTCTGCCCTATTCAATAAACACTCAGAGTCGAGCACATTAACCTCCGCTTTCTTTTTTAAATATTTCATTCAATTTTTGCATAATATAAAAGGTTAGAATCCAGGTCTAACTAGTAATGACACTTAGATGGAAGTGCTGTATGTGTGTGTGTGTGTGTGTGTGTGTGTGTGTGTGTGTGTGTGTGTGTGTGTGTGTGTGTGTCCAGGTATTAATCACATTGTGGGGACATAAAATCTGTTTACACAGTCAGATTTTGGGGACTCGCTTTAACAAAATGCAGGTCCCCAAATGTAAATCATTAAATTTTAGAGTGAAGGTTGGGGTAAGGATTAGTGTTAGGCAAGTAGTGGCTATGGTTAGGGCTAGTCTACAGGAAATGAATGTAAGTTTATGTAATGTCCCCAAAAGTGATGAAAACCTAACATGTGTGCGTGTCTGTGTGTGTGTGTGTGTGTGTGTGTGTGTGTGTGTGTGTGTGTGTGTGTGTGTGTGTGTGTGTGTGTGTGTGTGTGTGTGTTCCACACAACAGCAAATCTGGGTTACTGTGCTCCCAACCTGCATATTCAGGCTGCTCTCTGTAGAGTGAATGTCAGCACTCTGTGTTGCTCTCCATCTGGCATTTTGTGTCAGCAATTCACGGCGTACAATGTCACCGTAAAATCTCCTGAATCACTGCTACGGCACTGACAAACAAATACTATTAATAAATCAAAACAAAACTGGGCTGATGTTCCTTAAATATGACACCCAGCTCCTCCTCGAGAAGTCACTTAGCTTGCACTACAAACAAAGGGTAACTCAGGTGAAGCATGCCTCTGTTTGGTTACTCTCTTCTTCATTTCAGATTGGTTTTGGCACTGTGTAGTACTACACCACCGGGGACACTGCAATACAAGCTGGGACGGGCAAATAAGAACATGAACTCAGGGGTGAGCACAATTTCAAGAAGAGCAGGCTGCAACAGAAAGGCCAAGGTACGGAAGTGCAGTCCATGACTTGTAATTATGTGTTGCTGTCTCTTTTCCCCTTCAGATCAATAACCCTGACACCTCCCTGTTCCTTTTATTTCAAATATTTCTACCTTCATTTTGCTTCCTTCATGGTGAGCACTAGTGGTGGAGGAAGTATTCATTCAATTATTTACTGTATTTACTGAAGTAAAAGTATGATTACCACACTGCAAATGTAAAAATATGTAAGTATAATCAGGAAAATGCATGCAAGTGTTAAAAATGAAAGTCCTCTGTTACTGATAACTGTTGTAGTTGGCTGAGATGGAGCTCACGTTCGCCTATTTTCTATGGGACTGCGACCAATTATTCTCATTATGGATTAATCAGATAATTATTTTCTTAAATAATTGATTGTTTGGTTGTAAAACTGAAGATAATGAGAAAATGGCATCACAATAAACTGTACAAACCTCAAAATTATTAGAAATAAATTCATCAAACACAAAAGCAGCAAGTCTTCACATTTGAGGAGCTTCAATCACAACATGTCTCTGCACAAAAAATTATTTGAACAATTATCAAAAAAGTTGGCAATTTTTCCAGGAAATGACCAATCAACTAATTGTTTTAGCTGTACTTGAATAGTACTACTGGGCAGTGTCATATTTACAAGCTTTTCATATGTTTGTATACAAAAACCTAACAAGTAAAAAGTAACTACAAACTAAAACAGTGAAGTAAATGCAGTGAAGTTAAAAAGTATAATATTTTCCTCTGAAATGTAGTGGGTATAAAAAAAAAATTCTAGTTAAGTACACATACCTTAAGTAGGCTGCAGTATTTGAGATTCAGCCATTGCTGAGCACAGATTTTTACTGTGTGATACTTTACATATGACAAATTGTTACCACAGTAACTTTGATTGATAATTAAGTGTAATTCCCATAAACAAGCATGGCCACAGCTGAGAAGATTGGCATGCTCTATTGATGGCTCAGAGCTGGAAATAGTCACACTGCATTCTCAGTCAATCCTCTCACTTCCTTATCTGGTCCATCACTCAGAAAGCACATTCCACATGCTCTAATGGTGATTTCCTGTGTGGAGATGCATACACGCTGCCCTGGAAAAGTAAGATGAGCTTTATCTGTATCATCACTCACATCTGATGACAGATAACTCCCACGTGTTGCTTATTTTTAAGTGGCGATCTTTGTGCAGTAGACTACTCATCATTGGCTAATGGTCATTTACACTGAAACTCCCTTCAGCTTTCTTTTCTTCTGGAAACCATTCTGCAAAGCTCTGCTCTGTAACCTGCTCTTACAACACATAGAGGCAAATAGCATACTTTTCTCTCAGTGAGAACAATGAATAACAAAAATCTGCAGAAATGGTCAAATTCATCCAGAGTTCAGCCTCAGCTGCCATCACACACATTCTGTCACCTGCAGCTGCTTCTCTAAAAACGTGCCCTGACTGTGGTTCATATGAATTTCTGTGCTTGAAGCTTGTTTCATTCCACTCACTTTTATTGGCTTCATGATTGGTGATTTTCCCATTGTTCATCATTCTCACATTTAATTGTAATTTTAAATTCAGTTATTAAAAATTCAGTTGAGCCTGTCCATTACTGTTATTCTCCAAAGCTAATCCTCAGTTGTCTGGTCGTCAGTAGCAACAAGGGCTATCCAAATCTTAGTGGCCACCTCAGTTACCATCCAGAAAATACTGTCACTCTGAGTGACACCACTGTTTGAGTTTGATCCCACTGCAGCCTGTGACTAGCTTGGTAAAATCTCAAATGTAATCACTAACATGTTTTTTGAGCACCAGCTAATTTCCTTTCACTATAGTGGAGCAATGGCTCCTATTGCTTTATTATTATAATGCTTTCCTCTGCTGTACGGGACATTCATCCAAATCAGCCTGGGCCTGGTGCAGGGACATTTGTCCCATGAATGCTTGATAAAAGGCTCTGAGTGAGACTAGCTTGGACTGATTGCATATGCACAACCAGTAATGGTGAATTTACTTGGCCCACTGGGGAGTGCTGCTCCCTGTCTGTGTAATGCTTTGATCACTGCAAGACACCAGCAGCACTGGGGTTGTTCCCTACCTTTCACTCACCCTATGCCACAGGAATATTTTAGCATATTGTCCTATAAAGGAGCTGTTGCCTGTAATCTCATGGCTCTGGGTTAACAATGTCTTTAAACAAGTTTGCTTTTCTTTGGTCAGCTGGCGTTGTTGCTCTTAATGCTATAGCAGCTTACTGTCATCAGAACATTGTCATGCTATAACACAGTGCACAGGAGCTTAGTGAATAATTAAGACCTTGTGCCATTTGGCAGACCTCCTTTTTTAACTTTTCTTAAAAGTTCTTGCAACTATGTACAGCTGGGCTGTAATTTACATGTGAAAGGTTGCAGTGCACATGCCCTTAAACTCATACCCACAAAGTTGACTTCCATGAATGGGTCACGGACATTGGCAGGATGTGATTCTCATTAAGTCACGAACTGTATATATACAAAAATAATCCCAATGTTATTTAATAGTCATAAATATTTGAGTTTTGCAGCATAAAATCTTTCTCTGAATGCACTGCCTTTAGCAATGCCAAGTTTGATAGCCTTTGTTTTGAGTGTAGAGGTGTTAGGTCAGCACACAATGACCAGGCATTGACTTAATATTCCTTGGGCTTTGTTTATACAAGGTCTGGGCTTGTTAGTGTGTTGAGACATTTGAGAATTCTGGAAAATATAAAGTTGTGCCTACATTGTGGGTGCAGCACACAACATTTCTTGAATCGTATTACTAATGAGTCCCATTGCAAGAGAAAATATGTTCAAATGTCAACAACATCAGTCATAAGATGGTGCCTTCAACACTTGAAGGATATTGACCTGATGGCATTTTCATGCCTGTGCTTGAAAATGCTGGCCTGTGATGATATGATAGGTTTCACAGGATTTCATCACATCCTCATAACTTATGCTTTTGTGCATGTGTGAAATATGTTATATTTCACAATGTTTCTCATCTCCACCACTCAGCTAGAATAATTTGATTCTCAGATGCCCCGATGTTGTTTGCAAGTCAATATTTCAAATGCTTTAAGTACGAGAAGTTAATGGCAAATTGGACGTATTCTGGGTTTAATCAAATGCTTTAGTTCAGCGATGACACCAACCCTGCTGTGAGCCCATCATGCTCACAACAAGGGGACCACAAAAATATTCATTCCCACACAGCTTGCTGCATTTGCTCTTGAGGACATTGCTGAATCATGCAATTATGTTTTGGAGGAGGAATGTCGATAACTGCCTCATACTTTGCCAGAGATTGCTAAGGTCACACCTGTAATCATGTGGGAGCAGCACAGTCCATTGACACAATGATGAGACTCCACAGACAGTCGGGCAGGATTGAGATAGGGGCTGATTGCTCCTTATTGGAAGATGGAGTCGGCCTGTCATGAATGGTGCTGTCACACAGATGGTGCTATGCACCAGTAGTCACATGTTTCCACAGGTCAGGGCCTGACTCCCTGCCAGCAGGGCTTGTCTTGGTGGGTCGAATGTATAAGGGCCATCATAAACAGGCAACAGTTAGAGGCAGTGCACCGACTGAGCAGTGTCTTTACTGGAGGTGGGAGTAATTTAACTGCTAAAGATTAATATGAATACGGTATTTTGGAATTCCAACTCAGAGAAAGGAACCATTGAAAAATGGGTTTGTAAATTGCTGACTTTATTAATGGCTAATAAGCATTTAGTAAAGCTTTATTAGATGAGTTATAAGTTACTACTAAGAACATTTGGTTTGGATTTAAAAAAAAAAAATCCATTTGGGTGACTGAACAGTTTGAGTACTTGTCGTTTTGAAAAACGCTGCAGAGAATCAAATTAAGCATTTCTCACTGAATTACCATTACGATTAACATTAAGTATCATTTTTCCCAAATAGGAAGGATAGAATTTTAAAAACTGGCAACCCACAATTTGTTCTTATCAATGGATCTATAAAGCCTTAGAAAATTATTTATGAACCTGGCACTCTTTTTTAAAAAAGTTTTAGCTGAATGTTAAAGAACTCTCTTTTCTGTGCTGAAACATTGCACATCTTCTCTAGCTGTAGGCCTGGTCACACTCGCACTGAAAACGGCAAATATTTTCATTTTCATTTTTTGACAGCGTTGACCTTTGAGCTCTGTTTGCTCAGCCAGAGTGAAAAATGGAGGGAGGTATCGTGGCTCATTAGCTAGTTGTGTTGCACAATCCACCTTTATTTTACCCTCCTCTGTCAGAGTAAAAACTGCTCTAGAAAAGATGAGACAGGTGGTACAAATTCATTGTTTGAATAAACTGTGTGAACTGTCCTATGGGCAACAACTGGGCTAATAAGCTCGCTTAGTGACAGCTAACTGACTGTTAGCAAACAATTAGCCAGCTTGGTAGCATGGGAGAATTTTTATTTTCATTTTTTTTTACATAAAACTTTTTGTTGAATAAAATGATGTGCAATCCTGAGAACAAAATACCAGAGGCGAGTAAAAGGCACAGAACAGGGAAAATATTTAGAAGCTCGGAGAGCAAAATGTGATTGATAGTGCTAGCATGTTCCCAGCTAGCTAACATGCTGGCGGTTAAATCTGCCAGGTACAGTTTGGCCTAGAGTTCATCGGCTATCCCTCTGAGTTGTCTGTACAGGACAAAGCATCTAGAAACACCAAAAATATCATCTGTTGCTTTCACATATTGTGTAAATACTGAAATAGCTTCAATATGGGAGAAGTTTTTTGAAAGAGGTCATAAAGGTCATAATAAATGTTACTTTCATTCAGTTAATAATGACCAGAGAAATGTGTGATTCACCTTTAGAAAAAGCCTCATGTTTAGACTCATCCTCGCATCACACTGACTGTGACACCCTGTTCCTTTTTCACATTTAATGAAACACCTGTAATTACTGCAGGGTAATAATGACAATTGTTCATCTTATGACCTGAAAACAACTTGCCCTGACAACATGCTATGTAGTCAGACTTCACACACATAAGAGTTCAGCAGAAATTCACATTAGTGAGTTGTGTGTGATCTGTTCTGTTGCAGCTTCTCATGTAGATGATACAGGAGATGAAACCCAGGTCACAACGCTTCTGTGTCCACTTCACTCCAATTATCCTCAACAAGCGCTCACTCAGCAGTCATCATTAGGTCTGTGGCAAACCGCCCCCCCAACTCTCTGCCACATTTCCATGTACATATGCTGAGCCTGATTAAATGCCCTTAATGACTCCTCTACTAATAATCCAAGCTTTATTCTTCCATGATGTTTTTGTGTTTGCTCCTGTAAATCTGCAACGATTGGAGTGTTGTTAAATCTCAATCTACTACACCCTGAAGCAGCACGTACAGTGAGCTGCAAAAGAAGGGTGGTTACCTGCCAAAGTCATCCAGTGTTTGGCTTCTCCAGTTGGGCTACAGACACAGACAGTACTGGAATCCATGATGTGGCTACAATGTAAATGAGCGCCTTAAAGCAATGAAAAGACATTTGGCTGCATCGTTTTAATTAGACTGTCAGATGAGTTCCATAAAGTAGTTTCAAAAATTGCTAAATTATTTGTTTTGCATATATACTGTAGCCTATATTATCAAGTCAGTGGTAACACCATTGTTTACCTTTTCTCTGGGGTTGCAGACAGAGCAGAGCGTCATTAGTTCAGAGCTTCAGCATATATGTATTAGTACAAAAATAGGTGCAGTGAGCGAGAGGGACTCATCAGAATATCGTTTGCAGAATGTGACTCAGTAACGGTGGATGGGTTCAGTTTATTAGCTTATTAGTGTGTATTTGTGTTGCCTCAACGGTTTAAACATCAAAGTCCCTCAGCTACTGCCATTCAGGTGACAAAAACTGCAGGCTTGATGTGTTTTGTTATACTAGCTAGCTTTCTATGTGAGCACTGGCAGGGAAATGTAATAAAGGATTGCCAGAAGCATGTTCTCTCCCATAATGATCTCTCAAAATCACTTCAGCAGTTATTTCAGAAAAGACTTCATTTGTTTATACCTACTCAAATCAAAGTGATCCATAGTAAGCCACAGCAGGTGTTAGATGCCTCCAACAACCTAATTGTATTTTTCTGAAATTGGCTTTTATTTATCATACACTTGTAGTGACATGTTTGTCAGCCCGTCGGAGACTGCTGTGCTGCTTAAGAGCTTTACCAGCCAAACAACAGTTGAAATTGCTTAAATTTACATGAAATACATCTTGCATGTTTGTCACTTTTCTTTATCAAACTGCAGTCATGTTCTGTGTTTGTACATCGCCTATGCAACGCCTCTGTCTACCCTGCTAAACTATACTGAGCAAAAGGTATGTTCGGCTCAACTGCCTGAGACTAACGAGCATATACAAGGTGCTGTTTCACGCTGAAGACGGCCCTCTTTTGATCTGAGCAATAATCTGTCTCTCAGACTCTGGGAGCTATTTACAGAGGAGATTTATTTCACTGATTCTCCGTGTACAATGAAGCATCTGCTCCTGCCAGCTCAGGTAGAGAAGGGCTGTTTCAGACAGCGGTTCACTGAATATGTGCAAGTTCCTCTCAAACACAAAGAGGAAAAAAATCTATTAATAGTCTGCTGAGTGTCCTCTGTACGCTGGTAGATGTGTGTAATGCTCCTTTCAACAAGTCAAAGTGGGAGGAAAATGTCCATTTATGAGCATATCCCTCCTACATTCTTGTCAATGCTGCAGTGAAAATACAACAGGAGGGAACTTCTGTCCATTATCTGGACGCAGTGGACAGCACTGGAAGGAACAGTAGAGGTCAAGGTGTGAGAACAATGCCATAAGAACAACTTGAAATTCTGACGGTGCCTCTTCTCTCACAGGCTTGCTCTCACTTCTCCACTTTCTATCGCTCTGCCTCTGTCTGTCTTTCTTTTACTTTCCTGTTTCCCTCCTGTGCACATTCTCTGTCCGTCTGTCTGCCTCTCACTCCCATTTCTTTTTAACACCTCTTTCAACTTTGCTCTCCTCGTAGTCTCCTCAGCTCTCTTTGCACATGTGTAGGGGTCAGTGCAGTGTATGATTCTCGTAAAACTAATTTACAATCTGCACAGCGTATGACACATCTATCCTTGATTCATATTCAGACGTGACTGTCATCCTTTGTTTATGAGACAGTTTTATTAATACTGCAATTTTAGCAGGTCTGTTTTCCCTTGTTCACATCAGCTGATGAAAGCTTAGTATCCTGGTGGTTGCCAGTCCACTTTCTCCATTCCCCCAAAGAAATAGTTAACTGGACACCTGAAAAACTCTGTAAATTCTAATATTTTGCACATTATATGAATTTGTTTAAATGTTATCGGCTGCACGGTGGCGCAGCAGTTAGTGCGCGTGCCTCACAGCAAGAAGGTCGCCGGTTCGATTCCCGGGTCGGGCCTTTCTGTGTGAAGTTTGCATGTTCTTCCCGTGCATGCGTGGGTTCTCTCTGGGCACTCCGGCTTCCTCCCACGGACCAAAAACATGCTCATTAGGTTGACTGGTGACTCTAAATTGCCCCTAGGTGTGGGTGTGAGTGTGAATGGTTGTGTGTATGTGTACGGTCCAGGGTGTACCCCGCCTCCCGCCCATTGACATCCGAGATAGGCTCTGGCCCCCCGTGACCCGGAAAGGGATAAGCGGGATAGAAGATGGATGGATGGATGGATGTTTAACTGTTATATTTTCTGTAAAATCAACCTCCTTGACCACTTTATACTAACCAAAAAAACAAATTCCCAAAAGCAATACTGAAGTCATGACCTCAGTAAACATGGTGGAAGCTATGGCCCTGTTTGGTATGTGTTACATTTGTTACAGCCTCATGAATCCTATGAGATGTGTCATTGAATTTTTGAGGGGAAGAGGAGACAAGAGGTTTTGTAAATGGCAGCATGGTAGAATCTTTGAAATCTTGCCAAGCTATCACATCACCCTCTAGTATCACACTATATTGTATCAGTTCATATTTTAGTTTAGTTTACAATAAATCCCAATCATTCCAATAATTTTGTTGGTAAGTAATATATCAGACTAAACAAATGTTCTGATTCAACATCCTGAATCAAGAAGCTGCAAAATATAATAATAATATTTTAATTATGAAATAGTCACTCGGAATAATCAATCAGGATGATGATGAATCATTAGTAACACAAGAAGGTAACGCTGAAGTAAAAACATTCTGTGTGAATGACACATACCGCGAGTGTGTTTGCTTGTGGTTGTGTGTGTGTGGGAGTGATGGTGAGTATCTATTTGCTTGCAAACAGACTCGTTGTTTATGCTATCTGTCCTGAGTCTTTCTCCAGGCAGCACATTCAGCAAGACAGGAAAAGTGCTGCTGTTGGACGAATTCCTCCTGTGGATCGCTGTGTGCATGGACAGCGTGGACTCAACAAACTGCAGCTTGGAGGTCTCCATCAAATGTATTTCACCAGCATCCGGCAGCATGGCTGCTGTCAAGGAGAGCCATGATAAAGGATTAAGAGTCGATATCAGTTTCTAATGGCTACGGTAAAGAAAAACAGATTACTGGGCAATAAAGATTTTTTTGATGCGCCAAACAGGCCATTATAAACTAATCTAAAGGTACTGAAACATACTGCATTTTTGCCCTTATTGGATAGTGACAATGAAGAATGCAGACAGGAAATGGGCAGAAAGAGAGGTATGACATGCAACAAAGGTCAACAGCTGGAACTGAACATGCAGCTTGCACGGTAACCCTTTGGCTACCGAGCCACTCCCTGTTATCATAGTAAGTATAATTATGTAATAATAATTATATAATTATGTGCATAATTTCACAGTTGTTATTGTGATCACTGCTATCAGACAGGCACAGTACTGGCTGAGTAAATGCCACTGCTCAAGAGTAAAATTTCATTTCTATTCAATATGTCATATGTGTCATATGTATTAGTATTAACTGCTAATGCAGAAATTAAATGGTTGAACTGTATTTAGCTCAAATTATTTGAATTATATACAATTAATCTGTGCTGTTCAATCCAATATTAAGTTAAAAGCCACCAAAAAGCTGTATCAAGCTATTAATTTGAGGCTACAGAAAAGTCTGCACAGAGACATTCAATGCACATGCATCATTGGTACTTGTAACAGCAAATGTGTGCCAAAGTTGGAAAATGTGTGTCAGCGTATGTACTGGTGAGCAGCTATAATTGGAATAAATGCGGCCACCGTGTGGTGATTTGGAAAACTCTCGTGTTTTCTTGCGTGCTGTGGAGAGGTGTGGGGCTGTGTTTTCTGTGTTTCCTTTTTTGGCAGTGGCTGGGCGTGATTCTCCAGGTGGCTGGGAGCTGGCTCCAACACAGCTGGGACTCATCACAATCAAACACAGGATAAAGACTGTGGACTGCTGAAGACTTGTTGCCAGATTGTTTCCGCTGCCTAGTGTGAGTTCTCCTGCACCAATCATGCTGCCCAGCCTCTTAACCTTCATCTGCCTCCGGCCTCAAGCCCTCAGCCATCACCACCATGTTTCACCTGTGCCTCCACCAAAACGTGCCCTCAACGCAGGTACTCACACCACCTGAGCTCTGTGGCTCCAGCGTGTCTCTGAACTGCTCTCCACCTCAGTACCTCGTGCCTCACCTGCTGTTCTCAGGACTTCCCAGCAATGGGTTACCTGTGTACCTGGAGTCTCCACTCATTGTGCATTTAATAAATTTCTATTTTACCCTTGCATCTGTATTTTTGCATCTGATTTTCACATGTCCTTGGCATATTATGCTTACAGATTTTAGGTTGAAAATTCACATTGTGATGTAATGATTAGCTGTATTAAAACCTTGCCCTAGATTGCCCTACACTATTCTCTACCTTTCTGAAGCTTTGAAGTTGTATTACATGATATCAGACCACAGCCTGGCTAATAATTGTGCCATGAGATACTGACTGCACAATGAATTACATGAGGCGCTCCGCAGGAGGAGACCTCTGTGCATGTATGCCTTTGTAATGCTAATGGAACTACATTTGACAGTATTGTAGAAGCCAAATGTATGGATCAGGACCTCACTGCAGCCATCAGCACTCGCCTTCACGTGTCAGACAATAGCTTTGTGTCTTATATATTTGTGATGGTGGCCATATCTTGAAAGACATTCCCACCCGAGTACTCAGTTGTCATTGCTACATTATTACATGAGTACTCAGTGTTCATGGGTTGGACCACCCATCTTCAAACTCTGCCTTCATTTTGATCTTAGCTACAGACCTATGATGTTTGTCTGACAGACAGACAGACAGACAGACAGACAGACAGACAGACAGACAGACAGACAGACAGACAGACAGACAGACAGACAAACTCCTGGCAAAGTATTCAAAACTGCTTCTCCCACTACAATAAGTGTCTCCAGGACCACCCTTTGCTATGCTAGGTGCTAGGTGAAAACAATACCAGCTCCACTGTGGCAGCTGCTAAAAATTCTGAATGCCGTTGCTACAGTTTGAAGAATAATGCAAATGTAACTAAAAGCAAACAGCATGCTAACAGTGGCTACATTTACATGCACACAGAAGTACCTGACTTGTTGGTTTAACACAGGAAACACCAGATTAAACTATCAAAGCTCAGCCTCTGACACAGTTAAGATGCCTGGCACAGAGCGATACTAAATGTAAATCTTGTGCTTTTGGATTTTGCCATCTGTGCAAACTCTTTGACTCTGACAGTGCTGTGTTTACATTTCATATCAACAAAAAACAAAGCAGTACTAGCTTTTGTTCTTTGCACTGCATAAGGATATAATTTCTTTCACCTGTATCAGAATTAATGTCAGTGAAATAATGAGGAAGCTTCACTTTTTAAAGCTTTTGCTTGTGAACTATTTCTTTCTATAGAGGGGAAACATTCAGCCCAGAGCGCCATCGCGGGAGAACAATAATAATCAATAAATTAGTGATGAATTAATGTCTATTTTCTGTACACACTGCTCATAAGGACGCCAAATCTATAGATGTGATTTCAGGCCTGTTTGTGTTTTTCTGTCAGGCTGAGAGCTGCAATGAAATAAGGTTCATTAAATGAATAAACTAGAAAAAAAAATAAAAAATACTGACTGAAAAATGAAAAAAAGCATATCCAAACACATGCTGTTGGTGGAGGCTCGGGAATCATAAATGGTCTGGTTGGAGCCACCCTGAATCTTCTAAAGCAGGAGTTTTTCCTATCAAAGGCCATTTCAATTTTTATAATTTCCTTCAAGGGCCATGCTAAATTATTTAACACATGTATCACACTAAGCTCTAACGTGATGGCTTGAAGTGCTTCTCTTTGGCGAGGCGTCAGATGGTAGTGATGATGATGATGCTACTCACAGCTGGTTTTCAGTCATTCAGTCTTTAGCTGAATTGAGTCTTTGCAAGAGTCAGTTTTGAAAAGAGCTGTTCTCAGTAGTAGTCTGACACAAGCAGAGATGCAAACTTCAGTGCAAGTCTCCTCAGTGTAGGAAAATCCTCAGGATGTACATACAGTTTATGGAACTGGAACAGAGGGAGGTTGTTGTATGTAGCTTTCAGCACGTTGTTGCTTTGCAGCTCAATGGTTTCATGTTGTAAGTTGTCAGGCATATCAGCTGGTTCCACATTAAATGTTCAGTATGTTCAGTTCCTTTTGTTTCCGTTTCATGTCCTGAAACCTCTCACCAAATGCCTGAAGGAGTTTTCACACTCTGCAGCATATTCAGATGTCATAGCAGCTTTTGTTCTTCCAGAGTAGGAAAATGCAGTGTTTCGTCTTTCCAGTTGCATTTGCCAGAGCTTTTTAATTTCACCCCCAATGATTTCACATTTAACAGCATAGAGCTGAGAAGCTGGCTGGAGCTTGAGGTTCATCTCTGAGAGGTTTTTGGTAACGTCCACCATGAAGGCCAAATCACAAAGACACTTGCTAGTACTGAGTTTCCACATCAGGTTTTGACACTTTGGAAAAATCTCACTTTGTCTTGTCAAAGCTGCTGTTTGGGCATCCAAACTCTGCTGAAGAGTGTTAACTTTATCCAAGCACATTTGTCCTTGCAACTCATCCACTAGCATGTTTCAAGCTGTCATAATGCTCCAGATTAGCCTTGTCATCACTGCATATATCCCCATAACCTAATGTAGGCACACTGGCCTATGTCACAGAAAAGAAGTCATTGCTGCCAAGAGAATTGTTTAATATTTCTGAGTCCCTTCTTTTGCATATGTGAAATGCCTCGTTGGTTGGCTCAAACAGACTTGGGACTGTATGTAGGCCAGAGGCCAGAGGTTCCCCACACCTGCTCTAAAGTTTGCACATATGTGGTTCTGTGTATCCACAGACACTGTGGGTTCTGACATAGCAAACCATATTTCTCTCATGCTCGCCCACAAGCCCACCTAAAGCTTGGTTAGGGGGTGGGGATACTCTTAACAAGGTTTGCACACTTATCACACCTCTTTCCTGGTGTACAAACCATTTCTCATTTCTTGTTGACAGCACTTAATCACATTGGATGCACAGCTGATACTTTCTTTGATTTAGCCGTCCATCGCTGTTACTTGTGATCCAGACTGAATGGCACTATCAGCTATCTTCTGAACAGCACTGGCAGGTAAAGGATTTTTTTTTTTTTCATTTCTGCATGCACATTCTTTTATATGACATATCCAACATGTCTATTTCTGATGAATCTGCAGCCTGTAAAAATGCAAACACACAGCCCTGTAGATACTATTGTGTCAGATACACAGTATCCATTACATTGGATAATGAGCTCAAGCTTTACAATTTATCCTACAAAGGACTTTCAAGAGAGAGACTATTTTCAGTTCTGCTTCCTGTGTTTGGATAATCTTAAGCATTTGAATTCATATGACTTGCAGTCTCAGGGAATTTCCACTATTTTATGCTTGTTTTGCTTGTAGTCCATGGGTGAGGACATTTATTCTAATTCCACAGTGACATATTTATGTTCAACATTCCTTCATAGAAAAACAAAATGCATCAATGGCATCATGGTCATCAGTCAGTGTTACAACAGACAACTACCTCTTTCACAATGAAATAGCATTTGACAAACAGTAACAGCACTGAGAGAGCTATCTGTCATGATCACACAAAATAGCTCATTCACAAAGCTCAATCTGGACTGTTCTTGAAGTCTTGAAACTGTGCAGAAACAGCAGTACAGTACAGTCATCAAGTTGCAGACTAAAGGTAAGCTGCTTAAAGCTGCGTGATTACCCGAGTGTGTATCATATATTTCATTGGACTATTAGAGATACTTTTATCCAGAATTATTTTCTCTACTGAAGATACGTTTAGCTGGCAAGGACAACTGTTCAACACTGACGTGTGCTGAAAATCTTCCTCTGCTGTAACAATATCAGCTCCGTGCGTCATTTAATCACTCAACATTCTCACAATTGAAGAGACAGACTGGTTCATTCTGAATCAAGTAAACCACCCACCCTGTCTACGGGTTGCTGAATCAACCTGCAGGTTTCTTCTGCTGTTGCTACTGGGCACAATATTCTCTTTCTTCATACACCAAATACCTAAAATATGCACCCATGTACTATTGAAAGTACATGGGTGTTAAAAGTAAACTCCTTCATGAGGTGACCATTACACATGTTGTGTCTGTGCTGAAATGTATGTAAATGTAATCTGACTACAAAACACAAAATGCACACAATCCGTGAACTATGTTGTTGGAAAACATAATGTGCAGGTTCACTATTGCTGTGCATCAAATCTGCAAGCAAACACAGTGTACCTTATGACTTCTTACCATAGAAGCTAATGTAAATGTAATATATAATATATACCATATAACATTATGTATTTTTATACTTTTCTAAGTTTTATAGACTAAGTAAGAATGTATAAGGGAATTGTGCTCTAAATAAGGTTTTGGATACTTGATTTTTTAGTGAACTGACAATGAACCAGTATGTGCACCTGCAACTTTAAGTGAGAAATTGAATTTTCCCTTTTTCGTTTTCCCTTTTTAATCACATGCTTCTGGCTGAAGCTGAGTGAGAAACCGTGTCAACTACAGCAGCTGCCAACAACGTCAGCATTTGAAGCCTCAGCAGCCTCATTTCATCATCAGCTGCCAAAAGAAAGAACAGGTGTGTTGCAACAAGCCACGGTCAAACTTAGTTTCAGTTTTCAGTTTGGGGAAACACCATCACAAAACAAGTATTCGCTTTTATTCACACATGATAACCACCCTCACAGCTGCATCAGTTGTGCGTGTAGCAAACAGCAAAACAGCAACAGCAAAAGGTTCCCGGTGCAGCGGGCAACCTCAGTCTCATAGCGTCTGCAGCAGCAGATTTGCACTTAACCTTAACTTTGAGAAAACCACAACCTGAAAGGGGAAGTATGAAAAGTTGTCAGTTTAACCTTTACAGTCTGTGCACACACAAGCATTTCACCGTCAAGTTTGAAAATATTTCTGCTGGTTAAGTACCTGATGATGAGGGAGAGTTGAAACAGGTGAGGCGGTGGGCCGGGAAGATCAGGTGACTGGGACCGGAGGCCAAGAGGTTATTGCAGGGCAGGTGTGGCTGGATGTGGGATGATGAAAAAGTTAGAGGGCGTCTGGTTGACAGGATGAAAATGACAATGAATGTATTTTAGGAAATGGGAATGTGGCTGGAGGGAGGGACAGAGAGGCAGCTCGTGACAAGAACATACAAATTCCAGAGCACTGACTTAAGCAGACAATGCAGAACAAACATTAACATTTCAATTTAGAATGTTTAGCAAATTTACTTCATCTGTGCCTCTCTCACCTCCTTCACTAAACACCATGATTATATCTGAAAAGTCTAACTTAAAGGGCAGGAGGGTCCAATAATATCTCTGAATTCCCTCATATTTGCACATTTTTCATATTATTTCTTCTCTTGTTGAATACTGATTGTATGATCATTGATGATTACTTTGGGTTAATACCAACATGGGTTAGAGTTAAAAAATGTTGTGTATAAAGAACTTTTTGTAACACTGCCATCATTATTATAACTTATGACTATTATAACTTAACTTGTACATCCCTGACATGATTTTTTTTGCTGTTTGACCTTTAGTGATTTTATTGATGAATCTGGTCATTATTGAACTGTTTTGCTGATATTATGATGTCACCCAGTCACCCTGCATCTGTTCTTTCGAACCCGGGACCTTCTAGCTGTGAGGCAACAGTGTTACCACCGTCCACTGTGCCACCAAATGTGTAATGTTCTGTTCTTTCTCACACAGCACTATGAACTTTACAGACTATGATCCATTAATGTCGGAGATGTACGACTACGATTATAATTCCACCTGTGATGAGGATGAAGGTCCAGATTTGTCCAACTTAGCCATTGTCCTGCCGGTTCTTTACTACACACTGTTTTGTCTCGGCCTGCTCGGTATGTTCCAAAAGGCCCCACTCTTAACAAGAAAAGAAATATGAATCACTGCATTCAGCAGAAACTGATGCATTCAAAAGTTAGATATGCACCACAGTTCTGTTTTTGTCTCCAGAAATAACAAGAAACCTGAAATAATTGATTTTATTATTATTGTTGTTTCACAGGAAACACCACAGTTCTCTGGGTTCTTCTCCGGCACATAAAGCTGAAGACGATGACGGACGTATGCCTCCTCAACCTGGCATTGTCTGACCTCATCCTGGCTGTATCCCTGCCCCTCTGGGCCTACAATTCCCAGAACATTGCACTATGCAAACTGATGACCGGAGTCTATCAGGTGGGGCTCAAATCATCTTTAGTGCTGAGAACACGGAGCAATGACAAATGATTTGTTTAGAAAGCAGAATTCATAAAGCGGTGCAAAACAGTAATTAGTGATTAGAAATGACTTCTTCCTGCAGTTACTCTATGAGTTTTTATGAGTGCCAGTGTTGTCAAGGTATGAAAAGTTATGATCAGGCTGCTGAATTCACTTCCTGACAAACACTGCATCTGAAATGTCAGTGCATAAATGGAAGCTGGAGTGTGTGAGTAGGTGTTTCTTGTTAGTCTTTAAAGTGTTGCTGCCAACAGTCTGGATTTTTTTCGAAATTAGTCCAAAATTAAATTAATATAACTACAGTGTTCGTAGATTCCACTGTAAACACAAGTTATGTGTATATTGGGTGATGTGTGAAGCAGCTGCTGTGTAATGTCAGCTGTGTGAAGAACATCATCGAGGCCATAAAGCCTGACAAATGTCAACTTATGTCACATCCTGGTCTGACGTTGCTTCCCCCTCTGCTCCTCTGAACAGTTGGGTTTCTACAGTGGAACGCTGTTTGTGACCCTGATGAGTGTGGACCGCTACCTGGCCATCGTCCACGCTGTTGCAGGCTTTGAAGCCCGGACGCTTGGCTATGGAATCACAGCCAGCATCACTATCTGGGTTATAGCTGTCATCGTGGCGATCCCTCAGGTGGTATTTGCCTCCTTGGAGAAAGATCCAGATGATAACAGCACCCAGTGCCAGCCACTGTATCCAGAGGACAGGCAGCTGTTTTGGAAGATGCTGCGAAACTTCAGTGAGAACACTGTGGGCCTTTTCGTGTGCCTCCCCATCATGATTTTCTGCTACGTGAAAATCCTGGTTGTACTGTCCAAGTGCAGGAACTCCAAAAAGGGCAGAGCTATGAAGCTGATATTCACCATTGTGTGTGTGTTTGTGGTGTGCTGGGTCCCCTACAACGTCACGGTTTTCCTTCAGACACTGCAGCTGTTTGAAATCCTGAACACCTGCGAGGCTTCAAAAAACATCAACTCTGCCATGAGCTTTGCTGAGATCATCGCACTGTGTCACTGCTGCGTAAATCCAGTCATCTATGCGTTTGTAGGGGAGAAGTTTAGAAAGTCACTGGGCAATGTGCTCACTAAGTACCTCTGCTGGAGTCACCAGAACAGATGGACTTTCAGCCAGAGAGACACCACAGAGAAAGAGACGTCCAACACACCCGTAAGATCAGATTATTAGAATGAAGATCACACCTTGCTAATGTTCAGCTGCGGTCTCGTGGTGAGATGTTCTGAAACCACTGAGGGGAGGGTTGAAATGCACAGACAGAGGACAACAAGACAACATAAAGACTGCAACAGCAACCAAATGAGCTTTGAAAGACAGTGTGCAGGCCATGCAGAGCAACAGGAAACATTAGTACAATAATACAGCAAGAATATCCGCTATTCAGTACATGAAGCCATGCAAGCAACATAGAGCCAAGCCATACTGAAGATAACCCTTTTTTACACATACAGACATGCAGAGCAGCAGTAACACATACACACGACTTATTATGATGATCTTGATAAAATGTTAAAAGAGGCAGTTACAAGTTAGTAAAATGGTAACATCATGTACTGAACACATATGTCATACAGCACAGACAGATAAGACACAACTATAGAAGGTCACACCAAATTGTTGTTAAATGTAAAAGTAAATATGCCATACATACCTGATCCATGTAAAGCTGACCATCGGGCAAAGGACATTGATCAAGTTAGCAGCAAATTAGTCAGTAACAACAACAGCAATGATAAAATTAGCAATGTCCATCCATCCATTTTCTATGCCGCTTATCCCTTTCGGGGTCGCGGGGGGCCGAAGCCTATCTCGGCTGTCAACGGGCAAGAGGCGGGATACACCCTGGACCAGTTGCCAGCCGATCGCAGATACACACACCATTCACACTCACACCCACACCTAGGGGCAATTTAGAGTCACCAATCAACCTAATGAGCATGTTGGTCTGTGGGAGGAAGCCGGAGTACCCGGAGAGAACCCACGCATGCACAGGAAGAACATGAAAACTTAACACAGAAAGGCCCGACCCGGGAATCAAACCTGCGACCTTCTTGCTGTGAGGCACGCGCACTACCTGCTGCGCCACCGTGCAGCAAATTAGCATGTGTTTTATTTTATTTAGTAGATGTTCACATCAAGCTTCTCAAAAGCCAGTCCCAAAGGCTTTATGTGAAGGTGTGATACTTGGCACGGTTTCGTATTTCAGTGCAGTGCTCAACAATTGAGAAGCTCCTTACAGAAAAGCATGATTGGCAGAGGGAGCTAGACCTGTGAGGGATTACACAGTTTACTCTCAGAGCAGATCCTGTAGATCTGTTGTTTGAATTTTTCTGCTTAATAAAAGCACTGACGGGAGGAGGAGCGTTGCCATTTAGGATATTAAACATCAGGCAGGCGTCAGTGTATTTCATTAGATTTTCCCATCTAAAGTTGTCGTATTTGCCAAGAATGTTGCTGCGGTTTTCTCTCACTTCGAGAGCCAGCTTGTACACAGAGAGAATGGGCTTAGAGTAAACCTTTCACTTCAGTCTAGCATGTCTGCTATGTTAAAAGGGGGATGATCATCACATTCATCTGCTGTAATTGTGCAATTTCTTATATACATAAAATTAAAAGTTAAAATAGATAAAATTAAACTTTTCATTTGTTTTTTGAGGGATAAGCGGGACTCAAGCAGAGGGGATATTTTATTATTTGGATGAGTTTCACCCTGTTGTTCTTGGCATTGTTTTTGACAAGAAGTGTGCAGAGCAGAATCCCTGTGTCACTCAGATATGAATGATTCAAATATTTGCTATTGCTAACACTATTACAGCCCACCTATGCACTGAGCTATAGATAACAGGGATTGTTTGTGTCTGTCACATTCAACAAGAGCACTGGTGGCAAAGGATAGACTTCTGTCCTTCCCTTTATTATGGGACACCCTCCTTAACATGAGTCACTATATGCAAAGCAGGGGATGATTTAGAACTACAGCATAGCAGCTTACTAACACTTGTTGTGAATAACATTAATAATTCTTCCATTTGAGCCCAATCTATTTAACATGAATTTGACTGAATTACTTTGGGAAACCAAAGCCATTTTATTGTCTTTATTGCTTCCTTGTTCATACCACATTCTGCTCTAAGCTATTACATCCAATTTCCACCCTGATGATTATTATGTAGTTGATAGTAATAGAATAATGGTGGAAGAATAGGGGAGTGCAGAGGTAATTAGGAAGCAGTGGGTCATCTTGTTTGCCCAGAGGAGGATGCAGAGGGAATTACCTGGTCCACAGACAGAGGAGACAGGAGGAGGGAAGAACAAAGAGAGAATATGGTATAAATGTGGTGGAGATGAAAGAAGGGAAGAAATAGAGAGAGGAACAGAGAGCGAGGTTTGAGAACTGAAGTAGGATGGAGACTGAAAAAGAAAGAGTAAGGCGACAAGAGAGAGGAAAGAGAAAAATGAGACTTGTTTCATTTTGAAATGATGGAATGTGTTCCCGCCCCAGAGCTCTGTTCAATAAGCCGCCTTCTGTTGTCGAGCTCTGGAGGAGACAGGGAGGGAGGAGAAGGGAAAGGAGGAAGAAAGAGAGCAAAATGGCCATGCGTATGAGTGTGTCTGCGCACGTGTGCGTGTGTGTGCAGGGAGTGTGTGTATCCAAACCATAATTCCACAAAGAGCATTAGTCCGCCTACTCTGCTGCCTTAAACGCTGTTCACTCATTCCACTGCATGACTAATTATGATCAAAGGAAGATTAACACACGGATCTCGACAGTCATATACAGGAAAAAGCCTTATATGCAGATGATATCCTGTTATACAAGTTTCTGTTTGTGTGTTTAATCAATTAATAAACAAATTTGTGTCCAAAAACACTTCAAAGACTGATGTTCATATCAACTTTCTAGACAAAGGTTTGAAAGAATTTTGGTTTATTTGCAAAAGGACCAGCAATTAAAGGACCAGTTCACCATATTTTGCAAGTAGTTTTGGTTTTATGTGCCAGTGTTTTGAGATATTTCTGTGCCTCCACTCCAGTACAGTGAAGGTGAATTTCATTTAATTTGTTGTACCCAAAGCATTGAAGAAATTTCAAAAGCAAACTCAGCAGCAACTTGCTTTTCCACAAACCAGAGTAAACCCATACTTCACACTAATTCACAACACAATGTGTTTACAGGGGGAAAATGACAAATTAAGTCCACTCAAAAATACTCAGTGTGCTCACCAAAAGGAACAAACAAAGGGAATCAGGGAGCTTCAAAGAGCTGGAAAATATTTAAACTAATTGTTAATGGAGGTGAAAATTACAAAAAAACAAAGCATGAGTTTAACAGTGTTTTAAGTCACAGTTAGACTGACTTCTTGTGGCATAAAAATTGTATGAATAATTGATTACGCAAACTACCAACAACTCATGAACATCTGAACCTTGAAGAGACCCCAACTATAAACTGCAGCTGAAAACCAATTTTGTCAGAAGTAAAGAGTGTATTGGGCTGTGTGGTAGACCTCACCATCAGCTCAACATCAGCACCATCACCAAGGACACTTACATCTGCTCAAAGGTAACATTACAATGTAATGTTGCATAACGATGTCTTCACAGATACATTACAGTGCGCAGTCACTGCGTAATGTCAGCAAAATGTTAGCTAACTAGCTCATTAACATAAAGCTACATTAAGTGGAGTTAGCCTGATGTCGTCCTTGCTGTCTATATTGCTAAATGGAGCAGCACTGCTCTGTCTCTTTTGACAGACTCTCCCAAACTGACAACAGTAAGGTATCATTATTCCATTCTATCATAACCAGCTAACCAGTAAAGGCAGATCTGAATGTACATTTTGTGCATGCTGGTTCACTGCCTCTCTGTCATGGCCTGGACACATGAATAGAACAAAGCCATCATTAATTTAGTGGTAGTAACACCTGTGCTTTTTCTCCTGTGACAAGTCAAAATTTCTGCTTTGAACAAGGTCATTTAGTTAGGAATTCTGTCTGTATTTCCTCTCGGGAATTAGCGGTTGCATTGTAAAGTAATGCACATTTTTGGGTGTGTGGAGTGATAGACACTCCTGCCAGTGGTCTCACACTGTTCCACTGTTCCTCTCTCAGTAAGAAACAGACCTTGATTTAAGGTTCTGGACTGCCACTCCTGCATTATGTATTGTAACATTTAAGTAATCAGAAATGCACCGGCTATAAATGGCAACTCGAGCTGCTGGATCCACCACCATTTCAACCCTTCACTGAGGTCACAGCTTGGCTCTGCAGGCCATCATACTTCGCTCTAACTGCACCATTTGCTCCCTTGGCCCAGTACCTACACCTCTCTTTGAATCCTGTCCTCCCATCTTATCTCAGTTCATCTCCACATGCATCAACAAATCGTTACAGACAGGAGAGGTGCTCCCCGCCTTTAAAATAGCAGCTAGGAGTTCAATCCTGGGGAAATCTAACCTCAATCAAGGCTCTTGCTCAAACTACACAGAGCCATCCACAACCTGCTGTTTCCCACCAAAATGGTACAGCACACTGTGCCAGTCACAGCTGTACAAAAACGAACTTGATAAAACGCTTTTAGTTGCTATCGGTTGCCTGAATGGCTCTGCATGAAGATTTCTTATGACTGACTAATGGCAGCAGGCTTAGCTTCAAGTCTCTTTCTTATTTCATTACAGAGCACCATAATATTCTCCATCAATGTGTCCTGAAATGGTTTTCACTTTTCTCCAGCATGCACTGATATTTAGCTATTATTTGTGGCAATATGCATGGGCGAATGTGTAGTGTGGGACTTGAGAGGCTGTAGCTATGAACGTTAAGGTGTAAGTGTTTCTATGGGACGCGTTTCCTCTCACTTCAGATTTATTGTTCCATGGGCGCATACAGAGCTTTCTACAAATACAAATTCCTTTGTACACATACCCACATGTTTTTCCACAGATACGGATTTTATTGTACAAGTGCAAAGGGATTTTACAAATAAAATACATTCATAACTGACAGGATTTACTGGTTGAATTAGTTCAAGAGGAGATGGAGAATAAAAATGAAAAAGGAATACACAGTTCCATGTGATCCGCAGAGGTGTTATGAGACAGTCATATAGAGCACCTCTGTCTAGCTATGCACAGTAACTGATTTACTGCCTCAGTCCAAAAAATACAACACATATATTGTACAATATATAACAAACAAACAAACAAACAAACAAACAAAAAAAACTGTTCTCCTGTTTACCTGACAAGCTTGTCAATATCCAACCTTAGAAATATCACTTTGTACTCCTTCAAACTATTGTTGACTCTGGATGCGCAGTGTACACATTATACTGAGAGACAACACCACTTCCAAAATATGTGTGGACTTTCAGCTTCGTGACTGCATTATAAATATCTGTTAGTCACCGGTGTGCTTGGCTACGATGTGGCAAACACAAGCAATATGAGGAGAAATGCATTCTGATGTTTCTTTTAGTGTGTTGTCTTACTTTTTCGTAAAATAATTTATCACTCCCATTTGACTCTGACAGTCACGATTTATTCTTTCATTTGTTGACATTTCTGCAATGTCTTGTTTGGAGGAATGATGGGGGTGTTTCATTTTCTTTGTTAAACAATATTTATTCACAGCGATGGCACAACGAAGAGGAAATTCAAAAGGGAGCAAAAAGGAATCGGGGTATTGTTATTCAGGCGGATGCAGATGCTCAACAGTAAAGAGCAAAACTAAATAGAGTCATGATGCAAAGTAACAACAGCAGTCAGCAAAACACAGTAAATACAGGAAGGCATAAAAAATGAAAAGGCACAAAACAGACACTACCTCTTACTTTTACTGTGAGATTTGAGAGGGGATCTTGGAGGACGCACAAGAAGAGCTTAAAGCACAAAAACATGGCAGCCAAGAGCGATCATAAACAGAAGATAAGCTCAATTAGGACAACAATGGGAAGGTTGTGATGGCTGGGGCACACATCCAGAGTGGTGGTGTGAGCTGGAATTTTCCTAAAACTGCTATGGGGATGAATTTTGCAAGTTCTGGAGAATTTTTATTGATTTTGTTTACACGCACTGGGCATCACAGGGCAGAATACAAACAAATTCAGCAAATTCATCTGTGAAACCTACTCTGTGTATGCTGCATCGTGCTTTCACTTTCCCAATAGGGCACGAATAATCAGTTCACAATCGCTTTCTCTCAAACTCACATCACTAAATGCTCCCCTCAGTTTCTTTTCATCTAAATTTTGCAGGTTGAGTCTTCCAGGAGCCTTGTTTTCAATTACTGTATTTCTCTATTTAACTGTCAAATCAATCTCATTCTATGTGTGCTCTCATACAGCTTATACAATTGTATACAATGCTAGTTTTCGAAGTCTTTCCCAATTTGTTCCTGCAAGTAAAACAGCTGTTCGTTTGCTGTTTCTGACACCATTAACTTTTCCTACGCTTCCCCTCTTTCCAGTGGCGCTGCAAAGTTTCCACTCTTGACTCTATGACACAGACAAAAATGAAATCCAAATCAAATATATCACGCAGCTCCACACAGATATTTATTCATCAAACATAACAAGTAATTGGTTTTGTAAAGGGCAATCACAGCGGGAGTGTTGGGATCAGGTCTTGATTGCTGCAATTTGGTATTTAGGCAAAGGCAAAAGGAAAATGCACACATTTAAGAGTACCTGGTTAAATTACATTAAAATGGAATTCAATCACACTCCACAATCAATGTGCACTCTCTCAACACAACCAAAAACAATCCCAGCTGCATACCTGTTACACCTTTGATTGATTGTGATTGTGATTCTGTGCAGTGAGCTTAATCTTAGATTCAGGAGGGCCATAGTAATGCCCTTAAACAAAAGGTAATTTTACAAGTTTCCCATCTGGGGGGAAGAGTGATAAAGTGTGTCTTCCACTGCAGGCTGAGAACTTGTCTGCACATCACCTTCCTCCCTGAATCATATCCTCTCTCCTCTGCTGACTCTAATTGCTCTCTCAAAATATCCCCTCTGTCTCTCTCTCTGGCACTTATTCTATTTCTTTTCCTACCACTTCAAGCCAACGGGATCATTTTATGGTCCCACGGGTTTATAAGAACCAAAAAGGCAGAACTTTTGCCCTCGTTAAGCTTGTTGTTATGAAGATCTCTGAACTGAGTGTAAGTCACCCATGGTAAAAAAAAATATCATCTAAATACTAACTGCAAAATGCAAATGTGAGGTTTTCTTATTCCAAATAATGTCTTTGAGTTGCAGTTTCTCATGTTATAAACAGATAAACAGGACACAAACAGGTGTTTATATTCAAAGCCATACGGGGAGAACAGGGTAGATGGATCTGCCTTTCACATTTAATGGTACGCTTGTACAGCAAAATAAAAATGCAAACACCTCAGACAGTAATTGCTGTGTATAATTATGGTTTCTGGGCATCCATGGAAGTAACACAAACCATGAATTTAGAGCAGTTTTAAAAATATGACACATTTTTTGGCACTTGCCCCAGGATAGGGGCAAGTATGAGGCAGCATATCCTATGGAGGTATGATATAAGACTCTCCCATACTGCAAAAAAAAAAAATAGATGCAGGTTGTAGAGCGTCAGATCATTAATTATTTATCTATTTTATTTTTTGTCTCTTTTGGCCATTTCACCAGAACATGTTAAGCTGCCACCTGTTGGATTTCAGGCACAGATGATTTGTATCTGCAGAATGTCCCAGTTTTAGGTTCTAAATGTGTCTAACTTACACCAACTTAATCTGCTGGAAAACAAGTAAAAGAGGCAGATCATTGGTTTATGTGTGTATCTGATACTAGATCAGGGAGACCGATCCCTCACCTCTGATCAAATCATTGCTCTGCAACATCTCAGAATCCCACTTGAGCAAACGTTTGCTATTTTAAGCTCATTTTAATTAGAATATAAATGTGATTACATAACAGTAGAAACTGCTTCACACAGTGAGTCAGCTCCAGAATTAGTTAATTAAGTCATGTTGTATATAACACTGGAGTCCCACAGGTATCTAATTCCATTTCAGTGCCTCATTGTGATATAATTACCAAACATCTGACACAGCAAAAATAAAACGTTCTGACCCAGAGTCACCTGCCTCTTTTACCTCGTTCTCTATGTGCTCTCCTCTATCCGACATAGAGGAAATGAATCACATTTGTGATCACATCAACGTCTTTGTGTAGACAGAAGTGTGAGTCATCTAATCCACTAACTGAACCGACTCATTTTCAGCTATGTTCTGGACAAAATGGGTTTCATTTTCTCTTGAATAACACATCGGTTCCTTTCTTCCCGTAGACTACAGCCTGACTGTTGGTATTATTTCATTACTTATTTTTTTCTGTATCCACCTCTTCAAACATGAAAAATGAAATATAAGTTGTAAGATGTCCATGCATTCGTTGTTAGAAGACGCATTTTGTCCTGCAAATAAATCTGTTGTGCCCTGCAGTAAGAGGATTCAAAGTCATACTGCTGATAGAAAAAAAATCCTTGCCCCACATCTTGCACAGACTGTAAAATCATTATTCTGTTCTTCCGACCTTTTATCATAAAAATCCTAACTTGCCTGACTGCCATATGAACCTGCTTTTTGACCATGTCATTTCATGGTACATAAATCTGCTACCCATGGATATGAACACTTAATTTCATCTAACGAACAAACCTGTGAAGCTGAGTTATTAATGTTCAAAATAAACTGATGCTATATAACAGCATGTTTCTTGCTTAAGGCAAAGAAACATATTTATGGTCTATTTTAATTGAGCTATTGATTATTTTTTGTTTGTTTGTTTTTAGATGTTTTTCCTGCTTGAGAATGCACAGCAAAGTAACAGAGAAGATATGTGAGACAAAGTGAATGATAGGTGAGGAATGGAATGAGTTCAAGAGCATTATGGTGATAATGCAAAGCTGCAGCACCACCAGGATGCTCTTGAACCATCACTTAAGACAGGGAATGCTTGGAGCCTGAGCCTCAGGTTAAGTTTGATGTACAGGGAATGTAGCTAGCTGCTCTGACAGACGTGCATTTCACCTTGGGAGCAACACTGGTGTTACAGGACTTACTAAGCTGCTTAGTAGAATACATGTTTTGCCTCAGCCTTGCACCATGCTCTGCAAAAAGTAATGCTAGCTCTAAAAAATAAAACCAATAATCTGCCTCTGTTTACACATGAATCCACCGTGCTCAAGCACATCATGTACAACAGAGGGAACTTGTTTTTTGTTGCTTGGCAGTGAGATACTGACAGCATGTTAAAATAATGTTGCTGTTTCAGTCGCGTTGAAAGAAGTAATGTAATGTAGTTGTTGTGCTGAAGAAAAAACAGAATGATGTATTTTCTCCTTGGCTGGGATGTCTGGGATGGCTGAATTTGGTGATATGGGTAACAAGGAGCAAAGGCATTCAAAAACTCTTACAGTGTTGCCTACAGTTGAGTCAGAAATTGCCCATCTTCACTGCCTCAAAAGGTTGTGTGTAGCACTGCCTTAAATTTGCTATTAAAGCATAGCAACACTTTAGTCAGTGTAGGTAAGTCTGGCATTTCACAGTGTGATTAGCCTTAGCTGTCATGAATACCAGATTATATTGTGGACTGTCAGAAAACCTCTCACTCAATAACCCCAGCACATTTTTAATACCACCAGCACATTCACAAGTCTCCCCTCCACACTTCAATCAAATACAACATTTTTCCTCTCAAAAAAAGGTGTTCTACTCATTTTTTCCTTCTGTGGAGTGAATCAAAAAGCTAGCGTTTGCTTATTCTCTCCTCCTCTCTCTCAATCAGCAAATTTTCCCTTTGATCTTTTATTCATATGATTAAGTCTGTGTATCACCAGACTGTTCATTCTACATTTCAATATATGATGAGACCATCTTTGAAGTTGGGTATGCTGCAGTGGAGTCACTTTGGCGAACAGGGCTTTTTTTCCCCCCTTTTTTTCCTGTTTGTAGTTTCACCAATTATTGTTGGAATGGAAGCACTTTCCATCTTGCTAATTATCCCATTTAAATAGTTTGACCTTAAAAACACAAACTGTGTTGTTTGTGGAACCTGTAGTGAAATATTTTCTATCTTAACTGAATTTAACTAAATAAATAAATAAAACTTCCAAGCTTCCCTGTCCATATGTGGGCTGCGGTTTGTGTCACCCAAAAGATTTTAATGTTTAGTTAGATTCACTATTCATTACATTTTCCTCGTTGCTTTGGCTTCTCTGCTCCTCGTTTCTATTTTTTCGCCCACTTATTATTATGCTTTACCCTTGTTCCTCTCCTCTGTCTCTCTTGCTCTTTTTTCCAGTGCCAACAACCTCAATTCATCCTCACTCTGCCCTCCTTTTGCCTGTTTGTCCTTCCCTGTCTTTCCCTCACTCCCTTCAACTCACATCTGTTTCTATCTCTCGCCTTTATGTTTGCCACCATCTCTCAATCAATACCTTTAACCTTTGTTTTCTTCAACTCCTAGTTATCCCTCCCCCTTGCCCTCCTTCACTGCCTGCCTGCTTCTACTATTTCAGGCTTTTCCCTGAAAGATAAAAGGTTAAAGAATATTTAATGTCAGATGTGTGAACAAAGCACACATGCAGGCTCTGTCGGCAGAGATCTGATTGAAACCTATATATACCCTAATGAGAACAAGACAGCAGCGTGGTGAACTCGCATGTAATAATCAGGTAAAGGTGGTGAGATTTGGGAAGAGGAGAGTACGTGTTCACGTATCAACAATATAGATCATGTCAGGGAGATACAAAATATAGAGTTATCATATTTCATGAACTAAAGAAAAGCATGAACCAGGCGCAGATAAATGGATCAAAAATGGTTTTGATGTCACTTTTTATCCATATTTACTCAGACTGAACCATTTGCTATGACTCATGGCTCAGAGTGTTGCCCTGAGCTAAAGTGCTAGCATCGGGCTGACGATGATCTTGCCAGGCATGCCAGTGAAACTGTCAATGCATATTTTTGTCAGTATGCCATCATGTAACCACCTACAGGATAAGGTGCGACGATGTCCTTTTTGTCATAATTGTAAAATTCATATTATATTACACAGCACAACTGATTCTGGATATAAGAAAAAGCCTGTGTCTATTTCAGACCTCACCTCTGACTTCTTCTCTTTTTCAGTCACTATTCACTGACAGGCCATGACACATAAGATAAACCACACATGGTGGGTGCGTTTATTAGAATATAAATAGTGCAGGTTAATAGTGCTCACATGAAGAGCATGAAGAAGCTTCAGTTTCTTCATGACTATGAAGTTTATGTTTGGACTCCATAAGCTTGAAAGTTTTATTTGATGATTTTTTTATCCCCCAAATGCCCTTCATCAGACATTAGTCCATCCCCACCCCCCTCTACCATCTCACTCACATGCACAGGCATCTCCGCTCTCCCCCTTTCACTTGCACACACCTTCCCAGCGCCCCTTGGGTGCAGTAGGTAGCAGACCCAGAGTAATGGAGCAGCAGAACCCAGCAGTGGATTAGCAGCAGTGTGTGAGAGAGGCCAGATTCAGACACATTCCTCTGGGGAAGTCAAGCTAATCCGACCCCAGTGCTTACTCTATCAACCCCCTACCAGCTGCACTTTGCCCCTGCACACAAAAAGACACACACTCAAGCAAAACATAACCCAGGCATGAAGATTTCAACTTAGATGTATGCCAAGGTACGGCATATAAACTGGCATACACACACACACTTCATTGTATATCCCTGAGGGGCACGCGTGATACGTACACATGTAGTAATAGTGTGACACTTCTATTCACACATGTGCATGCATCCCACATACCATACACAGTATGCACACACACATTCACAAACACCTGTCTAAACCCCCCACAAGGACCCCTCTGGGAAGACAGAGGAGACCTTTTGCCTGTGTGTGACAAAACCTTCCCAGACGTGAGGCCTCATACATGGCTGCCGCTAATCAGAACATGCTGCCCAGATTCACAAATACAACAGCCTGAGTCCCTGAGGGGAGAGCTGCGTAGGTGCAGTCACTGTACCTCTCTGACAGGCTGTTCAGTTGGCTGGCTGATTGTCTGGCTGGTTGGATGACTGGTTCTTGATGCAAACACATAAAAGTAATGAATTTCCTTTCAGTATGAGCTAAAGCATGCAAATGTTTCCACAAACATGCCTCCTTACAAAATGCTCAGCCATCCTTGCAAGACTATATATATATTCACTTTGGCATGCATGGACTGTCAATACATAGACAGGGACACACACACACACACACACACACACAGAGAGAGAGAGAGAGAGAGAGAGAGAGAGAGAGAGAGAGAGATGCACACAAAAACAACAGGAGGATCAGGCAAGAGGCAGTCTGATTGCTCATCAAGCAGCAAGCAAGAGCTGGCGAAAGGCATCAATATGACTGAAGCCCACTCTCCTGGGCCCACCTGTCGATTACAGTGGTAAAGACGAGCTACCTGGTGCCTCAATCCATTCCCAGCAGCCTCCACCAGGCCTGTAGACACCTGAAGAATTCTGATGCCATGAGGGAATAAGGGACCTTCCACTTCACACTGACAGACACACAATGGTTTGCCTCTGCTGCATAAACCATTGAGATAAACAACTCTACAGAGAAATGGAACAAGGATACAAATCGGTGGTAGCGATTCAGTTTGTAAAAGTGGAACGAGATAGATTAATATCAAGCAGTCCACAGAAACATGTAAAATGAGATTTTCACAAAGAGCTACAATACAATTCATTGTGCCAGCGAAGACACAATAAATACAGAGTAACACGTAATCCACAAAATACAAAGGCCATAAAGTGCCACGGCTATTTAGCGTACAAAAATCCCAAATAAATCTCAGTATTACAATTATGCATGTGAAATTTATCTCCATTTGGCCTCCAGAGTTAAGTTATGTTTTCTGACTATTTGGCCAAAGGACAACAATCCCATTGCCCTCTGCTGCCTCATAATTAGACCAGATTAGAGCAGGATCAAGCTGTTTTCTTCCATTTATTCTCCCATGGGAGAGCAGCGGTAGGGGTGGGAGGTTTACCCTGTTGAGCCAACTAACCTTGGACACAGAACAGAAACTTGCAAAAAAGATGGTAATCTGGAAAGCGGATTTACACTTTAGAGGGGAATTTTACGCATGGAGCAAATGTAGTTTTGTGCCTGTTTTCTGATCCAAAAAGTCAATTAACTGTCTGAAATACAAGTATACACGAAGTAACAGTAAATCATCGTGCATGCGCGTTGTTTCTTGCTGGGGAATGACGAAAGTG
This sequence comes from Chaetodon trifascialis, assembly GCF_039877785.1. NCBI lineage: Eukaryota > Metazoa > Chordata > Actinopteri > Chaetodontiformes > Chaetodontidae > Chaetodon > Chaetodon trifascialis. The sequence goes on from NC_092062.1 coordinate 12,203,334, forward strand.
AGTCAGTTTCCTTCCTGAAGTGGCCGGCGCACAAGCAGACGCTGTGGTTTAAGGTTTCAGCACCATGGACAGCGCTCACTCATAAATTACTGACAAGCGCCCACTTTGGCTTCTCCTCAAATACAAAGAGAGGCTCGGGGTTAATTTATTAGGTTTCCTTATGAAGTTACCCTGCTGAATTCACGCTAATAAATCTTGCCAATAGTAGGGCACAGAATATTGATTCCTATGGAGGTCATTGCAGAAGCAATTATTAAGTGGGCAGTAATCAAACCCGAGGCTCTGCATATAATTGATTTAAACCTCACCTGATAAGCTCTTCTCAAAGCGGCTGCTCTCAGAAACTTTCATTTGTTGGGCCATTCAGAGCCATAAAAATCCAGAGATGATGTTAAGGAAGCAAAGCCGCACACATTAGAATCAACAGCCCCTGCAGAAACCCTCTCTGATTGTGTTACAGATCGGATGATGTTCATTCTATGTGCAATCACGGCCCCACTCTTCGCTGCTCCCCATTCTCCTCTCCGTTTCAAAGCACAGGTCGGTGACTCTTCCAAAGCTAGATGGCAGAAGAGCCCCACTGCAGCTGAGCTGCGCTTTGCGCCGTCATCATCCCATCTTTGCATTGCAAATTGCCCAGTCCCATCACTCCCAATAACGGCTGCGCTCGATCTCCAAAATGAAAATCAGAGTTATGGTGGGATTGCCTACCGGGCGAATTTCTTTCATCAGCTTTCGGGACGGGATGCTGCCTGTCTGGGTCTCACCTGACACCCCCCCACAGACACACACACCCTCGTCCCCCCTCCCCTCACACACACATAAACCACATGCTGGCATTAACTGAGTTCATTTCTTTCTCAGGATTTACATTCTTCCCATAAAGACGTGCCTCCTCCTCCTCCCTTGCCACCCACACCTCCACTCTTCCCGCTTCATGATTTGTGACCCACACATCAGCCACATCATACTTAACACAGGACGCTCTCTCACTCGCTACACGCGCCACCCCCGTCTCCCCACCACCACCACCTTCTCTCTCTCTCTCTCTCTCTCTCTCTCTCTCTCTCTCTCTCTCTCTCTCTCTCTCTCACTCTGCGTGGCTCAATTACCGATCGATAAAGGCAGCATTCACATTGTAGGCTCGACTCCACTCCGTCCTCGGCCGGTTTATAGGGATGAAAAAGGAAAGATGTTGAACAGCAGATGCGAGAGTGCACCAGCAGAGATCCTCACACTTGATGCCCCTCTCAGCAGAGATGGTTGAGCCCTCGTCCAGGTTGCTGTGGTCCTATCCTAAAATTCAGTCTTGCTCACTTCTCTCCTATCAGCTGACATAGCGCGGCGGGCGGCTCTGCCTGTCTCTCCTCTGAGAAGGCAAAGGGAACCTACTTCAACCCAACAGAAAGAAAAAAGAACATAGGCTACAGAGGTTACATGTGTTAGTTGTGAAGATGAAGGGGATTTACAGAGACGGATACTACGACGGATCTATTGAACTACGGGACATTTTCAACAGGAGATGCGTTAAATGTGGCCGAGGGGACTTTGTTCAAGCCAAAACGATGAGGATTAGGAGGGGAATTGTTTTGTGGAATCTCCTCTTTTCACTGATGTTCACTTGTGTGAGAGGTACGAGCCACTGCAGCAATTCTCTGTATTTTCTGATGCGCTTGATGTGCCCGTGTGTGTGTGTGTGTGTGTGTGTGTGTGCGCGCGCGCGCGCGCGCGCGTGCGAGAAATCAAAAGCTTTTACAGACGTGCGGAAAATAGGCTACCACGGTTTACTGGATGGAGTTTTAAGGGACGCATTTCACCGGTTTAGCGCTCAATGCAGGCTTTGACTGAGTCGCTCAATAGATATTCTTGCGGTAGCCTACGCTTCTTCTAATAGCCTACGTGAGCTGCTTTGCTTAGTAGGGTAACTAGTGAATTGTTGAGGCATGCACTGCAGATTTCCTATAGGATGTTAAGAGATTCTAATTTATTTAGGCTACAGCTGTGCGCCTCTTCTCTTATTTGGGTCGAGTTTTCAAGTATTTATGTGGGATTTTGCGTCAGGCCAGAAATGTTACTGGAGCCATTTAGGGGGCCGAGGCAATTAGTAGTGTGGAACCAATTTGTCGACTGGTGTTTATTGGACTTGCCAGTGCAGGCAGGTGTAAGGTGGGCTTGTTAGTATTCTAGTGGCTCTTTCTCAGGGTCTGTCTTTTGAAGACTCGTTCTAGCTGGCGAGGTAACTGCTGGTTCCATTTTTCTCCCATATGCATCACCTAATTTCGCTCAGACCAGTGAAAATGTCAGCAGCGGTGAAATGTAACTTTTCTGGTACAGTTTTTAAAACGTGGTGTCATCCTTTTTGACTGCACGAACAACTCAATTCCTCCACTTTGCACTGAATTGTCTGATCATCTCTGTTCTTTCTCCCTTGTTTACCACAGTAATTTGATTCATGCTATTTACATACTTCTGTAGAAATCAGTCAAAGCAATTGTTGCTCATTTTTCACGCTGAAATTATAACGTGCTCGTTCATTGAACAAACAGAAGACAAGTAAAAATCCATGTCTTGCTTCCTTGCAATTCCAGTTACAGGTTGATTATAAAAACTGAGCATAAGAATGTGTGTTTCTCTGTCTGTGTGTGTGCGTACAGGGACGTTGTGTGTGTGAGTGCATGGCTGTTTATCTGTTGAATGCATGTACGTATGAGTATGGGCACTCACAGATATCAATTTACATGCAGATTGTTCACCCTGTGAGTAATTCTCATGTCTGTCTGTTGGGGGTGGATGAAATGTGCAGCATGCAGAGTAGCAGCACCCACCAAGAATGAGCCAAGTCGAGTCGAGCAGAGTCGGGCGCAGTGCTGTTTCATCACCACCCACATTGTGGCAATGTCAAACCCAGAGGCCACTGCCAATCCTCCTAGTACTGTTACTGGAAGCCAGCCAGCCAGGAATTGGGGAAGAGGGAGGAAATGGGGAGGAGGAGCAGGAGGAGGAGGAGACCATGGTCCTCCTCTGGAAAAGAGCAAAGAAAAAAGTGACACAGCAAGGCGTGGAGGAAGAACCACGGAACAGCTGTTGTTCCTCTGCTCTGACAACTGACACAATGTTTGCAGAAGTAAAAAGGTCTACTAGAGTTGTCCTGTGACTCATTTCTCCTGTTAAGATAATGATGCTCTAAAAATAATGCTCTAAAAAAAAAAAAAAAAAAAAAAATCCCACCATCGAGCAAAGTTTGCACAGGACTGCTTTGCTAGAGGAGCTTTCTCACATTAGATTATTTTTGTGTGCGTGGGCGGTGCACAGTTCTGATTCTCAGTTTACAAAGTTATCTCAGTCACCTGTCTGATTCTTGGCACTCTACACGATTTAGTGACATGTATCAACTTAGTTTTGAAATGAGCAAAACAGAAACAAAAATATGTTCTCAACGCAGCAGTCCACTGCCAAACAACTGAGGACCCACTGCAACTGTGTCATCTAATCCTTTGGGACTTATAAAACTACTTCTGACAGGCACAAATTTAGGAAGCTAAATTGGAGGGAGTGGAGGTTTTTTTTTAATACAGCAAAAGACGTGGGTCACATACAAATTGAATTCCTTTACACTGATAGCGAGCAATTTACTGTATCTTCTCTTGAGTACAACAGCTGCGTCACCCTTTTTTCTTATAACAGTCACACTGCATCCATCGACCGGACGACTATCAATCAAATTCACAATAATGAAACAGTCACAAAGCTGAGAGCATCCCACTCTGATGACACATGCTTGTGTAAGCAATGGATAATATCATGTGTGAGGGTGACAAAGAGCCACACCAGATTTATGGCCACAGTTTCCTGGATCTGTCCTTTATACTGTTTATGGTTATTAAAGTATGTCTCCTTGAAACTGATGAATATTACGCTACAACATTCAGTTCTTGTCTTCTGACACTTCTTTATACCGGACAGTCCTAGTCGTGACCTGATAAGGAAAAACAGGAGGGGACATGGTCATCATGGGAAGTTGAAGGGACGCCACTGGAGAGGACAAACAGAACACGCAGGCACCGGCCTGTTTCCCCACACTGACATTCGCACATCAAATGACGGTGAACGATTAATGATAGTGAACAGATTGTTGATAATTGTCCATCTGTTATGTCCCACCACTTCTGTTTCTTGTGATTATGTTTTATCCCTCAAATTTCCTTCAAGCTTCCAGACTTTGTTTGAATGCAGTTGTTGTTGTTTTTTTTAACTCCATACCAGGCAGTCACTAATTGCTGGTAATCAGGTGGGTTCTGCACAGACAGTAATCTGGCCACTGAGCCCTTGATGAAGACTTTCTCTCAATGTGATTATGTAAACAGACTGGAAAGGCTGCTGGGGCTAATCAGGATTACAATTTGTCTGTGTAATTATACACTATCTACAGGGAATTTGGGGCATTGTCCCACTGCCCCCAGGTTCTTGATCTCAACAACTGTGGAAGAAGTAAAGCAGAAGTATGAGGAAAAAAAGTGGACAGAATCACCCGGGTTCAACTGTAACTGGAAAGAACAATATATAATTTTCCAGGGTACAGGAACTTGGAGTGGTATCAAGTTTACTCCCTGGATTCCTGATGCCTCTTTTAGTGCTGACATTTTACTGGATAGCCTCAGTGGTGTACCAAAGTACTGCTCAGCTCACCCACTGGCCTCTCGCCTGTCTCGCCTGGCCCAGATGTTGCTGACAGGTCCCCACCAAGTTCGCTGATTCTGATTAAGTCAGTTCTTCTCAGGTATCAGTTTTAATATAAGCAGTACTCTCGGGGGAGAGAGATTGGCAATATCTTGTTTTCAGCAAGAAAAATAGCCCACCGTTTGTTGAGATTAAATGTAATAGGTTGAGGAGAGGCTGCTTCCAGAGTCAAGGCTGAAGATTCAAGGTGGACTGTCTTCTGCACCTCAGGTGCTATTTTCAGAGGGGATTAAACTCTGTTGACTGTCTGGGGGCATATTCGCTGATAAAAATGGATGCATTCATTTAGTCTTATACATGCAGAGGTTAAAATCTAGAAAACCTGACAGGGAGTTGGAATATATTTACGCAACAACTGTGGTTACTAACAGTTATTAAGAGGCTCTATAAATGCAGCAAATCATTTATCTGAAGTGAGATGTAACAATTAAACCAGTAACTACAATGCTAATTAGAAAATATAAAATGGATTTTCCAATTGTTCAGTGAAGCACAATAACATATATACCTTTGGATGTCCTTTCATTAGTCTTGTTGAGAATTGTACCCACAGTGTATTACATTTCCAGTCTTATTTACTTCGTAACCTGTGACCATGGCACACCCACATGCCGTCATGAATCTTCCCTCTCACTGACGACTGCTCCTCTTGTTTGTGTTTGTGGCTGTCAACTGGATTTTTGAAATGTGACAGGAGAGCAGGCAGGGGCGAAGCATGGCCAGGGAAACAAAGTGGGGTGATGTGAAGGTAATTTAGGAGGTAGACTGCTTAGTGGAGGTGGCTGTGACTCCAAAGCATATTTCAACAGCAATTAAACTGATAGGTGAGGATAGTATACCAAATACCTGTTTAGACTCTCAACTACATTGTTTTGCTACGAGGAGGCAGCACTGGAGATTTCATTTTCCATCTTGTTAGAAAATACACCAAGACAGGTAGACTATACAATCTCAACAGCCTGTGAGATGGTCAGCAGCATAGAAAATGATTGATTTCTCCATAAATGCTACACTCTGTTAATGTAAAAATTGACTTTTTTTTTAAGGTTATAAGTTTTCTTTTGTCAGGAATAAAGTAACAAAAATGTGATCTCTCTGCTGGGCGTGCTGAAAAAAAAAAAAATCATTAAATTATTGATTGACCAATCATCTGATTTTAGGGTTCCGTGCTGTGTATTGGCCTTTGGTACTGGCTTGTGGAGATGCATTTATTAAGGCACTTATTTATCCAGGTCTAATTTTGGTTATAATCAAGGACACACAGTGTCCCTGATACAAAGAGGCTGAATCTTCCCAGCCAATACCATCGAACTGCAGTGGTAGCAGTTTTAGATGTGCAGTTCCAGTCCAATCTGTGGAATCTAAAAGCAATGACAGTGATAGCAGGTCATAAATTCCAAGGAAAAAGACAGGGAAAGTAATAGCTTCTTTATTTTGCCACTACAGGCAATGCATGCCAGTGTCCTTAGTCGTCTTCTTAATACCTGCTCTGTGTGTGTGTGTGTGTGTGTGTGTGTGTGTGTGTGTGTGTGTGTGTGTGTGTGTGTGTGTGTGTGTGTGTGCGTGTGTGTGTGTGTGTGTGTGTGTTCCTGCATTTGATATTTAACCTGCAACATATAACATTTTGTACGACACAAGCATATTTTGTATTGAATTCTTGGGAGCGTATAGGTCACACTGCATGGAGTGTCCTTGTGTGTCCTCTGTCTTCCATGTTTCTCCGGCTGGTCAAGGCAAGGACTGTTATCAATATTTATTTGTGAAAAAACAAAATGATGATGCAGAAGCTATGAGAACATGAACTCTCTTGGTTGAGTACACCTTGAGTGACAGATGCAACAATTTGTTGATCAACTTATTAGTTAATTGACAGAAAATTAATTGGCAACTATTTTCATGATCGATAATCATTTCAATCGTTTTTCAAGGAAAAATGGCAAACGTGCTGGTTCCACTTTGTCAAATGTGGCGATTTAAAGCTTTTCTTTGCCATGCATGATAATAGAGTGAATACCTTTGGACTGTTGGCTGCATGACATTTGGGGGCTGTGGAAAATCATAATGGACATTTTTCAGAATTGTTTAACATTTTGTACACAAATTGATTAACTGAGAAAATTAGCAGATTAATCAACAATGAAAATAATCCCGTTAAAATTACTTACACATCTGTAGTATAATTGTCTCTATAATTGTTATTTTTACACTTTGATTGATTTTTCTGATGGCCAAGTTCGTGACAAACCCTTAGAAAGGAATATTGAAATTAATTGAATAAACCTTTGAGTGTTTTAAGGCCACAAACTGAATTGTATTTCTATTTGATTATTCAATATTTGCTACTGGTTTGTATGACATAATAATCTTCCACTTTCATCAATTAATTTATGTTATCTACATCCCAGCCTCCCAGAAATTATGTTTATATACAATTAATTTGCAATAGCAAATATGTTTTGAAGGAAACATAATGCCGACCAAATGATGTATTAACATAATGGGGAAATGTAGCTAATTGACATACCTGGCAAGTTGCAAAACTGTTGATATTGAATGTATGTTTACTGACAAAGTTTTTCATTTATTTTCTGTGGAAATGGGCAAACATAAAATGCACTATCAACCCTTAGCAACCACGGCATCACTCAACTTTTCTAGTAATTTCTAGGGGACCGGGTTTGTTGTCTAACAGTTAAAGTGTTAAATGGGAAACCAGCAAAACATGCAAATGCAAACAAAACTAAAAACACTGAACAAAAACTGCAGCTATAACATTAATTGCCTCCCGCTGGTGCAAAATTGCAGCAGCTGTTACTTTCTTTGCTTGTAGATGGCAAGATCAAAATGTCTACATGTGTAGGTCTAAACTGCTGCAACCATTACTTTCCCTCTCTACGTGTTGGCATGTATAGAATTGGTCTAACCATTAGTGGAGAATCTGCAGCCAGTGTCATGTTAATGAGGCAGTTTGTAAGTTTGAGTTTCAAGTGAGTTGCATGAGGTGCTTTGCATCTAAAGCACAAGTGCTCACTATGTAACAGGCAGTTAACTGGAAGATGTTTACAGAAAGTGAAAAACAGTCGAGCATTGTTCAGCCTCTGCGGTTGTCTTTAGATAGAAAAAGACAGATTCTTGTTCTGTGCTTCTTTCTTTTTCCCTTTTCGGGAAAGTGAAGTGTTATTGTTTGTTTGGAAATTGGAGGCTAGAAAGACAGACGTCCTATTAGATGTGTTGTTGGCTCACAGTTTTCTGTTGTACAGCAGCTCTCACAGTGGTGGCCTGGCATCAGGTGCGATATGGCTCAGTAGCACTTTGAGGAGGTATTGGTGTCTACTCATGAAATACTGTATCTGCTGGGAAGTAGCTAAAGCACCAGCAGCACGCAGACGATGGGAAACGGTTATTATACTTGGCTACGCAGACACACAATGCCTGTTATTTGCTTGAGCAATGGTGTGTGTATTTGTGCACATGCCAGCTGTGTTTCAGTGTGGCAGTGTATTTGATTTTAGTATTTTTCACCTCAGTGGTTGGCAATTTAAAACCAACGAATGGAATATTTCAGAGCCCTTTTCCAAATTGCAGTGACACACTCGTGAGGTAATAGTCATTCTCTAGAAAGCCTCTTTGCTGTTTCTGTTGTATGGATCCCATTTCCCTTTCATCAAGCATGCAGACAAGCATGGTGAGGGGCTGCGATTATCCACATTCTATCAGTATGAATTGTGAAGGTGCAGCACAGTCATGCAGATACAATCCTTCTCCTCTGGGACATCAATTTTAAGATTTCTGTCTACTAAGGTTGTTGTCTGGGCCCGAGCAGTCGTCATTGCGGTGTTCCTGGTTGTGCTGATGAAAAATAGTTTTCTCTTCCCTCCACATTTTATATTTGTGGCTCAGAGTACAGCCTGATCTAAGATCTTAGAGAAAAGTGCTTGGATTTCTATAAACAAAATTACCACTAAATATAACTCCTAAGTGCTGCGGCGGCTCTGATTTTCATGGTGCAGACCTGCAGATTCATGATCTGAAGAAAAGAAATGTAATTTCCCCACCTTGCGTGTTTCCTCTGATCAATGGTTATGTTCAATATGTGACATAATCTGTAATTTCCTTTTCTTTTTCTGCACTTAATAAAAATTCAGTACTCGGTAATATAAGGAAGTCTATATATAACATGACTGTTTCTCCTTGTGTTTTTAAAGGTGTGTGGACACTTTGCAGTGAATATAGCCTTTCAGGATGTCTGTTGACCTTTGTCTTGCTTGGTAAGGGTTCTATCTCTCCAGCCAGTGCTCTGTAACCAGGCCCCCGCTGATGGATATCTCTATATTGGCTGACTCACCTTTAAGGTCAGGTGCAAATCAATGCAGGTTTTTTGGACTCCAACTTTGATTGCTGGAAGTGGTGCTGTCGCCTCCCCTTCCGTTTGTGATAGGCCATCATCGTGAACAATGATGAAATGTCATGCAGAAGAAGAGGTGTCCTTGACTAAGCATACACTACAGTCAATCGTGAGGAAATGGAGCATCAAGCAGAGAGAAAAAATAATACATGCCAAAAATAAGAGGAGCTTGAAAGCGCACAGCTCAGTAGGCTTGTGGATCTTGAGCTTAGGATTTGTTTGAAGAAAGCTACTGTGATGAAGGGTGAAGGCAAAACATTCTCATGCATAGATCGACTTGTGGTCCAATAGTGGTGTTCAAAGCAAGGCTGAAACCGTGCGTTTTAGTATTATTTAGTGATTCATGTAATCATGTATGATTTTGACGACATTGCTGTGAATATTTATACACTGCATGACTACATACGATTCATTTTTTGCTAATTTGTCATAGTCAATATACTGTCAATCTTCATACAGTCCCTATTAATCAGACGGAGTATTATTTATAGAAAAGCACTGATAAGCTTGTTTATATTCTCAGTGTATTCCAGCAAATACATCTATATGACAGATAAAAATGGTGCATGGGCCTGTTATGTTCTGTATGTCAACTCACACAAGTCATTTATTACAAAACTAAGTTAACTTTTAAGACTTTTTTGGGCACTCTGAGGCTCAGCTTGTCTCTACAATTATAACACTATTATCTTAAAAAAAAAAAAAAAACCCACCAGGTGTATTGGCCATTTAAATAGCAGTCATTGCTTAAAAAGTCATAAAGAATCCCAAATTAAGCTTAAACACAGCAGTGATAATAGACAATAACTAACAATAGCACTGTGAGGTAGGAGAGCACTCAGTGACAAAACTCTGCTTTTTAAAGATAAAAACTATAATTGGCCTTGAAAAATGAACATCTCCTGTGTGTGCTCAGAGATAGAAGGAGCAAGTCCACCGCGGCTTTCTTTGTTCTTGAGGCTCAGTGCACTGACCACAGTACTGGGGTATTATTACAAAGTGGTATATCCAGGTGTTTCTGATACAGGTGACAAAGCATGTTGGCCAGAAGTCATACTGTGGCTCTTCTTGTCCACTTGTTGAAGTTTCCTTGAGCAGGACACAACCCCAACTTGTCCCAGATGTGCGTGTAAGTAACGTAAATGACTGAGCTCAACAATCTGCCAAATGTAATGATAAAGTTTGCCACCAGACTTTCCAAAGTGTGCTGCCTTTACAGTGTCATACAGCCAGATGTCCTTACAAAGAGCCCTGCAGCTGATGACCTCCTGCTGTTCTGTTTGTCCACACATCACAATGATGTTTCTTATGAAGAATCCAAGAACAAACACTCTTTGATATATAATGCATCAATGGTTTTGTTCCCCAGATGGTCACTGTTAACAAGTAACTGCTCTGGCCCAAGAATTTTTTAAAATCTTTTCTTCCACAACCTAAATGTCACCTTAAAAATATGTGTTGCTCCATTTATGCATGAAGTTGACACTGAATGGTGCCAAAGGAGGGCGCTACAACATTTCTCTAATTGAATGCTATTAATGAGGGCACAAAAACTGGTCATTTCAGTGTTACTCTGATTGCTCTAAGCCATAGGATTTTGTTAGATTAGATAAACTTTATCATTTCATGGGAAAAATTGTTTTGGACACGCAGGCTACCTCATAAACTGGGGACAATAGGCAGTCGATAACAGACAAATGCAGCACAATAGATGGCTGATAAATTCAATACACTATAAGGACAATAAGCAAATGGAACACAATGAAGTTGCCAAACTATCTTTGATCAGAACTGAACAGTTTCGCTGCCTGGGGGAAAAGTTTGTCGAGCAGTTACATCATCCATTTGGCATCCTGAAGCAAATACCTGAAGGGAACAGGTCAAGCTGCTCTTTCTTATTTTCCAAGCCTGTTTAATGATCGTCTGTTTAAAAATAGTCTTCTGAAATGAGCAATCTCTCAGACCCATCAGCAATCATCTATTATCCGATGATCTGTTTGTCACTCAGAATAATTTGGATGGCTGTAAATGACTCCTCCCCCCTCTCCCTGCTGCACATAATCATTTCTCTTTATGGCCCAGCTTTAAATCTGCATCAGTGATGGAGGACAACTTATTGGCTCTTTACTTGTTTGAGGGTACCCATACACTCTTCCATGTTCTGGAAAGCCAAAATGTCTCTCATTTTCTTTCACGCATAAAGTAAACATTAAATACCCAATTTAGCCTGCAACAAATTCTACAATAGGATACCTGCTATGAGGCATAATATATTTAGCCCACAAAATCAATTTTATTTCCCCTCCACACAGGGTATGGCACTGTGGCTCATTAACTGCTTCATTCTGCCCAAAATCTCTGTAATCACAGGAGAGGATCACATGCAGCCGTCTTGTTTTGCCCTTTATGTTAAAGAAGCTCTGCAAGGCCGATGACACGTATAAATATGCATGTGCTCAGACACACGCTCACACGATTCTGACTGACAAAGAGACAAACACCTTCAGAAATCTCATCAGTGTGGGAGACAACTGCCATTTTCCTGTCTGTGTTTTGCTCACTAAGTATAACAATCAGTCAGAGCATCAAAGGTGTGCTGCGGTGAAAAGGTGGTATTTGTGTCTATATCCAAAAGACCAGGGGTAAATGTAACTATTTGCAGAACAGCTGGGACCATTCTTCTGCTGTCTGTCATCCAGCCCGGCTGCCTGCTGAAGCCCCTGTTTGTGCCAGACTTGAGCGTTATGATACTAATTCATATTTCTGAACCGCATTTTCCCCACTGTGCAATCACAGCATGTTGTTAATTTGGTTTCTCATCACAATTTATGGTCGGCGTTGCAGCGTGGCACTAACATGGGGTCGGATAAAACCCCTGGGAGTGCGTTTTACAATTGAAGTGATGATGGAGGTCAGAAGGGGCTGCTAAGCAGTGACAGTGGAATTCAAAGAAGACGTGCTGTAGGTGTAAGTGTTAAATGGATTTGATGTCCTCTCTCCTGTACAAGGAAGTACATGTTGTTGTTGCATATGTTGATGCATGTTTGCAGTGTATCTTTTTATAGATACAGCATTTATGGAAATGACAGTGCTTAACATATTGCAAGCTCCTATGATTCAGAGCATTGAAAAGGGGGATTCTAATTCATAATGGGTAGTGCATAGAAGAAAATGGAAAAACAAAAAGGGCAATAGATAGTGTGGGGAGGCGAAGGGTAGCTGGGAAAATGAGAGGCAGAGCTGCAGGGCAGGAAGGGAGAGAGGGATAAAGAAAGGAAAGGAGCAATTGGCTAAAGAGCCAGGGAATGAAAAAGGTGAGCAAGATGACGAGAGGCTGAGAAAGGAAGAGGCAAGAGAGTTGCAGGGATAATGAAGGATGAAAGGAATACGTCAAATCTGAGAAGGAGAAAGAGGGACAGATGCAGAAAGAGGGAAACAGGTATTTTGGCAATGAGCATGTGTTCCGTCATCTTCAGGACATCAGAACAGTCAGCCACACCACCAACGCTCAGCAGCTCACACGAACAGCATTACTCTGAATAGTTTGCAACAATAGTCATCCAGTGCTTGACAAAACATGAAACATTTCCGGAACTAATAGGGCTCCTGTCCTTGCTGTAGTTATAGCCTTGGGGTGATAGAAGACCCTCAAATTAAAGCAATAGTATTTGAATTTTAAAATGATGTGTTTTCTTCCCCTGAGCCCAACTGTGCTCTGTTGATATCCTCCACCAGGAGTGCTTCAGGTTTATGTTATCCTACAGTGGTTAGCTGCAATTACAAAATTGTGTGGTAACCTCACCACAGCTCAAGTCTAATTCACTTTACCTGCACTCGTGGTTATGTAGCAGTGATTAAAACTGCATGTCTCTGGTCTCATGCATTTTTTTTTTTTTTTTTTACTTCTACTTCTCTTTAATGTTTAAGGGCGTATTCTAGCACTTTAGCATTGCCATTTCCTAAAAATTATGGGACTCACAAGAGAGGGATTTTTAAAAGAAATGGTCAAAATCAAAGCAACAGGGAGCAAAGAGACATCGTGTAGCCACTACCATGGCTCAAACTCCAAAACCCTTGACCCTACAATTCCCATAATGCAACTGAATAGCACCTGTCATTAGACCCCCCCTGCCTGCTAAATGCCTACTTCTGTCAAACCCCACTCCTCCAGTCAGTAGCACAAACTTAACAAAAAAAGTTAAATAGACATCAGGTTTTTATTTTCAGACTTTGGAAAGCTCCCTCCACAGACAAAGAAGACGTTTGGAGCACTCTTCTGCCATTATCTGATCCACCTGCTTTTACTGAAGTAAATTAAGTCTAAACTGTAACTACAACAGCAACTGTAGTTGGGCTCTGCTTCTTTAATCGCAATTCTATTTCAAGGCCATTTTGAATATTCAGGGTGGTGTGGATCATTCTGTCTTGTCTTCAAGTGCTTCATGCACCCAACCAAACCATTAATTATTTCTTGTTTGAAACACAAGCTAAATGTAGCTGCTGTGACTTTACGGTAGTAGCTCTTTCAGTGGCAATGTTTTAAAAATGATAGCAATGTGGATCAGGCATCTTAACAGGAAGGCTGGATTTCAGCTTATTAAATTCAAGAATACGTGACAACTGTAAGTGAATGGTCAGTGAAAATAGAAACATGCAACGAAACACTATGACGAGCAAAGACGAGCAATTACAAATATCACAGTTTTTGGTCAAACACGCTGTCACATTGCAATTACTCTCTTGTCATCAAAAATCCATACTTTTACAGCCATACTCACGTATTTGTTGGATCAGTGAAGATGGCTGTCTTGGTAATTACCAAGAGTGCTTGAAAGCAGCAATAATGCACCATGTCACAGGTTGGATCATGTTGACCCAGTAGGTGGCGCATCAATGCTGCAAATTAGTTTGCTCAATGACGGTGGAAATAATTGCAACTTAGACATGTGACAAACCTTGGCATGAAATATAATTATAATTATTATTGGCATGAATATCGCCCAGTTGCACTCACCTCTGTGGTGATGAAGTGTTTTGAGAAGCTGGTCAAGCCCCACATCTGCTCCTCACTGCCAACACCCTGGACCTTCTATAATTTGCATACCAGCCCAATAGATCCACTGAGGATGCCATTGCTCACATACTACACGCTGTCCTATCACACCTGGACAAGAGCAAGGGGAAAGTGCTGAACTATTTGAGACTGTTATTTGTTGACTACAGTTCAGCCTTCAGTACTATTCTTCCCTCCACCCTCATCACAAAGCTCAGGAGCCTGGGGCTGAACGACGCCTTCTGCAGGTGGATCCTGGATTTTTTGACAGAGAGACCTCAGGTGGTGAAAGCAGGCAGACACACCTCATCCACCCTCGCCCTCAGCACAGGGCCCCCCCCAGGGTTGTGTTTTGTCCCCTCTTCTGTACTCCCTGTACACGCACAATTGTGCAGCCCCCGCAGACTCCAACACCATCATTAAGTTTGCTGATGACACCGTAGTGGTAGGCCTAATCCACAACAATGATGAAACAGCCTATCTGGAGGAGGTGAGGTGCCTGACCAAGTGGTGCCAGAGTAACAATCTCTACCTCAACGTCAGCAAGACCAAAGAGATGCTGGTGGACTTTGGGAGGAAGCAGGTGCAGGACTACACTCCCTTATCCATCAATGGGACCCCTGGAGAGGATGGATATATTCAAATACCTCGGTGTCCAGATCACCGAAGATCTGACGTGGTCTACCCACCTGGACACTGTGGTAAAGAAAGCTAGGCAGAGACTGTACAGTCTCAGGAGGCTGAAGAAATTCAGAGTGTCCAAAACAGTCCTGCAGGGTTTCTACTCCAGCACCATTAAGAGCATTCTGACTGGGTGCATCACTGCTTGGTATGGAAACACCACCATGCAGGACCATAAGGCTCTGCGGGGAGTGTGCGTTCAGCTGAGCGCACCATACGGGGGCAACTCCCTAACCTAGAGGACATCTATATCAAGCAGTGCAAGGACAAGACCACCAAAATCCTGAGAGACCCCAGCCACCCAGACTATGGTATGTTCTCTCTGCTCCACTCATGAAGCAGATATTGTACACTGGCGGCAAGGACTGAGAGAATCAGGAAGAGTTTCTTCCCCCAAGCTGTCCGATTTCTGAATGGCACTGATTAAGCACTTTTGGAAAATAGGCACAAGTATTTATTATATTTAAGTTCACCACTTTCCCCTATCTGCAATAACCTCCTGACATCTTGAATGTATTGTTTGTCTGTTACTGTCTTCGTGGGTTGTTTGTGTGTCTGTTGTGTTTTCACTTAGCATGGAGCCGACTGTAACATTTCACTGCATTGTATGTATGTGACAAATAAAATCTGAATCTGAATCTGAATTTTTCCCCACTCCATTTAGAGCAGTGGCTCATCACCAGACCCAGCACCATAAACCTGTAAGGGCATGATATATACTGTATCTATAACTGTATCTATGAATAGGTCAGGCCAGAGGCGATTCTAGGGTCTGTTGGGGCCCCAAGCAGAAATTGGGGGCCCCCCTTTAACCAGTGTTTATCATCATTTTAATAAATCAAATTAAAACTAAAAATTGTTAACAGAAAACATTTTTATGTATCTTTTCACCATTTTTCATGACCATGCTGTAATTTTCTTTAGTGAATCTTCGTGGACCCTTCTCTGTATTTTGTGGGAAAACAATGTCTTTAACTTGTATGGGTCCTCTTGTGACTAAATCACACTTTTCTCCATTGCTAAGACAATTTGGCCACTGTGCGGGGTCATCTGATATGATTAAACCTTTTGTAGAGGGTGTCGTGTCATCTTCATGATGAAAAGATGTTTCAGTCTCACTCAAGGTGGATGTTGACTGAACTGAAATGACAAAAAGTGTTGTATTTTATCATAAAGGATCATTAGAGGCCATGGTGCATTTTAACATTTTTAGAGAACTTACTTTTATCAGTAGAGGCACTTGAAAAGGGTGTCTGATCTGCCTGTGTCATTGGTACATCCTGGTCAGGACACGTAGCTTCTCTTCATTTTCTTCCAGTCATTAATTTGTTTTAATCGCGACCGCAACTATAGTGAAGTGTCAACTCTTGTTCGCCATCTAGTGGCTTGGGGGCCCCAAGCAGTTGCCTGGTTTGCCTTGTGACAAGAATCGCCTCTGGGTCAGGCCACTTGATCACTGGATGCAGGAGGAGTGAATTGGTCTCCGGGGCAGGTCAGTTATCTGGACAATAGGTGGAGATAAAGTGGACTGTCAGGGACTCTGGGTCAGGACCCCTGTGAGTGTAATATCCTCAAGGTGTTGCAAGATGTAAAGATGGTCAAGAGACAGTCCAGATGATTATCATGTTTTTTTTGGTGAAATATAAACAGCTGTCAGGTTTTGTCCAAAAATAATGAAAGAGCTTGACAAGAAAGAAATTAATTGTCAGTTTGTCTGAGATTTTAACATTTTCAAGGCTGTGCTCACATCTGTTTTTAAGAAGGTGTGCATTTTATTGAGAAAAATGACTACTGTTTGTCTGGTTAGAGGCCATTTGAGTTGCTTAGCTGCCAAGTGTTTTGCTTTTTTCCCATACTGCAGTCTGTGTGTGTGGCCAATGCTATGTAAAACATATTTACCTACTGAGTGTGAAAAGCTAATTACACTAGGAGTAAATTGTGGGGGGGTAAACCATGCTTCTTAATTAAGTTTGCATTTCATTAGACAACATGCAGGATAGCCTCAAATGAAATGACACTCTTTTTCGGTTCTGACAAAGTGCATATGGGAGCATGTTCATTCATTGTTTGTCTAAGCGTGGGAGTATACTGTATGTGAAAGTGTGGAAGAATACTGTACTGTAAATGGATTCTGGATGTGTGTGTATGAGTGACACAGATATGTGTTTGCATTACTTACCTGTGGCACATTTGCTTATTTAAATGGACACCACGAAGGCTAGCCAAGCAATCACATTACTCTAGTTTGACAATGATACTATAATGCTTAACCTAATATGTCAAGGGTATTGATTTTCAGCAAGCCAATGCAACAAGGTGCATAGATATATCTTGTGTGGGCTGTAAAACACAGCGTTCAGGGCTTGTGGCACCAAATTTGAAGACCTTGCTTGTTGCTGGTCTCTGGGGCTTTCTAACCCTCTGGAAAGAAGTGGGCAGTAATGATACATCACAAGCTGTTTGCTCGATGTAACATTGAAAAACATCACTGTAGTCCTCAATTATGCATTTCTCTTCCATTACTACAGCAGTAGGTGTTGCAGTCTATTATTTTTTTAATTTGAAGGGGATCTGAAAACATAAATGGAAACACAAAACTTGGCTCTTATCCAGCTGGCTGCTAGATTTCCCTCACAGCTTCAGCAAGCTGAAAACAATGTGGATTTTCCAAACAATTTGTTCTCAGTTCAAGAAGTATCGCACCTGCACGTCACAGGGTGCATACAGTTGTGGCAATAAAAGTGTTGCTAAGCGTAGCATCTGTTCAGGCCTGTTTAGTATTTCTAAAGCCATTCAGTTTATTTATTGCTGCTTGAATGTGTGGAACAGGCAAAATTATTTTTTCCAAAAGATCTCTACAATTTACCTCTTTTCTTTCATGTGTGGTTGATAATGACTGGGTGTTTTGTTTCTTTCCAGGTTTTATCCACACTTGTGGAGGCACTTTAAAAGGGAGGAATGGGACGATAGAAAGCCCCGGGTTTCCATATGGATATCCAAATGGAGCGAACTGTACCTGGGTGATTGTTGCCGAGGAGGGGAACAGGATTCATATAGTTTTTCAATCTTTCGCTGTGGAGGAGGAATATGACTTTTTATCTTTGTATGACGGGCATCCACACCCGGCCAACTTCAGGACAAGGTAAGGAAGAGGCCCTGAAGCCATGCACCTTGAAGGCTGCGTTTGAAGGCTGGCAGGCAGGGACGGACAGTGAGAGGGAGGAAAGCCTTCAGTCAACCTCCAGTGGAAAAGTTCATCTTTAATGTACACATGACATAGACAGCTTATTCATGTCAAGGAGGTGTCAGGCATGTCAGCGGTAGTGTGTGTGGATTGTTGAGTGTCCGCTCTTTTCTGACACTGTTGTGTGCAGAATAGAAATACCTTCATAAAAGTGTAGAAGATAAGACAGTATGGGATTCTGTTCAAACACAAAATACAATACAAAAAGAAGACAGAAAAAGCTATTCATTTCATGAAACACAATTTAAATAGTGTGCGGATTTCACAGCAAAGAAACCCATCAACCCGACAGCTCTAAACAGACTCCCCGCCATTTATTTCTGAATGAGCATGCTGTGTTGGCTTCAGTGATGCATGGGTCAGCTCAGTAACCACCATGCTTTATTTAAATGCTTCGCTGGAGGAGTCAGAGGTAGAGAAAAACATGAAAATCAAACACAAGATTTGTCCTTGTTTGCTTTCGTCACTGAGCAGGCAAACAACTCTTTACTCAGTGTGCTTTTTGCATTCTCATGAAAGCCCGAGGTTTGACTGGCATTGGAAGATTTTTTTATGGTTCATTTTGATTCTCCCTCTCCTCAGTATCTGTCTCTAACAGAACTATTTGGCTCTGCGTGTGTTTTATTTTGACAGTAAATTCAGGTCAATTTTATACAAGTTCAATAATTGAATTTAATGGAGAAAACTCAATATTGATGGCAGTCTGTGATTTTTGACGTGGGGGCTCATTGCACTGAACCCAGATGTAAGCTGTCATTTGGGATAGACATAAGACATTGCTCAGAAGGCTAAGGTTTAAATACATACATTTGCATTCATTCATTTTTCACTATTTTATTTTTCTGCTGAGGGGAGAAGAAAGACAGTGAATGACATGCAGCAGAGCCCGGGCTGGAGCCAAACCTGCTGCAGCAGGGACTCAGCCTTAATAAACGGTACTTGCTTTACCAGGTGAACCACTGAGTAAGGTTTTTATGGGACGTACACTGCTTAAGGATTTTGACAAATGATGTCATTTATTCAACACACTATGACTTACATGAGCTCAATCAAACCTTGCAAATTGGTTTTATCGTGATGGCCATATGGCACCAAATGAAAAAGGCTGTTGTTTTGGCCAAATAAAAGGACACATAATAGAGTCAGAAAGAATCTGTACCACAGTGTTCTTAGGATGTTCTATTTCTTACATGAAACCCACTTTGTTTGGTGTTTGGATTTCAAAGTAAAAAACCTAAAAGGTTTCACATTTTCTTTGTCATACCAAATTGCTCAAAATAAACCCACTCTTTTTAGATAAGTGTGCTGCATATTATGAGAAGATTATCTCTCATCTGAGCTGATAGAGGAGTGAGGATACACACATCAGCTTTTAAACCTGTCAAAAGCTTCTCTGGTTTTTTTTTTTTTTTTTTTTGTGTGTGTGTGTTTTCAAAAAAGGGAACATCTTCATGTTTGATTATCCACTTTTATTCACAAGCTTACTCCATCAGAGGTGAGAGTGGGGTCCAGCTTTTCTGTGTGAAACACTCAAGAAGACAGTGCCAAAATGATTTTTCCCGGTCCATTTATGTGGCTCAACCTCAGAGGAAGAGGGCTGAGGTCACATGTGAATACAATGGTGGATGTATAGCAAAGAATGCCGGTGAAGGGGAATAATTCAAGAGCTGAATCATTGTTGATACTTCAGCAGATGAATCCCTTTAGATGCTTAAAAGATTATGTTACATAATACATTTGTTAAGGTCAGGCTTATGAGAGCTTTGTCACCATGCTTGTTGACTGCACATCACATCTCACATATATAGCTAACTCGTGCTGCAAATAGGCTATGATTAAAAAAGACACAAAATTCAAAGCCTTATGTCTATGAGCAATGATGGAGCAAATCCTGATATTGCTATGGACTTCACATCCATATTTGTCTTTCCCAGAAGCATGTGTTGACAGTCTTAGCGTATTTCTCTGTTGTCCAATCATTGTTGCCCAAGGACATAAAATTGAGCCAAATATTCAGTGTTACCACAACACATTGGATCAAACCCTGTGTTATAAACAGAGGGCATTATTTTAATGCCAGCAATTTGAGTTTAATGTCAGTATAATGGCACATCATGTAGTTACAGCAGACATGATATGGGATCACACATGCTGCTGACATTGCTTCATATGCTGAGATAAATAATAGTGATTGTTAAGTGTAACTAGTGTTATCACAGAGCCAGATTTGCCAATAACAACTTTAAAACTGAGTGACACTGTTAGACCTTAATATATTTTTTATAAAACAGCTAATCTTTAATCTAGGTAATAGTATGAGTGTTTATCAATCGCGAAAATGTAAGATAATTATAGTTTACCAGCGTCGAAAAGAGCGGTCAAAAGAGAGACAAATCCATTAAACATTGTGTATCAAAATTCCCATTACTCATGAATGCAGCATGAGCCTATCACCTGTGAAGAGGAGGGCAGTGGACTCACTGTGGCCTGTATCTGTCACTTTTGTAAGTGGTTTGTTTTATTTTTTCACTTTGTCCTGGTGTCCATCGTTTCAACAATTAGCTAATTTGTTCACAGTATCGTCAGGTAACACATAACGTACTGTTGGTAAACTTTGCTAGCCAGATGCTAGGTGACGCCTAACCTATGCTAGCTTAAATGTAAGTAGCTGAGCGCCATGTCTGCGTTATTGTATTGTATATCAACATGGCGGAAATATGAGCATTAATACTACGTCTACAAATTTAAGGTGCTATTTTTATGTCATTAAATTGCTGAGAAACTCCACCCTTTAACACATTTAATGTTAATGCTGCGTAGTATAGCCTCAAAAGCACAAGTGTAATTTGACATTAATGATAGCAACAATACCTTTATTTCAATGGCCTGGTATTTACCTCTCTGGCTAACTGGCATGACTTACCGAGCACCCATAAACCTGAGCCGTGATTCATGCCAGAAGGTGCCTGTGTGTTGGCTGTTTCAAAGGTAATATTACTTTGAAAAAGTTCCAGTTTTGTTGAGACTGTCAGGGTGGAGACACCTGTGTTATGATTAGAATTACACTTGATTAATTTGAGTTTTTTTATGTTGTGCAATTTTGCAGCAGATTAAGTGTGCAAACAAAAAACAATATAACAGGTGTTGTGAGGGAGATTTTGGTGTAGATAAAAAAAAAACAAAAAACTGTAGCTGCACTTGTGTTTGAGTTTTTATATATAAATAGGCGCGCTTTACCATCAGTTTACCTGTGGTTGTCTGCTTGGGTTTAGGAAGGGGTTCATACTGTTAATACAAATATATTGTCTGTATCTTTTGTTGATCTACAGAGGCAGCCCCAATTCACATTTGGCTTTGTTTATCTGAGCCATGCACTGTTCTAATAAAACCACATCTTGACAATATTCCAAACATTTTCAAGTGTATAGTTTATGTGGTGGCAGCCAGTGTTGTACTAGAAGTTATTTGGCTGCAATAAGGCCAGTGAGCCATATCCTTATTATTTCTTACTTGATTCCACGTGTGAGTCATCGAGTAAAAGAGGACATGGTTCTACAGATACAGGCTTGCCAGTTATATTCGAGTTAATGCTGCTTTCCTCCAAATGTCATTGTCCTCTGGCAGTCAAAAGTCATGTGTTTAAATCTTGCAGACATATTGAGGGCCCACTATTCACAGTAAGTGCTATCTGTCTGTTTCATATGGAATGTCACAAGTGGTGTATGGTAGGCCCTTTGGCATAGCTTGAAGTGAATCAGCTGATGATTGGGGGCACATGAAATATGTTCTTAAAAAAAGTTTTACGGTATATGTCCTCATCCTCTACAGCCAAGTCTTAAGTCCACGTAGTCCTTCTGTGTTTGGTGTTGAAGCTGTGAATGCTCGACTGACACCAGTCCTCTGGCGGGTGGTGTGGTAACCCAGCTTGTGACTGGCTGCAATTGCAGTTCTGTATCCCACGGCACTCCACAGGTACAAAGTGCTGTCTGTAATTGAAGGTACAAAAAGAAGGTTATCTTTGCTCGATTAAGAAGGAGGCACACCTCTTGAAACCCTGAGTTGAATATATCCCCATTATTAAGTAGCCATGTAAGGATCGATCAGCCAGTGACTGGAATCAACTGGTTTTCAGCATGATTGACCACCTGATCATTGTCAGATATATCTCCTTCTGTGCTGTTTGTACATTTACAAGCATGCAGCCTCCCCCCCCCCCCCCCCCCCCCCCCCCAAAGGGGTCTGCCAGCCCCCCGAAAGAAAGAAACAAAATATTTTATTGATGTTATCTACCAAATTTAGGTGCACTTGTCTCACTTGAGCTCAGTCTTTATTGGGTTTTGCTGTCATTTACTTTCTGAGAGTTTTCTCTCCTCTGCTGCCTGCCTGTGGGTTTCACCATGGGTGGGGCTTCCATCACTAGGGCACAGACTGGGGCGTCACCAGAGTTAATGACAAGGTGTGCTGTTATGTGGCTCTGTTATGTAGGAAAACAAAACATGTAAGATAAAGTGGGACATACTGCAATGCATTTTCAGTTGGATTTATTTGTACAAAAGAGCTCTGTTCAGTAAACCCTGGAGCTCTTTATTTTGAGAGTCGTTTGAGTGAGAGAAGTTCCTGTTACCTGGTGCACTTTGGAGAAAATGTAAAACTGATTTAATAGTCAGTGTTTTATTGTGAACATACAATTTAATTCTCTATTAAAGTGACAAAAATCTTTATGTCCATGGTCAGTTATAGTTCTCTGTTATTTACCCTTTTTGAGGATGATGCTACTGATTTAGATGGCTTATTCCCTGGCCAAATATTTCAATACTGCCACAAGGGGGTGTTCTGGTGCCATTTCCAGTTACCACCTAGACATTTCAACTATCCTGAAGTTTCTGATCTTGTTTACAATAATGGGACCAAAGTGTGACACGCACTGATTATTAGTTATATCAGAAAATGCACAATTTTTTGTCCATCCTCCATTCTATGGATATACCAGCGTATCCTCAGTGGCTTTCCAGGCAGCTGAAGGAGAGTGGTTGAACCATGTTCTGAGTAGGTGTAACTGGAAAGATTACACACCACAAAATTTGGAAAGGCCAGTCCTCCCTCATGTTTTGGTTGCTGTAGGGTAGAAAGTCTGATATTTGGATTTTTGCTATTCTAAATATATTTATGTAGCAATGTACTGATCAAGTGTAGTGTCTGTTCTAGTTCTGTTTTTGAGGATATCCAAAATGAAATCATACTTCTTTTAAGTCTAGTTCAGCCATGTCTTGAGATATAACTTCATGTATCTCAATCTTGTTCTTTTCAATCCCTTTGTATTTGAATCTTGATAATTTACTTAATAATTTTCTTCACTTGGATTTTTTTAAGCAAATCTTTCTGCCTTTGTGTCAACTTCGGCTCCCCAGTGATGTTTGTGTATGCTGTCCTTGGTCTAATTATGCCAATTGAGAAAACTTAATTAGTTTCATTTCATTATGATAAGCTGCTTTTGCTTGGCTCCATGTGCATTTGTAATGGTGTATTGATAGAGTTGTTGTTGTTTCATAGTATTATGTCGGTTTTAAACTTTGTTATTCCCACTGAGCGGTCTCTCTTATAATCCATAACAGTGACACAGGAAAAGGGTGTTGCTTACCGTGAATTGCTGTGTTTCGGTTTCGATGCTTGCCCAAAGTGCCCTAAGCCCTTGTAGCTATTCACCAAACCAGTTCACAATCCAAGACTGACCCCCTTTCAAAGCATGTGAGGCATGGAGCTGAAGACTGAAGGCTGCATACCAAGACTCTATTCATATCTTTATTAAACATCAAAGGACTTCACCCCAAATTACCTTATTGAATCTAGAATTAATTTAGCCGTTTTCGATAGATGGAAGAATATTATAAAAGATCCAGTTGGAGTGTTGGAAATAATTTTGAATTATTTAGTTTAAATGTTGGAAACACACTAGAGCTGGGTGATATTTAAAATCCATATCACTGTATTGATAGGGATATTTCTCTGACATTTCATAGTCAGGCAAAAGGAAGCCAAATCACATTCAGAGACTCAAGCTGGTGTTCATTGCAGTGAACCTCATTTACAGTATGTGTTACCTCACTCTAAACATTTAAGACAAAAACCTCACTGTCAAACTGATCATATCTTTTAAAATGTTGTATTTTACTTGATTTTACGCATTCTCTGTAATCTATTTTTACTATATTTTATTATTTTATTCTGCGGTTTTATGCATTGTCTTTATTTTTATTTTCATCCTTTTTATTATTATCAAGAGGGTTTTATTCTCCATCTTATTTTTTTCTGTTTTTATGTCCATTCTGTCTTTTTTGTGCAAAGCACTCACTCGGTGCACATGATTTCTTACTTGTGAAGCACTTTGAGCTGCAATTCCTTTGTGAAGGGTGCTAAACAAATAAAGTTTATTGTTATTATTTGTTATTGTGTGACCAGTCGAAGGTCCTAAAAATTATTATGGAGATGCTAATATTATTGCCGAGCTCCATATCTGTGCTATAGAGATGGTGCAGTATTGGCAGTTTTTGCTTTGCCCTAATGATATGCTGATATTATGTGTAATTCATAACAGGGTTAGGGTTAGGAATTCATATCAGGTGATCCAATTTGCTGTCAGAAATGTTCTGGGGTGTAATGGTACACAAAATTTTGGGTTCAGAATGTGCCTCAGTTTTAGGGTCATAGTTCGGTGTATTTTTGGGACAGCAAGGAGAAGAAAAAGGTGTAGAAAATAACATTTGTGTCATTTATTTAGAGTAAAATTAAACATTCAACCGTGGCTAGTAATCCATATTTCTTACTGTAGTCAATCAAATACTGTTGAAAAAATAAATAACAGATGTCAGTCGCGTTCTATCTTAAGGCTTTGACCTGTTGATAATTCCTGGACAACTGCAGGTTGTGCTCGTTTATACAGGGCCGCACAATGGACTGACTAACGTGATAAAGCACATAGCAGCAGAGCACAAGCACTTTGACGATATGTTTAAATCCTGTAGTCTGTAAACATATCCCCAGAGATGAACACTGCTATAGCATTAATTATAGCTTTGGTCTGAAGCTGCAGCAAGAGTCTGCCTGAATGCTATGGGAAAGAGGACTGGCCTTCCAGTCTTTGTCTCATTCCACTACTCAGCACATTTGTGGCCTGCGACACAGAAGACAGAAGTGCAACTTGAGACTGGAGTTTATATTACGACTTTTGTCTCAGTTTCCGAACAAAATGACAAAACAGATGACCAGAGACAACCCACAGGCGGTAAAAAATAATAGAAGCTCTTACCCAGCACCTTACTCTTGATGACCAACTGTAGTCAGTTGTAGATAATACAGGGTTTAATCATCTTCTCAGTGTACTGCCAATGTATGTGAGCTTCCCAGCCGTCACCACATCACAGAAACTGTATTACCAAACAGTCTCTCATTGAGCAGAAGTGGGCTCTGGGAATACTTGGGTCCAAATATGAGCTCCCCGACGATCTCGCTGCTCATCAGTGGACACTTCTGGAGAGACTCTCTTCTGGCTCCATTTGTGGAGTTAATCTAAAAAGTGAGTTCCTCTGATGCTTTGGCATCAGATGGGATTCCTGCTGTGACTGTGCTTCAGAGACTTTTGACCAAAGAAACAGGAGGTTGTTAAGAGATGCTTCACTGGCGCTGAAAAACTCTACTGCATTGCAACCGTACGTGATCCGAGGTAAAGTCTGTGTGTGTGTGTGTGTGTGTGTGTGTGTGTGTGTGTGTGTGTGTGTGTGTGTGTGTGTGTGTGTGTGTGTGTGTGTGTGTGTGCGTGTGCGCGCGCGCTGAGTGTTAGAACCGTAATGGTATTATTAAGTACTGGTATTCAGTCTCAGCAAGAAGACGATTTTCACCCTGCTCTGACCAGACAGCAGCGAAGTGGACGGACACAAAGTGCTGCTGTCCTCCTGGATGACAATCACAATACAGTGTTCTCCATCCTGCTCCTGTGCTTTACTGAACAAGGTAACTGTGGTTTTATCAAAGTCAGTGTTGCCCTGTTTTCTCATTTTATGCTAAATTTACATTTTATGAAACTTCTTTTTTGTGTGTTAACTACATGATGCTAGCATGCATGCAGGTGTTTTCAGCTAACGTTAGCTAGCATGTCCCCTTTAGCTGCTGAGTGGACAACATTTGACATTTTTCTGTTAAAGCATGTTACCAGTAAGATGTCAGTTTATTTGATTTTCTTAGCCACAGGATGGGATTTCTGCACAATCATCAAACTAGGTTGAGTTAGCTAGCTTGGTTGTTCATGTTTAACTCATGTTAATTTGTAATCTAATCAAATGTCTTCAGTAAGATGTGATCCTACATTGATTTGTTGTTTCAAGTTTCGGATGATGTGTCATGTTCATAATGATGAGACACAGAGGTCATCATCATGAGAAAACATCCCGGATGTTTTATTTGGTGAATGCATTACGCACAATCTTTAACCGCACCTAATATATGCTTTCTCTTTTATTACACATTCAGGTGCTTCAACCCCAAGAGAGGAACGAAGGCCAGCGAGAGGACGATGGTGTCGAAGAAGCAGCTGTTGATCTCCATGTGACTGTCCTTATAAAAATACCTCCTGGAATCTGAGTGGGCTTTAGGCCACAGCACAGCTCCTCACTGGACCTCATTTTCACAAAGGAACAGCCCACACTGCAGCCAGATGGTCATGTTATTTCAAGGTAACAAGTCTCAGTTTTATAGTCAGGTAAGTTCAGTATAGTTCATTCCAGTTGTCTCTTTTCTGCAGTTCCATGTACGTTCTTTCACTTGCTCTCTATTGCTCACGACTCACGAAAGAGGGATACTGAAGGGAAGGTGCATAAGTTTTAATATCCAAGTTGTATACATATTGTTGACAACCTGTGTGACATGATTCTCGTGGATTGTATTTCACAATAGTTTTGTCATTTGAAGTGGCTGCTGAATGTAATACATGTAATGTGATATCGGCATCTCTTGTCGTACTTCAAGGAAAAAACAGTGAATTCAGGGTACATGGATGAGGACGTGTAGACTGAATCTGCCGAGCAGGAGGAATGATGGTTTTATGGATCGTGTTTTATGTGTTCTACAAAAATACAATTGTTTTAAATTTGTCAGTCACTGAATGTGTTGGATACTGTATTGATTTTAATAAAAGACTCATTTTGTAAGGCATTCGCTGTTTCGAGTCATTTCTCTGCTAGTAATTGTTAGGGTTCATTCTACATTCTGCAGTTCTAAAATACATTTTACAGTAATATTCAGCAAACTGCGTAGATGACAATAGGTGCTCTGTAATTTAACAGGGACATTTCTTCCAGTGGATTGAGATTTTAGTGCAGGCTGTAGTTCAATCTTCAAATGTAGATTTAGACCAAGTTTTGATCTGCTTTACATCCATCTAATCTGCGCAGTTACTACTAATGACTGAACCAATCCTGTGGGTATTTCACAATAAGAGCCTAACGCAGCAAATACAGAAAGTGTTTACATGAACAGCACACTACTCATTATCTCCTATTTCACTTTTGCAGCATCTTAGCACTGCTTTGTCCCCATAATGTCAGTGGTCAGTGATGGAGAAAAACCCTGTGGTAGTGAGGTGTGCAGTGCTGTTTGTGCTGAATATATTTCAGTCAGAAGTATGCATGATGTTGAAGACTTTGGCTAAAATTGAATTGTAAATGCGTGAAGTGTGCATTGTTTTTTCCAATGCAACTTTCCACTTCCAGTACACTAGAGTGTTTGTTTACAGAGATGTCGGTTCCAGTGTCTGCCACAGATAGAGGCTACAATGTTATGCAGGCAGAGAAAACACAACAAAGCTGGTGTCAGGGAGATGTCTGTGTGGAGCCAGCGTTTTGATGAGATTTTATTATTGTCGTATGCAGATGACTGTCTGCTAATATTTTAGTCAGGCTGTAGAAAAATAAATATGTAAATGTTCAAGTTTAATCATCTACATAGAAACCAGGAAGCTATACAATGAAATTCATACTCCAAGGCAGCCCCTATTGAAACAGTATGAATCCAAAATAAAAAAATATGGAATAAATAAAATATCTCCTATGGACTATGACACTCCAGCAAGTTTCTGTCTCATCCGGAGTTTAGTTTTAGTCGTAAGTTTGTTATTGAAGTCATAGTTAAAGGCGTTTTACTGGATTATGTTACATTTTAGTCATGCACCACATAACAGCCATCCTTCCTCCCACCCTGGACCCCTTGCAGTTTGCATATCATGCCAGCCGGTCCACTGATTACCCAATCTCTTCTGCTCTCCACTTAGTCTTCACCCACCTGGATACAAAAGGCTGTCATGTGAGAATGTTGTTTAGTTCAGCCTTCAATACCATCATCCCTCAGCAGCTGATAAGGAAACAGGACCTGCTGGGCCTGAACATCTCACTCTGTAACTGGATACAAGGTCTTAAAAGAAAAAAGAAAAAGAAGTCATATTGCAATCATTTTGACAGATATTTTGGTTCTGATATGAGTGATGATTTTAGCTGGAATGGTAATTTTTGCATTTAATTTTTACTGAAAAATTTTCATGATGTGATATTTGCCGGGGTCTGTACCTCACAAGCATTTTCCCAATCATCCTGAGATTACATGTAGGCCAGGCCATCTCTGTAGCACCACAATGATTAATTTATAATGGCATGTTTTTGACATTTTTTATCAAAAAATTGCAGCTCATGCGATGTGGATATTGCACTTGGCCATATTGCCGTTTTGATCCTTCCTCCTTTGATGCTTCCTCTGCAAGCTAGAGAGACCCAGAGCCCCGGCACCCATCTTGTGTGTGGTTTGGGAGCTGCACTGCCTTCAACCCCAAGACCCTGCAGTGCACAGTAAATGCGGCTGGGAAGAAAACCAGTGCCTCACTCCCCTTCCCCCTGGACATTTAGAACACCCACCTTACCCGCAAAGCCACCAGCATCGCGAGTGACCCCACCCAACCCTCACAGAGCCTCTTCTGTCTCCTGCCATCTGGGAGAAGATAGTGGAGCCTCCCAGCCTGCTCTCCACCAGACTGTGTAACAGCTTTATACATCAGGCTGTCAGGATGCTGAACTCTCTCCCCTCTGCCTCCAAAAAGTCTGGACTTTAACTTCCTCATTCCAACCTCTACATGTGCGACCGCACTAGAACTTTTTTTTTTACACACACACACACACACACACACACACACACACACACACACACACACACACACACACACATACACACACACACACACACACACACACACACACACTTACCATAAGCCACTTTGTACAGAACGCTACAAAAACTGCTGCATGATTGTGGCATAATATTAGAAACACCTTCAATGCAAAAACATATGACTTAAGTAACACTTTGATGACTGTGCCGACAAAAACTGAACATTATAGACCCTGAGTGGAAGTGTCTTGTCAAGCCATTAGCTTTTAAGAGCCACTGCTGTTGTCAGATACACTGCAGGGTTAACCGTTTGCAAAACACCAAACCAGAAATGATATTTTGCTAAGACTTTTTAAATTCACATTGAACTAATCCTGCCTTTCAGAGAGAAGGAGGAAAAGCGCGACTAATTCTGGCTATGAGACAAAAGCAAAATGCCTCAAATTTTGATGTTTGTTTTTTTTTTCCCTCATCCGACCCAAACCTCTAAATAGCAACGTTGTTCTTTGTGTTTTAGTCACACTTTTGTTTTTTTCCCAAGTGGTGGATTTCTTCACAATGTGCGACTATGTTGTCTGGCGCCAGAAAATGATAATTCCATGACATAGTCTGTGCTGTGCCTGTAGGGCCCAAAATGTATGCCAGTAGAGCGTCCGCTCTAGTTCTCACAGAGAGAAATGACAAAAAACATAAGTGTCTTTATGTTGTGTTTTCTTAACTTTTCTTTAACTTTGTCAACAAAGATGCACCACAAACTTTCCCATCCTCTCTTCCAGCATCTCGTTCTGAACGATGCTTATTTCCATATGGCAGCCCCTGCTGTTGTCTCGTTTTTCTGTTTCTCGTTTTCCTTCCCCTCTCTGAATGTATGTACTTCAGCTGGAATAAATAAGAAGGTGAACATAAAGACAGGCAACCATTTTTTGGCTTTTCTTGTCCTCTTCTCGGGTAATTATAAATAGAAACCTTGATAGAGATTAAAGAGGCCTTTAATTTATTAATGCTATTAATTAATTAAGGCAGAAATTCAGAAGGGAGCACGACAAATGCGACAATGAATTTTTAACATGAAAAAGAATCGACATCCCTGTGATAGAC